>NC_052352.1:15984626-16030570 GCF_009727055.1 Benincasa hispida | reverse complement strand
GAAAGAGAAAAAAATCTATTTTCCTTTTCTTTTTTTTTTTTTTTTTTTAAACCTTTCCCACAAGTAATATATATAAAGCTTAAACCTTTTTCCTTTTCCCTTAAAAAAAACAAATTCCCTAAATCCTTTTTCAAAAATATATTACTTATATATATTTTTTTCTTTTAAAAAACTTCAACAAAAAAATTTTAATTATCTCCATTAGATAATCAAATCGTCCAAAATGCAAAGCCAAAATAAAACTCAATTAATTCCAAATAATTAAATTATATTTTTAGCTTAGCCAAAAACATAAACTTCATATAATTATCTATTCAAGTAGCCAACATAAAAAAATAAAGCTTTTTCATTAAAAATAAATCAGGATGTTACATTCTTACCCCCCTTAAGAAACTTTTGTCCTCGAAAGTTCAAATCCCTTGAAAAGTCGGGATAAATGCACCCTCATGTCATCTTCGCCACTCCACGTTTGCTTCCTCGAACTGATGATTCTGCCAAGGACCTTCACCAAAGTTATCTCCTTGTTGTGAACAAAACTTTCACTTCCCTGGCCAGGATTCAATGGGCTCCTCTTTTAGCTCAGGTTCTCACTTAAATGCAAAGGCTCATATCCCAACATGAGATTGAGTCACTACTTTACTTCCTCAACAAAATGGAAAACATGAAAAAACATTGTGAACTGCAGAAAGGGATGGGTCAAGGCTAGACATAGCTAGTAGAGCCAATCCGCTCTAGGATCTCAAAATGGCCCGATGAACCGAGGGTTCAAACTACCGCCTTGCCAAACCTCAACACCTCTTCATATAGGTCCACTTTCAGAAAGCCACCTTTTCCACCTACTTCAAAACTCCAGAATACTTACGCCTAACATAGCGTAACTCTTCTGCCTATTTTGAGCCGTCAACATTCGGGCCCTAATCTTCTGTAATGCCTCGTTCATGGTTTGTACTAACTCAGGTCCTAGTAATTTTCGCTCACCAACTTCATCCGAGTATACGGGTGACCTACAACTCTTCCCATAAAGGGCCTCAAACGGTGACATGCCAATGGTTACCTGATAACTATTATTATAGGCAAACTCTATCAAATGCAGGTGAGAGTCCTAACTCCCTGCAAACTCTAGCGCACAAGCACGTAATATCCTCTAGTGTCTGGTTTAAATGCTCAATTTGGTTGTCAGTTTGTGGGTGAAAAGTCATATTGAAATCCAAACGAGTACCCAATGTTGCCTAAAGGCTCTTCCAAAAGCTGGAGGTAAATCGAGGGTCTCTATCAGACACGATGGACACTGGTACCCCATACAATCTTACCACTTCTTTCATATACAACTGAACCCACCTATTCACTGAATATGTAGGTTTCCCTGGAATGAAATGTGCAAGCTTGGTGAGTCTATCCACTATAACCTAAATTACTATAAAACCCTTTGTGGTTTGCAGCAAACCCACAATGAAGTCCATCGAGACATTCTCCCACTTCCATTTTGGTACGCTCAAAGGTTGCAAAAAGCCTGCTGGCTTTTGTCTTGGGATCTTTACCTGCTGACACACCAAGCACTTATTGACAAACTCTGCTATCTCCACTTTCATGTTATTCCACCAGTAACAACGTTTTAGGTCCTGGTACATTTTGGTACTGCCAGGATGTATTGAAGGGGAGTTATGAGCCTCCCACAACAGATCGTTCTTGAGGTCATCGTCTGCTGGTACACATAAGCATCTTTGAAAAGTAAGACCATTATCTGCGGACAAGGAGAACTCACCACTCTGTCCTATCTTCACCTGTTGCGCTACTTCAATCAAGTAAAGATCACTGCATTGAGCAACAATGATCCTCTGCCTTAAACTTGGTTGTATCAACAATTGTGCTAACTGCGCAGAGACCTCCCCTACCACCACTGCTATCTCGGCCCGCTCAAGGTCCTTACATAATCGGGTCTGTCTGGTGATAGGGGCTGTTGAATGGGCTACCTTCCTACTTAGAGCATCCGCCACTACATTTGCCTTTCCTAGGTGGTACAGAATCTCACAATCATAGTCCTTCACTAGCTCCAAACACCTACACTGCCTCATATTTAACTCCTTCTAAGTGAAGAAGTATTTCAAACTCTTGTGGTCGGTGAAAATCTATATCTTCTCTCCATACAAGTAGTGCCTCCAGATTTTTAAAGCAAAGACCACGGCTGCCAACTCCAAATCATCTGTGAGATAGTTCAGTTCATGGTTCTTTAGCTGGTGAAAGGCACAAGTAACTACCTTACCTTGTTGCATCAACACGCACCTCAACCCTCTTTTGGAGGCGTCACTGTAAATAACGAAACCACTCATTCCATCCGGTACGGTGAGAACTGAGGCAGTGACCAACCTTTTCTTGAGATCTTGGAAACTATCCTCACAAGCCTTACCCCAAATAAAGGAAGCTCTTTTTCTGGCCAACTAGGTCAGAGGGGTGGCTATACGGGAAAAGTCCTTCACAAAACGACGATAATAGCCCGCCAACCCCAAGAAACTGCGTACCTCTCCGACTGTGGTAGGACGAGACCAACTCGTGACTGCCTCAATCTTTGCGTGGTCAACAGATACACCTTCCTTAGACACCATATACCCTAGAAAGGACACCTGCTTTAAACAGAACTCATACTTGGAAAACTTAGCATATAACTTTTGCGCCCTCAAGGTCTCTAGAACCTTTCGTAAATGTTCCTCGTATTCCGCCTCTGTCTTAGAATAAACCAAAATGTCATCTATAAAGACTATCACAAAGGTGTCAAGAAATTCCTTAAACACCCTATTCATCAGGTCCATGAATACTGCAGGAGCATTCGTCAACCCAAATGACATCACGATGAACTCATAATGCCCATACCTCGAACGAAAGCTGTCTTGGGAATATCACTGTCCTTTATCCTCAACTGATGATATCCCGATCGAAGATCAATCTTAGAAAACACTATAGCTCCCTGCAACTGGTCAAACAAGTCGTCAATCTTGGGAAGCGGATACTTGTTTTTTATAGTCACCTTGTTTAATTCCCTATAGTCAATGCAGAGTCATAATGACCCATCTATCTTTTTCACAAACAGCACTGGCGGACCCCAAGGGGACACACTAGGGCGTATGAAACCCTTATCCAACAACTCTTACAACTGAACCTAAAGTTCCTTCAATTCTGCTGGGGCCATTCTGTACGGAGCTTTCGAGATAGGAGTTGTGCCTGGCTCCAACTCGATAGCAAAGTCTATCTCCCGATGCAGCCGGCCAACCTGGGAGTTCCTCTAGAAAGACATCCGGGTTAGTCACGTACCACTGGCATTTTGAAGTCAAGGAGACCTCAGGCTCTCTAGTGTCAACGACACTAGCCAAGATACTCCAGGTACCCTGGTTAAGCAACCCTCTAGGCTTTCATGGTAAGAAATCACTTTGGGCAGGACCACCGGTTCCCTGCCCCTTTAAATTTAAAACTGACTCCCGGGAGGGTTAAAGATCACCTCCTTACGAGAGCAATCTATACTGCATGATTAGCAGCCAGCTAATCCATGCCCAAAATATAACAAATCCCGCATGTCCAAGACTATTAAAGTCACTGTAAGGTATGACTCGCTACTTCAATCTGACATGCTTTTATCTTCTTCTTTGCTAACATAATTTCTCCAGACGGAGTGGAAACCAACAACACATAGTGCAAAGGCTCTAGTTCTAACATGGCATGCTTAACAAATAACAACGATATATAATGAATGGGATGAACTAGAATCAAACAATACCAGCACAAAAATGTCCCAAGATTGGGGAGCGTACATGTCACAACAGTGCCTGTTTTTCTCGACCTTCTGCCGGGTGGTAAAGTAAACACGACCTTGCTGATGCTAAGGCCTACCCAACTCCTCTGTTCATGGCCTACAAACTGCTTTCCAATAAACCGAACGTTGCTTCTAGTAGGAACATCTATCTATCGGAGTGCCCCTTTTGCTTGCAATGAAAACAACCCCGGTGCCTGCCAAACATCGGACCCTAGTGGTGTCTTCCACACGAGCTACACACCGGTCGAATCCTTTCACCATACCCGCCTTGGCAGCCTGCTGCTTAAAATGTCGAGGCGGTCTGTCTAAGTTTTGAACCTTCTGATAGGGGTGAGGCTTGAAAGCCTTTTGATCTACCTTCCTCTTTTACCTGAGGAAGGTCCCACCTCAAACGCCCGTGAATACTCGTCTCCTGACTGTGGGTCCACCTCAGCTACCAAGCGAAGTTCCTCAGCATGAGTGGTTGGTTTGAATTCTCGCACGATACTCGTATACTGTCTTTTAGGCCTTGAATGAACCTTTCTATCCTTATAGCCTCCGTGGCGACCAACTCCGAGGCGAAACGAGACAGGGTGTCAAACTCCTGGTCATACTCCTCCACTGACCTGTGTCCCTGCTGATGACATGCAGAAATGCATGTCATCTTAGATCTTTTACTTGGAATTATAAAGGCTGTTAAGCAGAATATGCAGCAATTATGTGAGGAATTCATGAGAAAATGAGCTTGCGTCGTTCAGAATGATGAATCTCGACTAACCCGTTATTATGCGTTCAATGTTCTATTTTTGTAGCTAATGCAGGAAGTGGACGCAAACGTGAAAATCGAACCACCGCATAGATGACCGCATGCGGAGAAACTCTCCATCGCAAAGGCGAACATGTTCGATCAACGCATGGGAGTTGCACTCGCCAAACAATTGCAGTCATCGTGCAGAGTTGTGGTATTAAGCGAATGCGGTCACTGTATGATTGCGGCTACACGATAACGCATACTAATGGGGTCAACGCAAGATTGGTGGAATGAACGCATCAACGTACATCTCGAGAAAAGCAAAAGATGATGTTGACATTTCACCTACCACGTCGTAAGCAGCAAAGATTCAGAAAGGACTAAACGCGCTAAATGTCAGAATCAGAGCAATCCATTAATGCTGTCGGCAATCCAGGCTCTATATAAAGAAGCCGATGAGCAGAATTTTAACTTATCCCGGGATTGTCCTTGCAACCCAGGGTTTATCACTACAATCTAGAAAAATGCATGAGAAGAAGCTTGAGAGTTCTTCACCTCCCTCCTCCATTCCGAGTGACGACCGGAGCCTTCGATCGAAGTTAGATCTTGAGAGAGTCAGCTCCTCCGCCCATCCATGATACCATCGGCAGCCTTGACGCACATCCGCTGGAAGTAAGTCATTACTTCTAGCCGGTCATTTCATTTTCTCTTCTTTTCTTACATTGTATTGTATACATTTTGTGATTAAGGAATTAATACATGATGTGTTCGATGCATTTATGTGTTTCCTTCGACTCCATCTCCATCTTCTTTACTTAGCATCCTTAACTTTCATTGCATCACTTAATGAGATCGCTAGGGTAGTGCATACTTAGTCATGTGGATTAGGGATATGAAGCATGTAGCAAACCACCGAGAGGTGTACGTTGCGTGAGTGTATGAGAAAACCTTATTTGTTTAGTGTGAAGTTGTAGCATCGCCTGTCTATAGGCAGATGCAACGCTTGTCTATGAGTAAAGTCAGCAACAACTAACTGCCCGAGAGGTTAAGTGGTTGGTCGTATTAAGCAATGTAAGTCATTGTTCACTAGAGATAGGAATAATCTTATGCCAACAAAGTTCATGCGGTTACCTTGTCTATGAGCGCATCATTCATCATTTAGGCATACTTGAGAGAGTAGTCTAAAACCCAAATCTAAGACTCGAGAGAGCGGATTGGAATGCATAGGCAAGAATGAGGAACTTAAAGATAAGCTCCATTTTCTTTCACACAGCGTATGCACCCTACGGATAGGATATTGCATGCGTCCAGGAAGTAGGATATGGTGGTTGTATGCGGTCATCTCGAAACTTATGCATACCCACCGCATACGTCCTAGATTTAGGCTTTCAGTGTGTGTAGCATGATTGCATGGCTTGCGTTGACTAAGGTTGCCCTTGCGGCCACTCTTAAGGGTTGCAATGAAATCATCTCCACATTTTATCTATTTTCCCATTCATTTGTTTCATGTCATGAGTTGTCGTGTTTCTGCCTCTCATTCTCATTCTCATTGCGTTGTCTATTAGTAAGGAGTAGGAGTAGTGCTAGCTTAACAACCCCTTCAACATTCTTTTATTCAACCGCTGCATGCACATTACCGCCTACATCTTTCTATAAGTCCCTGTGTTCGACCTCGGATCACTCGAGAAACTTGCGTTTGCGTTATACTTAGCGTGAGCATAAGAAAACTTGTGACAGGACACATGGTCATTGCATACATTCGTTAATGCATTGTCATTCCAATGCATGACCATGGACGCATGACAATCAACGCATACTTTAGGAACATGCATCGAATATTGCGTCCACAGAATTTTAGTTGTTGAGAAATTGACATCTAATTTCCCGTCATCACCTGCCTCAGCTCCAAGAACTCCTTCTGCTTATTATACCTCAGGTTGGCAGAAAAGTACTTCGCATCAAAGCGCTCCTTGAACTGCTCCAATATCACTAGTTCCCCTCCTACACCCAACATCCTTTCTGCTGACTGCCACCAGATTTGTGCTTTGTCGGTAAGCATGAAAACGGCACACTGTACCTTCTGATCTTCTGAGCATTTCGTATAACGAAAGATCGTTTCAATCGTGGATATCCATAACTCTGCATTGGTAGGGTCTTTTAGTGACCCATTGAAGGTGTTGGGGTTATACTTCCTGAAATCTCGCAAATGCTTGACCTCCACCGAAAAGCATGACATGCTTTCGTTTTGGATCATGTTCTAAGTCTGGACTTATGGCATCTGATCCTGTGGTGGTGGTGTCTGATGGAACTGGGAAAATTGGGCCAGTCGTTCATCCAGCATGTCTTTCACCTTACTCAACACAGCTGATGTAACTGCTTCCCCAATCGTGGTTGCCCAATCGGTAAACTCTAATGGAACGACTGGGGTGGCCTGCGTCTGTGGTGGCGTGGCCGTGTGCTGGGTGTCACAATCGCACTTCCTGAAGCTTAACTTAGCGATTGTGCAGAACTTGTTCTCGCTCACAAACAAGTCAGGCAATTCAATACAAACAGTCAATGGCACACCAGATGCCTCTCGCAACCTCCACCCCCATTCTTGGAGACAACAGTTTTATAAAACGGGTTTGGAAAAAAGGTTTTCGCAAACAGTTTGATTGTAAGAATAGAGAAGAGAAAGATTGTAGTAGGCTAAAAAACAATAAGTAACAGCAACACCTTTATAACATACTACTCCAGGTATGGGGAAGTGATGGTTAGTCTTATCCCCATATAGTGCATTCTGAACAAAAATACATCCGCTACCCTTGCATATGGAAATGGGCAAGCGGTCACTCACTAAGAAAAGTACATATAAACCTAACTACCTAGCAAAAGGAAATACATAGGATGAAAGCATAGTAAAAAGGGTGGAGGCGGTCATGCGGCATGGGCAACACGCCCAGGACAAGCATGACCGTGACATTCTCCCCACTCGATTGGTTGACGTCCCCGTCAACCGAAACTCTACTCGAACTCAAGCATACTGTTTGAGCAGTTGCCCTGTGAGACCTTCCATGCGCTTCCAACGAACTTCTCTGTCTTGGAGGCTTCTCCACTTCTCTGATGACAGGATGAATCTCCATCCACAATGGCAACTGCACCCAATAAGAGGTTTTCCCAACCCTTTCGATGACTTCCACTGGCCCCTTAAAGTTGCTCACGAGGTGATGTTCTCTTTGCCCACGACTTCGAAACTGTCCCAGGCACAAATTCGTTCGAACCCAGTTTCCTAGTAGGAACTCTCGGTGTCTAGGCTTTCTCCTTCTTCTTCTTCTCTTCTTTGGAGCCGGGGACTTGTGTAAACTGTCCGACTCAACAACACGACACGGCTCCAAGACACACAGAATATCTTGGGGGTCTTTCTCTTCCGCGGTTTTGACTGACTCATGGGTAACATCCTTTTCCAACTGGAGGGCCGAGATCATCCTTATACCCTTTGGCCGCCTGATCTCAACATTCACAATGGTGGGCGTAGACCCGGTGATCACTAAACACTTGGTGAGGGGTATCGGTATTACCTTGTGCTCAAGCAAGAACTCCATTCCCAACACCACATCAAAGTCATCCATCTTAACAATCACGAAATCAGTAGGGCCACTCCAGTCCCCCCAACTTTACGACCGTCCTTTTTGCCATTCCTGTAATCAGCAAGGCCTCAGAGTTCACTGCTTTCATTTTACCTGTGCCTCCCTCCCAGTGGAGATTAAGTCGTCTGGCTTCTGTTTCGGACATAAAATTATGGGTGGCCCTCAAATCGACCATGGTACTTTTGGCTGATTTATGGTTGACCCAAACATCAACATACATCAGTACGCCTCCATGGGATCCCTTTTCTTCCCCTACATCTTTTTAGAGGGCAGCTAAATATCTCAGGGCCCCAACCCGCGGGGTTCTATCTTCCCCTGCTTGCACATTCTCGTCTTCTACCTAAACAGCTTTGCCATTCCAGTCCGAAGCTAATGAGGCTTGGAAAGCATTAAAGGCAGCTCGTTCCAGACATTCACTCGCCTTGTGCGGACCCTTGTATATATAACAGGATAAGGCCCGATAAAAACTCTTCTGATTCTATCCCCGCCACGTATTTCCAGTAGTCTGTTAAGGGGGTCTACTATCCCCATTGTTGTCTCTTTCTTTCCCCACTATTTCTCGATGGGCTCGGACTGTTGCTCTTTCTCCCCCTATTAGGGGATCTCGAGTGTTGCCTCATCTCCTGAGATTCATCGATCAAGTCAAATAACCGCTCGGCCGCTGCGTATTTAGCTGGGAGATCTTGTATTCTCAGCTCATACAGTTTTGTTTTCGCCCACGGTTGCAGACCTTCAACAAAACAGAAAACTTTGTCTTTTTCGAACATGTCTCTTATGTCCAACATCAATCCGGCAAATTGTTTCACATAGTCCCTAATAGTATCGGTATGTTTCAATTCCCGTAGCTTGCATCTTGCCAAAATCTCAACATTTTCGGGGAAGAACTGAGAACGCAACTCTTGTTTCAGTCTCTCCCACGTGTCGATGGTACACCGTCCCTCTTGGGCGTCCATGAAACGGGATCTCCACCAACACTTGGCATCCTCTGCTAGGTGCATCATTGCTAGGGTGACCTTCGATTCTTCAGTCGCTGAGTTCGTAGCTCTGAAGTACTATTCCATGTCAAAGATAAAATTTTCTAGCGCCTTTGCATCCCGAGCCCCACAGAAGGGCTTAGGCTTAGGTACTTTTACCCTGTTGAATTGGGTTGCACCCCGACTGGGGCTTGATTTCCCACCACTCTCATGGTGAGGTTAATCTTTGTACCGATGTCAGCAATCTCTGCCCGGATGACATCGATGTGGCTCGAAAGTCCTCGAACATTTCGGTCACCATCTGAATGATCGCTCTCTGCGAACTGTCTAGTTCTTTGACACGCTCTTCTGTCGGGGCAAAACATCCCGACGAACAACCCCCATGCTCGAGAGGCCTATCCATCGTGGTTTTTGCCTCTAAGGTCTCAACCCTTGTCAACAATTCTCTGACAGGCATCCCGTTTAAGCGGCCAGCTATCGCATCAATTTCATCGGCCTTGTCAACGACTTCCTGTAACCGAGTCTCTAGGAACCGAACCTGATCAGGGATTTCTATTAAGTAGAGCATTTGCTCTTCAATCTCGACCAATCGGTCAACATGGGACTTGCCCAACTGCTTCAAACAGACATGATCGCAGCTTCTCAACCCTACGAACCGACGTGTCTCTGATACCAACTGTCACAATCGTACTTCCTGAAGCTTAACTTAGCGATTATGCGGCACTTGTTCCCACTCACGAAAAAGTCAGCCAATTCAAATACGAACAGCCAATGGTACATCGGGTGCCTCTCGCAACCTCCACCCCCGTTCTTGGAGAAAACGGTTTTATAAAACGGGTTTGGAAAAAAGGTTTTCGCAAACAGTTTGATTGTAAGAATAGAGAAGAGAAAGATTGTAGTAGGCTAGAAAGCAATAAGCAACAACAACAGTTTTATAACATACTACTCCAGGTATGGGGAAGTGATGGTTAGTCTTATCCCCATATAGTGCATTCTGAACAAAAATACATCCGCTACCCTTATATATGGAAATGGGCGAGCGGTCACTCACTAAGAAAAGTACATATAAACCTAACTACCTAGCAAAAGGAAATACATAGGATGAAAGCATAGTAAAAAGGGGTGGAGGCGGTCATGCGGCCATAGGCAACACGCCTTGGACAAGCATGACCGTGACACTAGGCTCTACTTCGTGTCTGGGTTTGCTGCCACCCTGACCCTGAGGGGTCCCTAGGCGGCAAGGAATCCTCTAGTACTGGAGGGTCCTGAACTTGTGCATTTTGAACTTGTGGATCCTCATCATGAGGATCTTGATCCTGAACTGACGGATTCTGCTCTTCGGGAACGCGCCCGCTTCCGGTAACCCTATGACTGCCTCTTCCCCTAACACAAACCATTTTCCTGACAGTTGTTCACAACTACCCCTTAGCTACTTTTCTTACTAGCAAAAAAAATACATCAAATGCAATCATAAATGCTACTATCTCGGGTGCATATTATCGTAAATACTTTTCATAAAGGACATACCTGGCGACGACAAAGAACCTGTTATAGGCCAAAAGGAACAACCTGGACTTACATAGTAAGTCAGTCTACAGAACCCCGAAACACAGGCTCTGATACCAACTGTAACACCCCACCTCCTAGGACTACCAAAAAGGGGATCGTTATTGCATGCATGCATAAATATTCGCATTGAGGAAAATAAAGTAAAAATAAAATAGAATAATCATGATTTTGAACTGCTTTAAGTATATAAGGAAATGTTCTGTCATTATCTCAAGATCTTAAATCGTTCACCCGGGCACCCTTTTTAACATGAAATAAATTATATATAAAGAAAATTATAATAAAATCATAAATGTAATCAAAACAAAAGATGAGAAAATATAAAGGGTCAAATGCGGAAGCGAATTCTAGTTCCTTTGGCACTGTCACGGATTCCTCTTGTCAGTCGCCCGAGTATCCTTGCCCTTACCTGAAAAAAGAAATAAAGATAAATGTTGAGTATAAAATACTCAGTAAGTGATCCCATTACCGGGATCAGGCTATGCATCCACGAGCAAAGAAAGATAGCTCGTGGCTCATACAGCTACATCGGTTTTTGATGATGAAAGGAAAACCAAACGACGTACTATCTTGCCTTGAAACACATGTCTAGCGGCCCATAAGCACACCGTCAAACATGAAAATAACATGAACATGAACCCGTCGACTCACGCATGTCTAGCGGCCCGTAGACACACCGTCAAACATAGAAATAACATGAACGTAAACTTGTCGGCTCACGCATGTCTAGTGGCATGTAGCTCACCGTCAAACATGACAATAACATGAACGTAAACCTGTTGGCTCACGCATGTCTAACGGCCCGTAGGCACGTCGTCAAACATGAAACATGAAAAAAAGTAACATGAACGTAAACCTGTCGGCTCACGCATGTCTAGCAGTCCGTAGGCACACCGTCAAACATGGAAAAATAACATGAACATGAACCTTTCGACTCACGCATGTCTAGCGGCCCGTAGGTACACCGTCAAACATAAAACTAGACCCGTAGATCCTCTAAAATAAAATATGCGTCAAGGCGAGACAGTAAACCGCTCTTCCGGTCTATTCATGCATCACATACATAATATCAGTACTGATTAGAAATTCGAACATGCTCATAATACTTATAACTGTCATGCAACAAGTAAAACATAATGACAAAAAGCATGCTTAAGAGTCCACTAAGCAACTTTATAGGTCTAGTCTAGGCCACCTGGCATGAAGGCACTGGTAATAGTACCATTTACCTCAACTTGGTCTCAAAAGTCTGCACAAATAACTCCTTAATACCCTTGGATAAAACATAAATCAATCCTATAACATTAACCACAAGTTTAGTTTAGCAACTATGGTCTAGGAAGTGAGTCAAAGATTAAATAAATCCTCGGGGTCCAAGTCCAAAGGATAACCAACCAACTTACCCAAAACTTAGCCAACTCCAAAAATTTTCCGTCGAATAGAATGGTCTCTTCCTTGATAGCAACGCCCCAAAATCTTCCAAAATCCTAATCCTGAAAGTCGACACAATGGATAATAACCAAAACTGTTTCCAACACAAAGTGACACTCCAAAAACTCAAAAACCCAACCCTTGCCCAAAATAAACCAACTCTTACCCAACTCAAGATTTGCAAGAATAGGTAGTGGCAGTTGAAAGCGTCGACTTGTGGCTGGGCGCGGCGGCAGAAATGGGGTTAAACGGCTGGGCGCAGCGGCAGAAGGGGGTCTGCATGGCGAAACGACTTGGGCGCGGTGACTCGCGATCAGCCCGACGATCCAGACACCGGAAGAGGTAGCGGCGGACGAACGGTGGGGCTCTTCGCGACAACAAGGATGGCGCTGGCGATGCAACTGTTGAATTTTATGTCCTAAAACTCGTAGTTTGTAAATTAATAAATATATTCTGTTTTTTTTTCGATAAAATTGTTATTGAAATTATAATCTTGAATCCAATAAACTAAGGTTCTGAGGCTATTTAATGTACTTTGAACTTTATGTAGTGACATAAAGGTGGATCAAGTTCAAATATATAGCCAAAATGATCCATAGTATTTGAATAAGATTGGGCGCCTTATTCTGGGAATACTATAGATGCGGCCCATTTTGTAGTTAGTACAAACGATGTGATCCTAAATCGTTCATGTAGAGACATGAAAGTGGGGGCATCCTATGTAAAGAATTTACATAAGGCTGAACCATGAAATAGTTAATTTTTATGTTCTAAACACCATTTTATGTATAAACCTGACTATTTCGTTAATTGATAACCTAGGTAACTTAATCTTAATCCTGAACTAACTATGAACTCCTGTTCACTCGAAATCATCCTTAGATCTACATAGGTGAGGGCAGCTCATTATCGCTGGCCCAATAAGCCTCCCATTTCAGGGGTAAGATCAGGTGGATAGTTGGGAACATAGGGTGCAAGATGGAATTCACTCCTACCCATTATAGGGATAGTAATAAGAGATTGTTTCCTTTAGTAATAAATCCAAGTCTTGAACAAGGGCCCCACCCTCTCCTTGACCTGAGAAGGGTTCGGTTTATAGGTTGGACCTTAAACCAATTGTTCATTCGAGGATCAGTGGAACTTAAGAAAACATGTAGTCTTGGGGGTAAAACAGTTTTTATGACCCAGCCGAGATTACGAAACAACCTGTGAAGATTAGCTTACTAATCATGGTTATATCAAATGGACACAAATATATCTATAGTGAGTGGAGTGCAACTACGGGACTAAGTGAAATGACCCGTGAGTTAACGAATGTTGACTAGCTCTAAAGAGTTTAGCCAGCTAATCTCGGATCGTTGGAGCCCATGATCTATAGGTCCATTAAGTTCCCCTACTAGCTCATATGGAATAAACTTAGAACAGTATGATAGAATAATTTGAATTGTTCGAATTAGGTGAAGAGAGAGAAACCGACAAGTATATGTGATATAGTGGTCGATTTTTCAGTTTAGAGATACAGCTTTAATATTTAAATATGATTTAAATATCAAGACTATGAATACGTTCATATTCGGAAGCTCGGAAATAATGGAAATGGTCAAAGATGTAAAAAGTCAAAGAGTTGACATTTAACTTTGAAAAGTCAAACTTTGACCTACCTTATATTCAAATGTGATTTGAATTTCGAGAAAATGAATGCAGATTCATGCTCGGGAGGTCAAAATTAGTCAACACGAAAAAATCATAAAAAATCAAAATGTTGACTTTTTGGTCAAAGTTTGACATTGACAAAATGACTATTTTGCCCTTTGACTAAAGTTAGTGGGAAAATCCAAACTTTTGTTGGATAATTCCACTAACAAAATAGTGGGCTAGGTGTTGGCTTATAGTGGAGACATTAAGCCCACTTAGATAGTGGATTCTAGGTATTGAATATTTATGAATTTGTTTCATGCAATTTTACATGGCATTTTTCTATAAATATGGACTTTTCAATTTAGATTAAAAACTTTTGCCACTTTTGCCAAAATAGTTTTCAAAATTGGGCTGAAAAATAAAAACCCAAACCCAACCCAAAATCTATCTTCTAATTCCATCTCTTTCTCTCTCTCGGGTTTCATCCATCGGATCCCACAACCCGATTCTGAGTCCAGAGGATAGTAGGTGAGCTCTAGTGGTGGTCTGTTCGTGTTCGGGAGGAGATAAAAACGTTTCAGGAGCTTCAAAGGTAATTTCTTCAAAAAAAAAACCCTAATTAATTAAGTAGGGTTGCATGTTATTTTCTTTTTAATTAAAAGCAATTAAAGTGTAATTAGATCCTTATTCCGCTGTGTATGTCTTGTGTTCCATCAGTGACCGACGGCGGAGCAGCAGGTGGCGACAGCTCTGGTGGCTAGGGTTTGGGTAAAAAAAAGGAAGAAGAAGAGAGGGGGTCACGCGGGGCCTTGAGGAGAGAGAGAAAGAAAATCTATTTTTTTCTTCTTTTTTTTTAACCTTTCCCACAAGTATATATATAAAAGTTTAAACTTTTTCCTTTTCCCTTTAAAAAAACAAATTCCCTAATCCTTTTTCAAAATATATATGCTTATATATATTTTTCTTTTAAAAACTCCAACAAACAAATTTAATTATCTCCATAGATAATCAAATCTCCAAATGCAAGCCAAAATAAAACTCAATTAATTCCAAATAATTAAATTATATTTTAGGTTAGCCAAAAACATAAATCTCATATAATTTATCCAAGTAGTCAACATTAAAAAAAAGTTTAATTACAAAATAAATCAGGATGTTACAATCTCTCTCCCAAGGGTTTGTCTTATTCTTCTATCTTGCTCCTCATAGATCCAAAATGAAATCCACAAGATCTCCTATGCACCAAACCCTCAACTCTAACCTCATGTGCCCATCCTTCTTCCTCTTCCTTCTCCCTTGGTTTCTATCTTCTTCTCAAATCATAGCTTACTTCTTCCACCCAAGGCATACCATGTGTCCTCTTTATCTCCATTTTCCCTCCAAGCATGTGCCCATTTATGCGCCCACATAGCATCTAGGTGTCCAAGCTTCCGTCTATGCGTCCAACCCTTCCCTCTTTAGGGTTTCCTCAACTTGTGGTGTCTTATGTTATCCAACACTTAGCCAATTTTGCTCCCTTAAATGCCCAATGCGCCCATCATGCTTTCCTTATTCTCTTCTATGCTATGAATCTAACTCTTATTCTCATAGCATAGTTGGACACTTAGCCAAAATTTTTACTCCAAACTACTATGCCTCCAACACTTAGAATTTTTCCTTCTTCTAAGACATAGTCTAGGTACTTAGTTAAACTCTTAACTTCCAAAACTTGAACTTTTAGTTCTTCTCTCCATCTAAGGAAATATGTGAGGGCTCGATTTTTACACAAGTTGTTACATGATAAATTTTTTACAAAAATATATATTTTTTAATATTTTGTTCGTTTGTAATGGAAAAGAATACATGAAAATGAGTGTACATCTAAATATTACTCTTATAAATCATTTACATGGGCAGCTTTGTAAGATTAGGAGGAGGAAGTGACCTATTTCTTTTGTTTTGATTATTATTAGTATTTGATCATATTTCTTTAAATTGTTTGAATGCGCTGACGTCATATAGATAAGATGATGGGGGAGGAAGGAATTTTCGAATTTTTCCATACCATGCCAAAGACCTAATGTTTGGTCTTGATGACAATGCAAAAAAAATAAATTAAAATAAATAAAACTATATTTGCAATTACTTGAAGGTTGAAAGTTAAAGCTGCAACTTAACTCAACAGAAACGAAAACTTGGAGGTTCCGTAATCCGTCCAGTTTAATCTTAAACCGTAATTTGATTCGCTTCACCTTCTTAGTTAGCTTCCATTCGGGGCATTAGTAACGTAATCAACAGTTAGATTAGTGATTAGAGGGCATAAGTAAGTTTCACTTTACTCCACTCACGCGCTTCCAGGTGCAGTGAAAACCACGACAGCAGGCCCAATCAGTCCATTACAGGACACACAACACATGGCCATCCCCAGAAGAGAATTGAAGAAGGAATGACTGAACGAAGCGAACACAGACCAAAATTCCCGATTGTCCTCTTCCTTCTTATTATATTCCCTCATTCTGATTCATAACCAAAACTTGAATTGGAAAACCCACCTTGTCACTCTCACTCCCCACTCGCAAGGAATCGGTATTCAGTAGCGTGTTCAAGAGAATTGACGTATTTGAAATGGATTCCCAGGAGAGGCGGATTGAAGAGGAACTGTCCCACCCGATTCTGCTGTCCGAGCGTGTTCGCTCCGCCGTCGACGAAGCCCAGTCCTTCAAACTTGAGTGTGCTGAAGTGGCCAAGCAAGTTGATCGCCTCGCCCAAATGCTCCGAATGGCGGTTCGATTCGCCACCGCGACTCCCGCCGTCTACGAGCGTCCCATCCGTCGGGTGGTTGCCGAGGTTTCCAAGAATCTCGATCGTGCCCTAACCCTAGTACGCAAATGCAAACATCAGAGTGCGCTTCGCCGCGTAATGACGATCACCAGCGTTACTGATTTTCGGAAACTATTCAATCTTCTAGACGCTTCCGTTGGAGACATGAAATGGCTTCTCACTATTTTCGAATGCAATGGAGGCGGTATCGTGCTTTCGCTTCCCCCAATTGCTAGTAATGACCCGATTATTGCTTGGGTTTGGTCCTCTATTGCCTCGATTCAGATGGGTCAATTGCCCGATCGTGTTGAAGGCACCAACGAACTCGCTTCGCTTGCCGCTGATAATGAGAGAAACAAAAACATTATTGTCGATGAAGGGGGAATTCCTCCTCTGCTCAAGCTTTTGAAGGAAGGCCCCTCAGCGGAGGCTCAAATTACGGCCATCAAGGCACTTTATACGCTTGCAAATGATCCAAACAGAGTGAGGACTATTGTTGAAGAGCATGGAGTCCCAATTATAGTGCAGGCTCTTGCAAACTCCCCGATGCTGGTGCAGACACAAGCCGCGAGTTTGGTCGCAAGAATGGCGATTCATGACCCCTTAGCTCAAGAAGATTTTGCACGGGAGAATGTTATTAGACCCCTCGTTACTCTACTGTCGTTCGAGACTTTTATGGATGAAGTGTGTAGACAAAGCATTCATTCCATTGTTCAGATCAACAGGAACCTAGAGAAGAAGGCACTCGATAAAACAATGGAGCACAACCCAAACGCGAAGTCAAACGCTTTGCGTAACATGGAAGGGGGTAGTAGGGCAGGGAACTCCCGAAAAGAGAGGGGAAATGAGAGACCTGAAGTAAAGCATAAGCTGAAAATAAGTTGTGCCGAGGCTCTGTGGTTGCTGGCAAAAGGGAGCGTGTCGAATAGTAGGAGAATTTGTGAGACAAAAGGACTGCTTTGTATGGCAAAGATGGTGGAGACGGAAGAAGGGGAATTGCAGATGAATTGTTTGATGTGTATAATGGAGATAACAGCTGCGGCAGAGTCCAATGCGGACTTGAGGCGTGCAGCGTTCAAGACAAATTCTCCTGCGGCCAAGGCTGTGGTGGGTCAGATGTTGAGATTGATCAATGATTTGGACAACCCAACTCTGCAAATTCCTGCCATAAGATCCATAGGATCGTTGGCTAGGACATTTCCCGCAAGAGAGACACGAGTGATTGGTCCTTTGATTGTGAAACTTGGGAGTAGACATGTAGATGTGGCTGCAGAAGCTGCCATTTCGCTGGGGAAGTTTGTTTGTCCAGAGAATTTTCTTTGCATGGAGCATTCGAGGACAGTAATAGAGTCTAATGGAGTGCCTCTTGTACTGAAGTTACTAAGGGAGAATGAAAGGACTCAAATGTACGGACTGATTCTATTGTGCTATCTTGCACTTCATGCGGGCAGCAGCGAGATTGTGGATCAGGCCAGGGTTTTGACAGTGCTGGAAGGGGCGGATCGCACCATGATTGCCTTACACCCAGAGTTGAAAGAGTTGGTGGGAAAGGCAATTGGTCACCTCAATCTGTATCACGCAGGAATGGGAATCCATTCAAAGGGCCACTTGGGTTTGCCTTAAATTTCGAATTGTTTTGGTTTTGTTTGATGAAAGCGGGGTATCGTATGTCTATATCCTCTTAACAAAATGATAATGTTAGATAGAATTGTGTAAATAAAGCTTATACCTTTTTAGCTTTCCATTTTGGTTTGGTTGACGTGAATGGAATAATTAAAAAGATTACGAAGTGGAATACCATTTTTTTCCTCTTTCTTATCATGTTGCTTTGCCTTGAATTGATTTTTGTGGTTTCTCATGTATCTCTGCTGCTGGCTGCTGTTTGATTTGAAACAATTGCCTTCTGATTCTGCAGGACATGAGAAAATAAAGTTGAATGCGTCTGTATAAAGATAAAAACATCAGCCCTATTTTTTTGAAATTGTTTCAAACCCAAATTTCTATTTTTTACGTGCATTATTCATCAGTTAATCCAATTTTGTCTCCACAACCACACATTTACATTGGGATGTCTGCAAATTAAAAGGTATCCACATTTCTGAGACTCGTCTATAAGCTTGTTTTCTAGGATTAATAAAATATCCCTTGCTTTTAGTTTTTAATCCTGGTCGACCCTATATGTCAGTTTGATTCATGTTAATTTAATATTTCATTCTTTCAAGGCCCTACCATCATCTTAATCTAACATTTAAAAAACATCATAATTTGTTTACTAAGTTTTCATATAGAAATTTAATACCCATGGGAATATATGAATTGTATGTTTCTCACCCCATATATAGAACAATCCGGATTGTGGGAGTGCTTATACTTGGAAATGCCTATACTTGGAAATTTATAAAGGCATATGAAAATCGTAGTTTGATGAATTGAACTAGTACTTAGATGATTCCTATCCTTGAGCCTTGTATTCATGCCTGCCTTAATCATGGCCACATCCTACAAATATTGATGATATTCGTAGTTAAGGGATTGTCAACCATGAAATCGTGGGCATTAAAAGGAATATTAAGTAAAACATAGACTTAATTCATATTCAAAGCATGTTTTCCTACGATGAACAAGCTTACAGTCACCATCCAGTGAACATCTTAACCTAAACATTGTTTTCCTCTCTTTTTATACATAAATACATTATTACAATTGTGATGGTTAGGCCTTGAATCTTCAACCTACAAAGAAGATATCAAATGCCTTGATCAGAGAGTTAAATCCTGGCCAAAAATCCTTGATAAATAATCACTGGATAACATGATTAAGTCCAAAGTTATGGCACATAATCACAGAGGAATGCGAATGGAAATAGATCATCAGTATTACTAATGAACGAATATAATCATATCCAGCAGAACCTGAACCACTGAAACTAGCAAATTAGGGAGTGATACATATTATTTGGAAAATGGGAAGGAGCTGCAGAAAACAACCATTATGAAAGAATTCTCTAAATAAGACCAAACAAGAAAGGAATAATCTGATTTTCTGAATGCTTTTGGAGAAAAAGACAAAAACAACCATCTAATAAGTGGAACGAGCAAATTACAACACTTTGAGGCTACTTTTATAGTGAATGACTATCAATATTTTAGGATACAATGGCTACAACAAATAGCATCCAGAGTACTTTTTGTAATAACGTTCCTTCGTTTGTAATATGCGTGAAAATGACCCCAAAAAAAAAATAGAAGAAGAAAGGAAAACAGAAAACCAGAGGTGCACCAACCATTGTGCAAAAGGAGTCAATGAGACGAAGGCAATGCACGCCAGTTATCAGCAACAGACATGACACGATCTCGTGAACTTTGCGAAAGTTGTTGGAGAATTACATTCTTGACATGAGCAGCAGCTCTTTCACCAGAGCGGGTGGCAAGTTCCAAGTAGACTACAGCTTTCATCATGTCCCTTTCCTGCCCAAGTACTTAAATCAGTATCTACATCAATTTCTGTATTCGAAGTCTCCTTTCACTCTTTTGATGGTGGATTAGTCAACCTAAACATTCAGGATCCTTTTTTTTTTTTTTCCTGTTTTCACATTTAATTTTTTCCATTCATATTACAACGCGCAAACCATTACTACAAATCTCATTTAAACAATCTGATTAATGAAACATGACACTGGGGGAAGGGAGTTGTCTAGACACCTAATGCCAAAGCAACGAACATCATTGTAAAAGAAAAGATGATATTTATTTGAAACGTACAGAAAAGAGATGGAGTCCATGCTCAAATTGAGCTTTACTATGCCCACGATCAGCTGCCCGCTTCATCCACTTCTTAGCCTGCTGATGGTTGTGTACCAAGCCTTCCCCGCAAGAATAGCACAGAGAAAGATTGTACATGGCACGGACATATCCTCCTTCGGCGGCTTTAGAAAACCACCTAGCCTTTTTCACGAAAAGGGGGAAAATGAGAAAGAGAAAGGAAAAAGAACTGAAAAGTCTAGCTTTCACTGCAAACTGACGAATGACTAGTTTACAATCTGGAAGAAATAAGGTTATTAAATATCAAAATAATGTAAAGAATAGGTATATTCATAAAAGTTGCCTAGGTCGAAAGAATACACAGCATTACTGGTCAATCGAGCATCAACAAAAGGATTCAAGGGCAACTAATTCAAACATTAACCCTAACCATAATTCTCCCTCGTATGCAAAAGAGATAAGAAGACGGAAATAACATACAGCTTCTTGTACATTCCGATTCACCCCATGACCCTGTTGTAGACACAGAGCAAGTTGGTATTGAGCTCGAACGTTGCCAACCATGGACGCTTGTCGCAACCATTTTACAGCTTCAGTCGGATTTGGTGGTTTTGCTGCACAATCGATAGGACAAAATTATGGAACGGTTGAAAGCGATGAATGTGTTCAACACAGTATCACTACCATTCAATCAGTTATCTACTTACAAAGGAATAAAGAATCCACAGATTATCAAAACAAACACCAGGAGAAATCTACATAATTAGCCAGTGTAGAAGTCGAAGGCCTGCAGCAAGCAACTAATGAAAACATTGCTCCCCATTTTAAATACAACAAAAGATGGATGTATTGAAGCAAGAAAAATCGTTGGCAGTCCGGTGATTAAGCCTGATAATAACAAAAGATTGAAACATAATAGGGAGAACGAAGTGGAATAAGATTGATAATAAATACCGTGCAAAAAGGAGATTCCTAAATTGCACTTGGCAGCAGGGTCGCCTAGGTCGGCAGCCTTTCGGTACAAGGTAATAGCCTCGTCTTTGTTGCCCATCTCCCAATAGAGAAGTCCAGCATCAACCATAGCAAGGGTGGAGCCACGAGCGGCACCCTTGAGAAAGGAATTAAGAGCCTTGTCAGAATTGGGGCGAACCCCACCTCGACCATGCTTGAAGCGCTTACCCCATCGCAGAAATAGCATAGCCTCCCTCAAAGGCCTGAGGGCCTCGAACCAAGCCTTGCAAACAAAGGACGCAGCTCGCAGATTTGGGAGGTTAAAAGAGGCGGCGATTTTGATGAGAACGTCGTAAGGCAAGGCAGAGAAATCCTGGTGAGGTAATAAGGAGGGTCGCACCCAGAAAGGCGATTGAGAGGAGGAAGAGGTAGATGGTGAGGCGTGGACTGTGTCGGCGAGGCTAGTGGACTTGGAATTGGAATTGTAGCGAGAGAAGTCATGAACGTCATCCTCCACCTCAATCGCAGTTTTGCCCTTGAGTTTGGACAGAGAAAAGGAAGAGAAACGAGAGGCATCGGAGCGATCTGGCCAAGTTCTTGGCCTCATAGTTTTTGTTCAGTCCAAGTCGTCCACACCGACGACAGAAAAGAAGAGAATGGGAGTAAGGGAAGCGACAAGGAGAACGGCGGTTTGGTGGTAGACAAACAAATGCTTTTTGACACCAATTGCCAATTGCAGAATGCAGTCCCAATAATTATCAATTCCAATTGCCAACCACCAATTTCCTCTGCCGACCCCTTGACCATAATCTTTGCTTTTCGCTTGTGTGCCCGACCATTTCTTCTTTTCATTTAAATTTATTATCAGTCCAAGCCCACGCCCACGCCCACGCCATCCTTACAAACAAAAACAATGATCAATTTTATATGTAAAACTAAAAGGTAGGTGTGAGTGTGAGATAGAGCTTGGGTGGAGTTTGCAAAACCTGGTCCGACCCCACCGAATTCAGATTTGAATCAAACAACCTCCCCAATACTCTCTTCTTCCTCCCAAACACGAAATACCCCCACAAAGTTTATTATTTCTTTTTCTTTTTCTTTTTTTTTTAACTATCTGGCTTCCTAAGACTTATACCAAGTTGTTACTACATGTATGCATACATCTCAAAACTACCATTTTATAAATTGGCTAAAGAAAAATTGTATTGGATAGCAATACAAAAATAGGGTTTAGCAATTATGACTCTCACCTTTTAAACTTTTCAAATATGACAAATATCAAATTCGTTTGAGATATTTTCTATTTTGAAATTTTTATTATTTCCAAACTACCTCTGTTTTTTTCCCTTCAACGCATGTGTCCTCTTCTTTCTTAGTTTCCTTCTTTTCCATTTCTGAAGCTCATTTTACCCCTGATTTTTTTTTCTTCATGCGTGTGTTCTGTGTCTTCTTTCTTAATTTCTTTCTTTTCTCTCTGTGAAGCTCATTTGAATAGGTACTTCTGTAGATTTCAATCAGTTAGTCGAAATCGGTAAGGTCTATTTCTTCTTCTTCTTCTTCTTCTTCTTCTTCCTTTTTTTTTTTGTTTAGTAATTGTTCTTGTTTATGCATTCAGTTCGATTTGTGGATTCAATTTTGTCCTAAATTGTTAGATTTTGATTTCTTCCTTGTGATTTTTAGGATTCGATTTTTCTTGTTTCGATCGTTTTGTTTTATTTTCTCTGGTTTTGAAGTTAAAGTACTGCAATTAACCATCCACAATTTCTTGTTCTTGTTCTTCTTTACTTAGTGTTTGATTGTTCTCTGTTTTTTTCAATGTGAATTTTAGAGTTGATTTTGATGTCAGATGTTCTTGACATTGATTTTGTTCTATTTTTTTCGTTGGTTCTATTTTTCTTTTATATAGTATATTAGTGACGTGCTATACTTATATCACATGTATTAGTGAATTAATATACTTACTTTGAAATTGAGTTATAACTGATTTTAATTTTTATATCTTTGTTGTTTGTTGTAGTTATGGTTAATCTTCCAGTAATAGTGGTCAATTGGATGACAGAAAGTGTTATATGGATTATAAAACTATTTGTGTTTTAGTTCATAGAGGGATGCTATTTGATTCTTTTGTTACCTTGATACGTAAAGAACTTCAGATTAAATCATCTATTGAACTTTCAGTTTTCTTGGACATAGGTAGTAATAGTGTTCAACATGTTCTTAAGATTGTTGAAGATAAAGATGTTTCTTAGTTTTTAACATTGGTTAAGGACCAATATACCAAATATCCTTTAGTCGATCATGTTATAAATACGGTTTTGGATGTTTCAATTGGTGGTTCTTCTTCTTCCATAGTTGAGGCTGATTTAGGAAGTGAATTAAGGGTTTTTAAAGATATTCATATTAGCAATATTAAAAATGAGTTTCCTTTTAAGGAGAATGATTTGTTTTGTAGTAAAGAGATTTTGTTGAAGTCATTCCATTTTATAACTGTCACACTCCCTTCCCAGTTTACCCTCTTAAACCATAAGAGGATATGACGGTAGTAGTAACCAACCTAGGTGCCAGCACTTACTGCTTAACTTAAGTGAACCTGCTTTAACCTGAGTATGCAACGACTTGGCACAAAACACATCCATAAAACTAAACAGTGCAAGTCTTAATTATAGTTCTGAAACAAACATATGTCCAATGAAGTAAGATGGCCAAAATAAACATGTATCCCAAAAGAAAATAAGTTTCACAAGTCCCCGACTCCTTTCCAAATGTGTGTACATCAAAACAAGTTTAATCTAAGATTAACACATATTGCATACTCTTCAGTCCAACGCATAGCCATCAACGCATATCAAAAGAGATTTCATTTCCCTCTCACCATGCGTCAAAGACATTAAACGAGTCCCATGAACATTATACCACTACTGAAAAGGAGATGTTGGCGGTAATGTTCGGTATTGAGAAGTTCAGAGCATATTTGATTGGTGCGGCAGCAACAATCTACACGGACCACTCCACTATCAAGTTTCTGATGGTAAAAAAGGACACAAAACCAAGGCTGATTAGATGGGTACTGCTATTACAAGAATTTGATGTAGAGGTCAAAGACAGAGAGGGAACTGAGAATCAAGTGGCCGATCATCTGTCAAGGCTGGAAAATAAGGAAATATAGGAAAAACAAGTTGAAATCAGAGATGCGTTCCCTGATGAACGCCTACTTAAAATTGAAGACAGGGAACCATGGTATGCTGACTTTGTTAATTATTTAACCATAAAACAGTTCCCTGAGCACTTCAATGCACAATAAAAGAAACGACTTATTCATGACAGCAAGTTTTATTTCTGGGATGAATCGTTTCTCTACAAGCAAGGTCTTGACTCCATTATGCGTCGATGTGTTCTAAAAGTTGAAACACAATGCATCTTGGCTGGATGTCCTGACTTCACCTTATGGGGGTCATTTCGAAGGACAAAGAACTGCTGCAAAGGTTCTTTAAAATGGGTATTTCTAGCCCACCCTTTTTAAGGACGATATGGAGTACGTGCTGAAATGTGATCCCTGTCAACGCACTGAAATATTTCTTCAAGGGATGCTATGCCTCTGAACAACATACTGGAAGTTGAGTTGTTCGACGTATGGGCCATAGATTTCATGGGACCTTTCCCTCTATCTTGCGGACAATAATACATCTTGTTAGCAGTCGATTATGTATCAAAGTGGGTCGAGGATGTAGTGTGTGCCAAGATGATGCGGCAACCATTTCAAAATTTCTTACCAGAAACATTTTCATGCGCTTTGGAACACCTAAGGCGCTGATAAGTGACGAAGGTACACATTTTATTAACTGTATCATTTCTAAATTACTTGCTAAATATCGCACCTCATAATTCTTATCAATATTAATGCATATTCTACTCATCAATCCTCATAATTCTAAATAAAATGCTACAATAGCTTGTATTTCTACAAACTATCACACCCCCAAATTTAGAATCATGTTTGTCCTCAAGCATGCCTCATACTAAGGAAATTCGAAACTTGCCCTCTGACTCTTCTTTTGTGTTGATCAACCTCTCAAAATATAAGTCACTTGTACCTCTATCCTCAGCAGCACTCTCCTCAAACTTAGCCACTTCTTCTAAGAGATATTTTCTAAGTTAATTCTGGCAAGCCTCTGCTCAAAACTTTTTACTCATCGCAGACAACTTTTCTTTTAGCTTTTTACAATGCGATCGTTCAATACAATTCAAGGCTTTGCGATTCATTATTAGATTGAGGCATTGAACCTGGTTACATTCTTCGTTTTGGCTTGCCCCTATGGGTGTCATGCGGGCATCCAACTTCGGTTGCGTGCCATATTCAACTCAATTCTTGTCTTAGCTAATTTTAGCTTGCGCCAGACATTGAAGTTGTTATTATGCGTTGATTCTGGTCACCTACTTGCGTTTTGGCTTACCTGCACGAGTGTCATGCGAAGTATCCAACTATGGGTAGGTACCTTTCACAATTTAACTCTTATCAGCTTGGGTTTCCCCTTTGCGTTAACAGTAGAGTTTTATTATGATGATTTTTTTTTAATAATCATCGCAATGTTTATAATGATCGCATTTGCTCGGACCGCTCCTACCCCCAAATTTAGAGAGCGGCAAGGTCTTTTCCAAAAAGCTAAAGACAAAATTATTCCAAGATGCGGTGAAAGAGGTTTGAGCAGAGGTTTGCACATAATAAACTTAAGACTGTCAAACTTTGAAGAACGGGGGAATGTGATTATAAATGTGATTGTCAATAAGAATCGACTAAGTGTCATTCCCAATCTCACCTCTTGTCAACTTGAAGTTTTCTTTTATAAAGTGTTGACAGAGGAGTTCACTTATTACGTCCAAAACTTTTTTTTTTTTTTTTGGTCGGAAACACATCAACTCGAACCTCCCCTACCCCCGAAATTTTGGAGATCAGCAAGGTCCTCATTGCTGAAAGAGAATTATAAAAAAAATTCTTTGAGAATTTCAAAAGGAGGTTTGAGTTGAGGCTTGCACGCGTTAGAGATAAAACATATGCTTGATTTTTTTGATAAGCTCAGACTTGATTTTTCTTAATGCTAACTCTAGACTTAGAAGTTTTACATTGGTAATATCATCAAGGTATTTAGTTAGAGCACAAGATAAGAAAACAATCAAAGAATTAAGAAAGGTATACACAGAACAAACGCAAGGATGAAAAATGAAATGTCTCATTCAATACTTAAAATAAATGCATTGGGATACTTTATACAAAACTAACTTCTACAAAAGATTAATTAAAATTCATAAAACAAAAATAACACCCCTAAATTTCTATTGTGCTGGTGCATCATCCCTGCATTCAAGTCTAGGGTCTTCATTCATGAAGCATAAAGGGTTGATCAGGTGGGTAGGTAGAGGGGGTAAGGCAAACATCCCCATCAGAACTTGGTTAATGTATTGCGTCATGAAATTGAACTGGTCCTGCATTCTCTGCTTTTGTTGCCGCATATAATCCCTTAGTACCACATTTTGGTGCTGCAAGGTGGCCATCTGCATATGGAGTGCTTCCATGGATGCATCCAACAGTCTGATTTGTTCCTGGATGAACTCTTTTAGCTTATCCATATTGGTCTGCGCTGGAGGTGGGGCTTGAGTTTCATGCATCTCCTCAACTGGGTCTTCTGAATTTTGTGTGTTACTTGTTCTTAACCCAGTTGGTTCATAGACTGGGTTAGGGGAGACGCATGGTGGATGGAGGGATGAAGGAGGGCAAAACAGGAGATTGTAAAGGAGAAGGGCAGGGGCTAAAGGTCTCACCAATTTGATCTTCATTTGTGTCAGCTTGATGCATCGGATCAATTGGTTCATCGACTAGTGAGGATAAAGTTAGGGCAGGGAGAGGCAAGTTTAAATCGAGGCATGCTTCTTCGTGTTCCAACATTGGCTCTGCTTCAGATTCTTCATTTACGGAAGCATCATCGTTGTGTTCCACTTCCCGGACACGTCTTTTCTTTGTCGCACGTTTAGAAGGTTGAGGTTTTGTTTTTGTGGTTCTAGGTGGTAAGGCAGGTTAGTTCGATGAACCACGAAGCAAATGCCTGATTAACTTGATGTCCATAAAATGATCGACCTCTACATGGCCATCCCCCAGAAGGATGCCCGCGTGTTCGCATAACGCACAAATAAGCCATAGGAAATACAACTGGTCGTGTGGCTTCCTCTTGACAGCCTTGATCTGATATACTATAGTTTTTCCAATGTCAAGAGGGATGCGCTACATAATACAGTAGATGGCCAAGGCACGTTCTTTGGATACCGTCTCATCATGCGTTGTTGGCATGATGTGGTTCTTGATCAAGTAAAGCCATAGGCTCGCGTCTAGTGTGAGGTTCCTGGAAGCCAAGATCATAGCTCCCGTTCTTGAAATCTGCCATTGGCTTCTAGGTTTGGCCACTACTCTTAACACATCCTTTAAATGATCTAGAGTTGGCTGTTCCAGGATGCGGTTTCCTTCTGCGTCTGGGTTATTATTTGCGTCGAGCACTTCTTTAATCATTCTAGAAGAGAAGCATACCAAAGTGTTGTCTATAGGGTTCGTGTCCTTCTTTTCATCGAATTCACTCCTATAAAAGCGGCGAATGAGATCAGGCCAAATCCTTATAAGACCAACACATAGTTGATGCCAGCCTAATACGTCTACTGTGTTCGTTATGTATGCGGGCAGTGGGCTACGTTCAGGGAAGAACCCTTTCTCTGCAATATGTCATTAAATTGGCAATTTCTTCCCTTCACTTGCCTTGGTGACGCAATTGTCACCTTGCTTTTCCCAGTTGCAAACTGTCTCACCTCACGAGTAAGTCCTCTTAACTCTTTTTCTAATTCCTTTTGCAGTGTTGTTTTTCTTTGCCCTTGACGCGCAGGCCTATACTTCTCGAGCCTACGTTCTGTCGTACTTGAGTCAAAGAAATGTTCATGCATTAAACCAACAGGGCCAGTTGCAACATGCTCTTCATCCTCATCATCTTCATCAACTTCATCCATAATTAATCTTTTTTTTCTTTTTGATGGCCCATCATTCGCATCAAATTGTCATGGATGCGATGCGTCAGGGCTAACTTCTCTCTCTCTCTTTCTTCATTTTTTTCTTCTTCCAATTCCTCTTCCAACAAAATTGCATAACGCTCAGCCTCATCCACTAGGGTCTAAACTGGCTAATATGGGTCTGAAAACCTCTTGTTCATCTATTCGAGCCAGTTCTGTGGGGTATGTTGGGTTGCACTCTAACACGGGACTATCAGAGCTAGGAGGATTACTAGTGGGTTCGGGTGGGGTGATAGAAGGGGTGGTAGAAGGGGTATGCGGTGAACCGGGTGAGGAAGGTTAGGTGGCTTGGTTGGCTTGGCCTCCCTCAGAAGGAAAAATTGTGGCCAAGGGTTGAATGGAGAAGGGGGCCAATGGACACATGGCAGGTGATGGAGCGATGCGGAGATGCTCCGGGATTGAGTCATGCGTCAACACAAAAAGGGTGATGTTTGTAATGGTTGTGCTGGGGCAGGTTTTCTATATGGTCATGCGGCAGAAGATGAGGTAAGTCGTTTAGACGTAAGCTGCCGCGGCGACTTGATTGAAGTAGGTTGGGGTTTTGGAAGGGTTGGAGTGGAAGGTTTAGGTCGGGTTGAGGTTTGGGATTTTTGGAGGGTTTTGGATGATGTTGAAGTGCGAGTGAAGGTTGTGGCAGGAGCAGGTGGTGCGTTATTTTATGCGGTGAAATAATGAAAGGAATTACGGTGATGGAAAATGCGTTGTGCAAAGGTTTTCTCAGTAGGACCCAAGTATAAATCCTATTGAGTTTCCTGGTAAGTTCAGGGTCGAACTCAGGGACTAAGGAAAATAGTATGCGGCAATAATCTTTAGATTACTTTGCGGTAACAAATAAATCAAAGAGTTGTCGGTTTGTTGTTTATAGTATAAAATGTATACGGCGGAGTTAAGAAAAGAGTTAATATTATGGAAGATGCGATGAATATGCGGAGGAATGAGTTGAGAAGAGGTTCAGCTAACACTTCCTAGGATTGTGTTCATGTTATGTGATCATGCTACACACATACAATGGCAAATCATCTCTCAACGCAAATGTTATGGCTTCTAGTTTAGAATGCATGCAATATATGCGATGATGTCTATAGAACCTACACATAAGCCTCTATTCTTGCCTATGCGATGACAATTGACACACACATACAAGGGGACCGCATAATACCATAACCTATCTCTAGGGTGCATGCGATGCATGTTGACAAACAGAGTTTATCTCTAAGTCTTTATCTCTTGCTTATGCAGATCTAATATTGCTCTCTCGAGTCTAAATTCTAACCTAGCTCTCTCAAGTCTTAGGTTCTTTCTTTAGACTCTCTCTCAAGTAACTCTAAAGGGGTGATGGGGGCAACATAAGATAAGATGATCGCATGCGATGAAAATCCTAGGTCATGTTAGCTAAGTTCTTCTCAACCAATTTGATAGATTTAGCTACTCATGCATGCTTTTAAGAGAGTGAACAGATGTAGATAAGCAAGTTCCATTTTATAGATATATAATCGAAATAGAGAATGACAATGTGGAATGAGAATAAAGAGCCTGGTAGCAATCTCTTGCTTCCCAAGGCTTTTACACTGTTCTTCTCTATTCTGCTCAAAAGATAATCTTGCTCTCGCAAGAGTCGGCCTTCTCTCTATTTTTCCATGCCTCCTAGGTTCTCTCTCGAGCTAACCAGGGCAATCTTCCGGCATCTCTTCCCTTCTCTCACTCCGCCTTCTAAATATAAGAAAACTATGAACAAGGTTAAGTATCTATATGGAAAATTATCTAACTGAATGAACTCCTTCACTAAAGGTGGCCTCTGGTATTTATAGAGCTTTCAGGTGAAAGGCTTTTTCTCTCTTATGATTGCACTGATGGGATGGCATTAATTCTTTGTCTGATGTACCGAATATTTATCACCGAAAAGTTGAGTGTACTTGCTACAGTAGTTCGTCAACGGCTTGTCAACTTAATTCAGAATCGACCGTCATCAGCTTTCTGTCCCATCGCAATTTATTACGCTTTTCCCCCAGATGCGCCCACCATGATGCGCCGACTCTATGTGGCAACTTTCTTGAGTAGATAATCGCGAGCGCAAATGATCGCATAGCCTTGCATTAACGCAATCTCTTAATGCACGCGACCATTGATTTTTTTGGATCGCATTTTCTGCCTTGCGTCAATGCATATTCTGCACAAAAATATATAAGTTAACTATTTTAATGCGATGGACGCATGCGATCGTCATATTGTAAACTTAATGCTTTTGGACGCAATATTGTATATTTTTATCATCGTAACCCTGTATTGTTTTATAACTTTGTGCTGTAATAACGTACATTTCTGCCCGTTATCATACCCCCAAATTTAAACAATGTTTGTCCTCAAGCATAAGCTAAAGATTTTCTTTAGAAAGTCGACCGCCTTCTCTTTCCTAGATTTCTCAAGGATGCCTTATTCACATCCTATACACCAAAATCGCCTTAATTCGCATCCAGGTCTTTTCTTAATATATTTCTAAAATTTAGAGACCGCAAGTTTAACCTTCAAAAAGACTTTACTAGATTCCAAGGCATCGCATGATTTATTTCAAAAAAACTTTTTCACTCGGTGTTTCCAATGATTTTTATCCTTGCGTATTTTAGACATATAATTTTTTTTTCTATGACCTTACGCTGATCCAAGTGCTTAGCCTTCGTTTTGGCTTGCCCCCACGTGTGTCATGCGGACATCCAACTACAAGCAAGGCACTCTTTCTCAGTCTAAACTCATGCCTATTTGGCAGCGGAGTTGTAATCATTCTATTTATGTGTTGATCACGATTCCTACCTTCGTTTTGGCTTGCCCCCCGTATGTCATGCGGACATCCAACTACGAGTAAGATCTGATCGCAACGTTATTTTTTTTAAGCAAAAAAAAAAAAAAACAAGGTCGAAAAATAAATACCACACCCCCAAATTTAAAATGCGGCAATGTCCTCATTGCCAAAAGGTTGAAAGAAGTCGTGTGATGCTCTTAAGAAGTTTCGTAAAAAGTCAGTTTGAAAGAAAACTAGCAGACCACTAACTTCTAGAAATATTTCATGAGGTGATTGTCCTAAAATTAAGTTGACTTTAGCATATACGAAAAATAGAAGCATGCATTTCATCATTGAAATCATAATTGGCAAAGAGAAATAATGTGGTGACTTGCTAAATTTATCAATGTTAAATGATTGCGCCAACCAAAGTGGATGCAGTAATAAAATTTTCAAAATTAAAATGCGATGTGATAGTGCAAAATTTGGAATAAAGTCAAGGAAAAATACAACCCCCAAATTTGCGCTATCGCCTGCATTATTTGTTGACACATCCTGCTTTGCGGCGATCTACTTTCTTTGGATTGCAGTGACGAAATAAAGTAGTTGCGTCTTCGTGTATCACCTCCGCAATCGTTCACCTCGATCGTTGCAAAAAAACATTGAGAGGGTCAAATAATAATAAAACAAAGTTAACAAAACCACCATTTTTTTTAGATAAACGATAAACGAAATTACATAAAGGTAGTGAGAGTTCATGAATCATTAGTAAGAAAAGGATATCCCAAAAAACTTGCGCCCCAGATGATTTTCTGTCGCATGCCAACGCAGGGGCTACTCGATCTTTTTTTCTTCATTCCGGATTTCTCAGGGCTACAGAGGCGACCTTGCAATTCCAGTTTTCTCCGCGATAGATTTTCACTCAATGCCCATTAATTTTGAATATGTTGATCCCGTCGTCATTGGATAACTAGACCGCGCCATGCGGGAATACCTCTCTGATTATGAAGGGTCCAGACCAACGTGACTTTAATTTTCCAGGGAAGAGCCGTAGCTGTGAATTACATAGCAAGACCTTTTGCCCGACTTGGAGATTCTTTCCACATAATTGTTTATCGTGCCAGCGCTTTGCACGCTCTTTGTAGATCTTTGCGTTCTCATATGCGTGAGTTCTCCATTCCTCCAGCTCGACCAATTGGAGTTTTCTTGCTTCCCCTGTTGCCTTTAAGTCAAAATTTAGCCTTTTCACCGCCCACAGTGCTTTGTGCTCCAGCTCCAATGGTAAATGACATGCTTTACCAAATACCCAACGCATACGGAGACATGCCTATAGGTGTCTTATAGGCGGTTCTATAAGCCCACAATGCATCGTCCAGCTTTGTTGCCCAATCTTTTCGCGAAGGTTTCACCACCTTCTTCATTATCAACTTGATCTCCCGGTTCGACACTTCCACCTGATCATTTGTCTGTGGATGGTATGCGGTAGCCACTTTATGGAAGATATTATATTTGTGCAGCAATTCTTTGACAGTGTGATTGACAAAGTGGGTACCTTCATCACTTATTATGGCACGTGGAGTACCAAAACGAGTAAAAATATTCTTCTTCAGGAATTTGGAGGCTACCATCGCGTCACTTGCAGTGCATGCTATTGCTTCTACCCACTTAGACATGTAGTTGATGGCTAACAAAATATATCTGTGACTATTCGATGGTGGGAATTGTCCTATGAAATCAATGCCCCAGACGTCGAACAACTCTAGTTCTAAAATGGTGTTCATGGGTATCGCATGTTTCCATGAAATATTACCCGTGTGTTGGCACCGGTCACACTTCATCGCGTAGTCTCTTGCATCTTTGAATAGTGTTGGCCAATAATACCCACTTTGTAATACTTTCACTGTTGTGCGTTGGCCTCCAAAGTGCCCTTCATAATGCGAGTCATGACATTGCGATAATATGCGTTGGTGAGCAACATCCGGTACACAGTCGCAGAATCTGGTATGACCCTCTTATACAGATTTGGCTCATCCCAATAATAAGATCTGCATTCATGTCTAAGCTGCCTCTTTTGGTGGTCGGTATAATCTTCGGGAAATTGCTCGAAAATCAGATAATTTACCACGTCTGCGTACCATGGAAATTCTTCAATCTGAAATAGCTGCTCATCTGGGAACGTTGCGCTCACTTTTGACTGATTGCGGTCAACCTCGGGATTTTCTAATTTGGATAAATGATCCGCAACTTGGTTCTCCATCCCCTTGTGATCAATTATTTCCATATCGAATTCCTAAAGGAGGAGAACCCATCTAATCAACCTCAGCTCCGCGTCCTTCTTTGTCATCAAATATTTTATTGCCGAGTGGTCAGTGTGGATGAGTACTTTTGTTCCCAGCAAATATGCTCTGAATTTCCCCAACGTAAATATTACCCAAGCAGTTCTTTTTCTATGGTGGTGTAGTTAGTTTGAGCAGGATTCAAAGTCTTACTCGCATATGCGATGGGATGTAGCATGTTTTTCTCTTCTGCGCCAGCACTGCTCCCATCACATACCCGCTCGCGTCGCACATTTTCAATGTGAAGTGTCCAATCTAGTGCGATCAACACGGGCGCGGTCGTTAATGCGTTCTTCAAAATCATGAATGCGTTGAGGCAATTGTCATCAAAGTCAAATTTTCTATCTGCCTCCATCAACGCACTCAGCGGTCATGCAATCTTTGAGAAGTCTTTGACAAAATGTCTATAAAATCCAGCATGTCCCAAGAAGCTCCTGACAGCCTTTACACTTGTTGGAGGTAGGAGCTTTTCAATCGCTTCAATTTTTGCCTTGTCCACCTCCAACTCGTCCCTAGAGACCTTGTGCCCAAGCACAATGCCCTTCTTCACCATGAAATGGCATTTCTCCCAATTAAGCACGAGGTTCATCTCCTCACATCTTTTCAATATCTTCTCCAAGTTGTCAAGACAGACTTCATATGTGTGCCCATATACAGAGAAGTCGTCCATGAATATTTCTACGGAGTCTTCGAGATATTTCGAAAAGATGGCCATCATACATCTTTGGAAAGTGCTCGGCGCATTGTAGATGCCGAACGGCATGCGTCGAAACGCAAATGTTCCATACAGACAGGTGAATGTGGTCTTTTCTTGATCTTCAAGAGCGACCATGATCTGGTTATAACCGGCATACCCATCCAAGAAGTAGTAGAAGTCTTTCCAGCTAGACAATCCAGCATTTGGTCAATAAAAGGTAATGGGAAATGATCCTTCTTTGTTGCCGCATTTAGTTTGCGATAGTCCATGCAAATCCGCCATCCGGTGACGGTTCTTTGCGGTATCAGCTCATTATTTGAGTTAGGGACTATCGTCATCCCTCCTTTCTTCAGCACGCATTGCACGGGGCTGACCCACGTGCTATCTGCTATTGAATAGATGATGTCCGCATCTAACCACTTGATTATCTCCTTCTTTACGACCTCCTTCATCGCAGGGTTGAGTCTGCGCTGATGTTCGATCGATCCTTTGCGATTCTCTTTGAGACGAATTCTATGCATACAGTATGCGGGGTTGATTCCTCTGATGTCTGCGAGCGTCTAGCCAATTGCTTTTACATATTTTCTTAGAATGCTTAGCAGCACATTTTCTTGGTCTTCATTAAGTGTAGAGGATATGATTGCCAGTAGCTTTTCATTCTGCCCCAGAAACGCATACTTCAGGTGGTTAGGAAGTGTCTTCATCTCTATTATTGGTGGTTGTTTTAAGAACGGTAGCGTTGTTTTTCTTTCTTCATTCATTGTCGGCTTATTTTCTTGGGTTGTAATCATATCATCTTCCTTGTTTGTTTTTTTTGTGGTCGCATTACATGAAACAATGGATGCAATCGCATCCTCATCTTTCATCTTCGGGCTTCTCTTCTTCATTCAAATTCTGTTCATCGTCGGATTCATTAAGGTCTTCTTCATCAGGATACTTCATGGCTCGGATAATGTCAAACCTAAGCTTCTGTCCATTTACGCTCAAGGTGATCTCTCCTTTGTGCACATCAATATGGGCACGATCGGTCGATAAAAATGGTTGCCCCAAAATGATGGGCACATCTTTGTTTGCTTCATAGTCCAACATGATGAAGTTTGCTGGCAATCTAAATTTGTCGATTTAACCAGCACGTCCTTCACCTTCCCCTTTGAGTGCACCAGAGATCTATCCGCTAATTGGAGTCACTGTCGTGGGGCGCAAGTTGCCCCACATTCAGCTACTTTAAAATTGACAGAGGCATCAGATTAATGTTGGCTCCAAGATCACATGGCAGTTGCCCGATGTATAATCCTCCAATGGAGCAAGGTATAGTGAAACTCCCAGGGTCACGCATTATCGGTGGGATTATAGATTTTGAGCTCTGCATCAAAGCCACCGTGGCGAACTTACCAGTGCCTCTCTTCTTTGTCACCATATCCTTTAGAAACTTCGCATATGTGGGCATCTCCTCAATTGCTTCAATGAACGAAATATTAATATATAATTGTTTTAACATATTCATGAAGCGTTGGTACTGTACCTCATCATTTTTCTTCTTTCTGAGTCTCTTTGGGAAAGGTGGCAGCTGTATTCTTATGGTCCCCTATTCTTTTGGCTCTGAGGTGGACGCAATCTCAGGTCCATCGCTATTTTTTTCTTCTGTTTCTTCTCTAGTCACCACAATCTCTGGTTCCAGCGCAATTGGAGCAATTCGGCTAGGCTCCTTCTTCTCCTCTGCCACAGTCTTTCCACTCCGCAACATCACGACTTGACATTTCTCTTTACCCGTACCCCCTAGGGGTTGTGTGGGAGTTCCGTTGAACTCAACAGGGCCCTTGCAGTCGATTCTTGAGTTCGCCCGCAATCTGGCCTATCTGTATTTCCAAGTTGGGGATGGATGTCGATTGGTTTTGAAGCACAGTTTCGTTCTTTTCAATGAATTGCTTCAAGAAACTTTCTAAAGAGGAAAATTGCGGCACCTGCGAACTGCTGGCTTGATTACTCGTCTAACCGTTAGTTCGCGAGAAAAATCTGGGTGGTCCTTCTTTTTGCGCCACTGATTTAAAATTTTGCACAGGGACGCCCCCACTCCTCATGTCACAACATGTTCGAATTAGGATCACTTCGTTTGTAGTACTTTACAACTCTTTGTAACAACTACAGAGTAGGTCGCATCCAATAGTGTTACCAGAATAAGGCACCCAATCTTATTCATATACTATAGCTCATTTTGACTATTTACTCGAATCTGATCCACTTTTATGTCTCCACATAAAGTTCAAGTACTCATGTACTAGTCAAGGGACTTTTTAGGTTTATTGGATTTCTATTAAGCAAAGCATCTATTCAATAACAACTTATTGAATTTTCAGAATAAGTTCTATTGTTTACAAACAACGAGTTTTAAGACGTAAAACCCAACAAACTCCCACTTGGACTAAAACTCCAGTGGTAACATATATATCCAATATATAAGACTGAGTTTCTGAGTTTTATAGAGAAATACAATAAACTAGGTGATTCTCATACACTTTAGCCGAGAGAATCATTATAAACATGTTAGTGTACAATAGACTTCTTATTAAACTATATGGGGAATGCATCTTATTCTCAATTATGACCAGGAAGTCATACTTTCCTCCCACTACATTGAGGTACTCTCAACTCTTTGATTAAGACGCATCTGACCTATCTTAACAACTTTTGTTAATTCAATAACTCTTTATTAAATAGATCTAGAAATCTTTAAACTTTCTATACTTTGATCTAATCGATTTCTAGCCGTTTAAATATCTGAATATTTGCAGATGGCTTTTAACAGTTTGATTCTTAATAGAAGTTTCTATGAGATAGAACAAACATAATTTCTGAAAATGAACATTTCATTTACAACAAAAATATATACAATTTGTTCTTTTATAAGATAACAAAAACAGGTAATATTATTATTAAGCAGCAACATCTCCCACTGGTTACGCTGAGCAAGTGATCCTCAAGAAATAGTTTTCCTGTTTAGCTTTCTCTGCTCTCTTCTCGACAAGGTACTGAGGACAGTTTCTCTTCCAGTGTCTTTCTTCGTTGCAATGGAAATACTTTCCTTTGTCTATAGCGTTTTTCTTGCCTTTCTTTCCAGCAGATTTCTTCTTCCCTTTCCCTTTTCCCTTCTTCACAGGAATACTCTTACTCTGGGAAGAGGAAGCAACATCAAGCTTGGAGGACGTTCCTCTCTTTTCAGCAGTAGTAACATTTATTTCTGATTCCAGACCCTTTGTTCTCAACATAGTCTTGTAACCCTGTAGCTCATTCAATAGAGTAGTCAAATTGTATTCAATTTTATTCATCAGTGCATTCGTACAAAATTACAGAAAACTCTTCGGAAGAGATTCTAGAATGAAATCAACTTGACTTCTCTCGTCAATAACAGTGTCATTTACTTCCGCCACATTAAAGTGAACCATCATATCCAGGACATGTTCATAAACAGAGACCCCCTCTTTCATGCGGCTGTTGTAAACGTACTTGATAGCATCATGCCTCAGTGTGAAAGACGGTTGTCCAAACATCCCTCGTAGAGATTCCATAATCTCTTTGGCAGTACTCATATCCTCATGTTTCTTCACCAAAACATCATATATGTTGGTGAGGATATAAGCACGGGTTTTATCATTTGCCCTGATCCATCTAGCATACGCATCCTGAACAGTTATTTGTATTAGAGCTCGGAATGGGAGGACAATCCTCTGTTAAGACAAATCGTAAATCATCTATCACCAGTATAGTGTTCAAATTTGATATCTAGGTTACATAATTATCCCCGATCAGTTTATCTGACGCCAACAATTGTATTATTAAACTCATCATTCTAAAATTATAAACAAATTTTATAAGTGAATTACTTTAAAATCCAATCAAGTTTTAGTAAAGTAATATATCCAAGATTATTTTTGTGTAAGACATTCTTGACTAAATACTATCTCCAGAATAACTCATATTCTGATAGTCATTTAGGTACTGCTTTTGATAAAAAAAAAATTATTAACACTTAATAATTTTGTAAGTGTAAACCCTCTGTTTTCGGACGTTAGAGGTCAGCCCTAACTATGCTACCAAAGTGGAGAGTCAAGGTTGGGAATGGACCTAAGAAATCTTATCCATCTCTGGAGCTTAAGTTGTCCAGAATCCTATGTTACAACCCTCTGTGGGGATAGCCATCGTTAAACGACAAGCAAAGGGCCACTTAAAGCTAACCAGCAGATGCAACATAGGAATCTCATGGTCCAAACTAACGGAAGAGACCGCAGGATATGTTGACACATTTCCTTCACCTACTTACTATGAACTACTTCTCCTGTTTACCTTGTTATTGACTCATACATCCACTTTCCGTATAGAGGTCACTCCCAAGGTGACGCAAAGCGTCATATGAATCTCACGATGTAAATTATGTGGAGACATGGCAGTTGAAATCTATATATCATATATTTGATTTCTGTTCGAACAACTTCCCCTTATTTGCCGAAATCTAGATTTAAGCTAAAAAATATTTTCCGTATGGAGGTCACTCCCAAGGTGACACGAAGTACTGCTTAAATCTAGACTGTGAACTCTTAAGGATGTGAGAGCTAAAAATAATGTATCGTATATGTTATTAATCTCCCATTGAATTTTTCTAGTAACTTTATCATGTAGATTGAACTACTATTGAAGTGTTCTATTAAAAGGGTAAATTTATACTTAGTTTCTTTTTCGGCTAATAAAAACAACCCTAAGTCTAAGTGGTTTATCCAAGTATAATACTTATAAATGGATTTAAACCTACGATGTCTAGGTGATAAACCGTTTTATTACCTCACATCGCTCACGTATGCTCATAAAATCGGTTATCAACGCTCAATAATTCGGCCATAATCCCCAGGTAGGAGGTGTTCTGTAGACCGTCAACTTAAATACCCTCAGCCTTCGACAGGATTATATACTGGTTGAGTTTGTAACCCGAGTTTTACAAGTTTAATGACTTATTTTAACTATTAAAACAAGTGGTTAACCTACGTGAGCATACATATGTTCTTTGTTATGGATTTTAAATGTCTAACCCAATTTTATAACAGCTAACAAAATTTTAGACATGCCATCCACAACATACATCAAAGGCATTCAATATTTAATATAACAATTATATTAAATACAAGAAACCTTAACATGCATACTATATATTATAACATCTTATAACATACTTTCAATGCATGTAACATGCTTCTTATGGTGGAATTTTAAATCTACATGGCATACTGTATGCGCATACAAGATTTATTTAATTATAACATACATCAAATGAATAAATAATTAAACACAGACTGATATTATTTTAGTTTTGGCAAAAACAAGCAAACAAAAACCTAATTATTACAAACCAGCTTCAAAACCTCTTCTGAACCATTCAAACCGCTCCAAACCGAATCCAAACAGCTTGAATCGGAACCGAACCATCTGAACCAGACCAGTCAAAAACCTTTTGAGGCTGAACCGGATCGAACCTCAAGAAAACCGATCGAACCGGCTGCTCTCGGTCCATGCTCGAAATCTCGATGAGGCTCATCATGTAGCAATGAAGGCTATCGTTTAGTGTTTCCTTAATCGTGTAGCGCCATCGTATAGTGCCTGACCAAGCTACATGATCGTGTAGTGTCTACCATCTATCGCATAGTGCCATCGTCCAGTGTCGGAGAACGCTACACGATCGCTTAGTGTCTTAACACTATCGTGCAACTCCATCATCTAGCACCAGAAAAATACTACACGATCGCTTAGCGCCATCGTCTAGCGCCTCGTTTTGATCGTTTAGCGTGCGCACAAAGGTAAATGATCATATAGTGCTATCACATAGCACTTCAACACATCGTTTAGTTGCCGCTCAAAATTACATGATCGTGTAGTGCCATCGTATATCACTTCAACGCATCGTTTAGCTCCCGTAGCTAAATGATCGTCTAGCACTAAATCTCAACGACGATATGAACAGAGGTTGAAAATTGGAATCTGCAACTTGGCCTTCTTCACTTGTTTCTTCAATTACAGCGTAATTTCAACTCTAATGACTACGAATAAATTATAGACTCTCGAGAAGACATATAAGCTCATCAAACGAGAAACATTTACAAATTTAATCGAGAAATCAAAGAGAAATTAAATGCCAAAACTCAGAAAACCATATCAGTAAGCAATTTCATATAACTCAGAAAAACACCCACCACACCAAAATTAACCAAATTGAATGCTTAAATGATGCTCTGATATCAATTGTTGGCATGTATCAGCAAGCAGCGGAAGCAACAAGGATCAATAAGCACTCTAATTCATTAATTTTGGCTGAAACTAAAGCATGCTTATACAGAAATAAATGGGTTTCAAGTCATATCTTTGTAGAACTCTTGAAATCTCGATTTTCAGCTGCAAATCTCTCCAAATCTCCTTGTAGACCACCCAAAGATCTTCCCCCACTATTCTTTTAATGCTCTAGATTGAGTTGTGTGACTCAAAATAAGCTTGAATCAAGGGAACTTGGAGGATAACTCACAGCAGCAACCCACTTGAAGAATACTGTAACGACCCTAGTTTCCTACAACATTCTAGGACACTACTTCATGCATGCATAGACTCAATCGTACAATGTCTTTTAAATCATCAAATTAAAGAGCCAAGATTTTATTTAATAATGCTCAAACGAGCAACGATGGGAAAACATAATTAAATAATAATGAATAAAATCTAAGCAAAATAAAATAAAATAATTTACTAGGCGGGGTACCCCTAACTTCTACTAAAACAACTGTTTGAAATTAAATAGTCAAATAATAAAATTGATATATATATTTTGCATAAAAGTGAAAGACGCCTAACTCCTAAACTAGAATTCAAAACATAATACTATATGCGAAGCAGTGAAACGTCCTAATGGCCAGGTCACGGATCTCTCTTGTCATGCGCCAGTCTGTCATTACTCTTACCTAAAAAATAGGGTGAGAAAAGGGTAAGTATAAAAATATACTCAATAAGTGGCCCACTACTGGGCCCACTCAATGACCTATTAGTTTATCCATTGAACCAAAAATGTACAAAGGCATCATAAACATAGGCATAGGCATAGGCATAAGGGGCGAACCCGAAGGCATGCTTTCATAAGTAGTAACTCAAAGGTCACAGCATAATTACAAGTGATGATCCCAAAAAGGACACCGTATATAAACATAAGGTGTGGCCCGAAGGCTCACACATGCGATGTGCATGGCCTAAAGGTCACTAAAATCTCATATGGAAATAAGCTTACAAACATACAGTACATAATTAAACATAAGCATGCAATCAAGGCCATGACTCAACATCAAACTTTAACACCGTTCCCCATACTTCAATCAACTGTTTCACAGTCTACTTATAACTCATACATCAGTACTTACCCATAACTCATACTCATGACTCATACATCAGTACTCAATATCAGGCCTTAACATATTATATAACTCATACATCAGTACTCAACATCAGGCCTTACCACATTATGTCCATGCTTCAACCTTATCACAGTATCCTTTAATCCTTACATCCAAATTCATCACAACAAGAATACTTCAAATTCAACATATCGAATTCAGCACAAAACCCATAGCAGATTTCATCACAGTTTCACACATGAAATAAAAATATCTTACAGCAAGCCTAACAATGTCCTAGGGCAACCAGCAGTAAACCACTTACCTCAGGATAACTCACTGTCCAAAACAAGACCCTACTCTGCTCAAGGACTTCCTTTACCAACACACGCTCCTGAAACCAATTGCAAAATCCATAGGTGAACGTTAGCTTAGGCCCAAGAATCCCCAAATGACAATGGGCTGCCAACCAAACAAAGAAAACAACTTACCCCCAACAGACCGCTCGGCCGGACTACCGCGAACCGGCCGCTACCAGTGCTGATGACAAACGGCGGACAGAGAACGACGCTGGAAGGGAAAAACTCTGGCGCGACTGGAACCCACGGTCGACGGCGGCACAGTTGGCGACGAGGATGATCGCGTTATGAGGCCCACGATCGAGCAGCGGAGGAGGCGCAACTGCTGTGTCGAAGATCGAGCTTCGACTAGACGGCGCGGAAGAGGAGAAGACCGCGGCTGGAGCGAAACGGAAAACGGACAGCGGGCTTCAGCTATTACCTATGCTGCCGAACAGAGAGGCGACCAGCGAGAGTTGGTGGAGTCGACGTATGCGAAAGGCGACTGTAGCAGGGAGGCGGCTAGAGAAGGAAAAGTAGAAGAAGAAGGAAAAGCGAAAAAACCCTCTTCTTTTTTTTTTTTGTCTTGCACCCAAAGCCTTTTTAAAACCTATGTCTCTCTTAAAATAACCAATACCCCTTTTTTTTAAAGAACTTTGGGATCGTTTACATCTTCCCCTCGTTTAAAAAATTTATCCTCGAAAGTTCTAATCCTGAAGAGCTCTGGAGATGCACCCACTCGTCTCTCGCTCCCAAGTTGCTTCCTCAAACTAATGGTTCTGCCACAGAACCTTCACCAGTGGCACTGCAAAACTTTCACCTCCCTGGTCACAACTTGCACGGGCTTCTCCTCGTAACTCAAGTTTTCATTCAGTTGCAAGAGCTCAAAGTCCACCATATGCAACGGGTCCGTTAAATACTTCCTGAACATGGAGACATGAAATACATTATGGACCGCGGAGAGGAACGGTGGTAAGGCCAAGTGGTAAGCCACAGAACCGACCGCTCCAAAATCTCGAATGGTCCTACAAAACGCGGACTTAGCTTACCCTTCTTTCCGAATCTCAGGACACCCTTCATCGGCGCCACTTTCAGGAACACCTTGTCACCTGCTTCGAACTCCAAATCTTTTCGCCTAACATTCGCGTAAACTTTTCTGTCTACTTTGTGCTGCTAGCATTCTGGCCTTGATTTTCTCCATGGCTTCATTCATCAACTCCACTAACTCAGTACCCACCAGTTTCCTCTCCCCAATCTCACCCCAGCAAACAGAAGACCTGCAACCTCTGCCATAAAGAGCTTCAAACGGCGACATACCAATGGTAGCCTGATAGCTGTTATTATAAGCAAACTCTACCAAATGTAAGTGGGAGTCCCAACTCCCTAAGAATTTCAACGCACAAGCGCGCAATATGTCCTCTAATGTCTAATTTAAACGTTCTGTTTGCCCATCAGTTTGGGGGTGAAACGTTGTACTGAAGTTCAACCGCGACCTTAAAGCTGCCTAGAGGCTCTTCCAAAAACTGGAGGTGAAACGAGGGTCCCTATTGGACACAATTGACACTAGCACACCATGCAACCTTACTATCTCCTTCATGTACAACTGAGCCCACTTACTCACCGCGTACGTGGGCTTTCTTGGAATAAAATATGTCACCTTGGTGAGTCTGTCTATCATAACCCAAATCATCGAGAAACCCTTCGCTGTCCTGGGCAACTCCATAATAAAATCCATAGCCACGCTCTCATCCAAAGGTTGTAACAAGCCTACTACCTTCTGCCTCGAGGCCTTTACCTGCTGACAAACTAAACATCTACTGACATATTCAGCTATCTCCCTTTTCATATTGGGCCACCAGTAATACCGTTTCACATCTTGGTAAATTTTGGTACTACCTGGGTGCATCGAGAATGGAGAGTTATGAGCTTCCACCAACAATTTCCTTTTCAAACCATCATCTGCTGGGACGCACAACCGTCCCTGATACAAAAGACCCTTGTCCGCTGATACAGAAAATTCACTTGCCTGACCTGACCCTACCTGACAACACTTCTGAACCAAGTCGGGATCACCCTGCTGTGCGTCAATAATCCGCTGCCTCAAGGTTGGTTGCACTGTCAACTGGGCTAGCTGCAAAGTGACTTCCCCCACTGCCACCACAATCTCTACTCGTTCCAGGTCTTTACACAACTTAACCTGCTTAGTGATCATGGCGGCCGAATGAGCTACCTTTCGACTGAGGGCATCAGTTACCACATTCGCCTTACCTGGGTAGTAGAGGATCTTGCAGTCATAATCCTTTACTAACTCAAGCCACCTGCACTGCCTCATGTTTAACTCCTTCTGGGTGAAAGTATTTCAGACTCTTGTGGTCGGTGAACACTTGGATCTTTTCCCCATACAAGTAGTGTCTCTAGATCTTCAGGGCAAACACTACCGCTGCCAATTCCAAGTCGTGGGTAGGATAGTTGTGCTCATGGTTCTTCAACTGGCGGAAGGCATAGGCGACCACCCTACCATGTTGCATGAGCACACAACCCAAACCCTTCTTGGAAGCATCACTGTAAATCACGAAGTTCCCGGAGCCGTCTAGTACAGTAAGAACCGGGGCTGAAACTAACCTCTGCTTAAGGTCCTGAAAACTTTCCTCACACGCGTTACTCCAAACAAACAAAGCTCCCTTCCTAGTTAGTTGGGTCAAGGGCATGGCCATGCTGGAGAAATTCTCTACGAACCTACGATAGTATCCAACCAAACCCGAGAAATTACGCACCTCACTGACCATCGTAGGGCAGGGCCAATTGGTAATGACTTCAATCTTAGCTGGATCCACTAAAATCCCGTCCTTCAACACCACGTGCCCAAGGAACGATACCTTCCGTAGCCAGAACTCGTACTTAGAAAACTTTGCATACAGTTTGTTTTCCCGCAGTGTTCCTAGGACCTTCCTAAGATGTTCCTCATGCTCCGCCTCTGTCTTGGAGTATACCAAAATGTCATCAATAAAAACGATTACAAAGGCGTCTAGGAAGTCCTTGAACACCTGGTTCATTAAATCCATGAATACTGCTGGAGCATTGGTCAAACCAAAAGACATTACAATGAACTCGTAATGCCCATATCTGGATCGAAATGCAGTCTTCGGAATATCACTATCCCTGATCCTCAGCGATGGTAACCTGACCATAGGTCAATCTTGGAGAATACGGTAGCACCCTGTAGCTGGTCAAACAGATCGTCGATTCTAGGGAGGGGGTACTTATTCTTAATGGTCACCTTATTCAACTCTCTGTAATCTATGCATAAACATAATGACCCATCCTTTTTCTTCACAAACAATACTGGTGCACCCTACGGGGAAACACTGGGTCGTATAAACCCTTTATCAAGCAATTCCTGCAATTGAACCTTTAATTCTTTCAATTCTGCCGGAGCCATTCTGTACGGAGCTTTGGATATAGGAATTGTGTCTGGCTCCAGTTCAATCGTAAAATCAATCTCCCTTGGTGGAGGCAATCCTGGAAGTTCTTCTGGAAATACATCAGGATAATTTCTCACAACTGGTTCAGAGGTTAGTGCAACCTCGGTTTCCCTTGTGTCAACTACGCTAGCCAGTATGATCCAGACACCTTAGCTAATCAACCTCTTAGCCCTAATTGCTGAAATCACCTTGGGCAAAACTACTGTCCCGGCCCCTTTGAACTTAAAGCTGGAAAAAGAGAGAGATCGATGCCTCGCACCCTATCTCGGAGTCCTGTACTAACTCTCAACCCCTCTTTGCTTTGGTAGACACGCAGGTCAAAAGGGAAACAAGACAATTTTTCAAACTCCTCTTCATACTCTCCACTGTCATGGTTCCTGCTTCAAGTCGCATGAACCCAGCCTACTTGTTTGTACCTTCATATGAGCACAAGAAGTACTTCTCATAAACCGCTCCTTGAACTGATCCACGTGGATTGGCCTCCACCGGCTCTATCATTCTCTCGCCGACGCCAATTCCAGCGCTTGCATTGT
>NC_052352.1:15925060-15983649 GCF_009727055.1 Benincasa hispida | reverse complement strand
CGATGAGAACGAAAGCGGCACACTGCAGCTTCTGCTCCTCTGGACACCTCATGTACTAGAAGATCCCCTCAATAGTGGACAACCACAATTTTGCATTTGTGGGGTCTTTTAAGGATCCGTTAAACGTCGGGAGATCGTACCTCTTGAAATCTCGCAGGTAACTAACTTCTAACGAAGGGTCTGCCACAGTCCGACTCGTGGCCCTATCCTGATTCTAAACTAGTGGTAACAGGGCTAACGAGGATGGCGTCTATTGTGACTGTACGAGCTGGGTGATCTGCTCGGCCACCATGCCCCTTAGCTGTCCCACCACAGCCTGCATGATGACGTTCCCAATAGCTGCAGCCATAGCCGTATATCCTACCGGGATTTCTGAAGACGACGGTCCTGGTGGGGGTACAGTCGAAGTTCGATGTCCGCTTCTTGGTCTAACTCTCTACCAGGTTAACCCAGAGGGGTCACAAGGTGGCGGGTCCCGTACCTCTCGGCTCTGCACCTCAGGTTCTTGCAAGTCGAGGTCCCGCTCCCTAACTACTTTCTTGCCTCGACTTCCCCTTCCTCTAGTTCGTGGTGCCATACCTGGTGACCACACGCAGCACTTTAATACACACTAGCAGGGTAAACCATCAAACAACAGCACACAAGTAGGATTCCATGTATATATAATTACCTAAAGGTTTTAAAACGACATACCTGGCGATGACGAAAGATCCATTTGTGGCCATAGGGAACATATTAGACTCATGATGTAAGTCAGTCTATAGACTTAGGCTCTGATACCAACTGTAACGACCCTAGTTTCCTACAACATTCTAGGACGCTACTTCATGCATGCATAGACTCAATCGTACAATGTTTTTTAAATCATCAAATTAAAGAGCCAATATTTTATTTAATAATGCTCAAACGAGCAATGATGGAAAAACATAATTAAATAATAATGAATAAAACCTAAGCAAAATAAAATAAAATAATTTACTAGGCGGGATACCCCTAACTTCTACTAAAACAACTGTTTGAAATTAAATAGTCAAATAATAAAATTGATATATATTTTTTGCATAAAAGTGAAAGACGCCTAACTCCTAAACTAGAATTCAAAACATAATACTATATGCGGAAGTAGTGAAACGTCCTAATGGCCAGGTCACGGATCTCTCTTGTCATGCGCCAGTCTATCATTACTCTTACCTAAAAAATAGGGTGAGAAAAGGGTGAGTATAAAAATATACTCAATAAGTGGCCCACTACTGGGCCCACTCAATGACCTATTAGTTTATCCATTGAACCAAAAATGTACAAAGGCATCATAAACATAGGCATAGGCATAGGCATAGGCATAAGGGGCGAACCCAAAGGCACCCTTTCATAAGTAGTGACTCAAAGGTCACAGCATGATTACAAGTGATGATCCCAAAAAGGACACCGTACATAAACATAGGGTATGGCCCGAAGGCTCACACATGCGATGTGCATGGCCTAAGGGTCACTAAAATCTCATATGAACATAAGCTTACAAACATACAGTACATAATTAAACATAAGCATGCAATCAAGGTCATGACTCAACATCAAACTTTAACACCGTTCCCCATACTTCAATCAACTGTTTCAAAATCTACTCATAACTCATACATCAGTACTTACCCATAACTCATACTCATGACTCATACATCAGTACTCAACATCAGGCCTTAACACATTATGTCAATACTTCAAATTCAACACATCAAATTCAGCACAAAACCCATAGCAGTTTCATCACAGTTTCACACATGAAATAAAAATATCTCATAGCAGGCCTAACAACGTCCTAGGGCAACCAGCAGTAAACCACTTACCTCAGGATAACTCACTGTCCAAAACAAGACCCTACTCCACTCGAGGACTTCCTTTTCCGACACACGCTCCTGAAACCAATTGCAAAATCCATAGGTGAACGTTAGCTTAGGACAAAGAATCCCCAAATGACAATGGGCTGCCAACCAAACAAAGAAAACAACTTACCCCCAACAGAGCGCTCGACCGGACTGTCGCGAACCGACCGCTACCAGCACTAATGACAAACGGCGGACAGAGAACCGCGCTGGAATGGAAAACTCCGGTGCGACTGGAACCCACGGTCGACGGCGGCGTAGTTGACGGCAAGGATGATCGCGTTGGGAGGCCCACGATCGAGCGGCGGAGGAGGCGCAGCTGCCTCGTTGGAGATCGAGCTTCGGCTAGGCGGCGCAGAAGAGGAGCAGGCCGCGGCTGGGACTCGCGCGCAGCTTCGGTTACGTACCCTGTCGATGAACGGAGAGGTGACCGGCGAAGAGTTGGTGCAGTCGACGACGGCGAAAGGCGATTGTAGCAGGGGGGCGGGCTGGAGAATGAAGAAGAAGAAGAAGTGAAAAAGGGAAAAAAGAAAACCCTCTCTTTTTTTTTTTGTCTTTTTGCACGCATCCTAAAGGCTTTTTTTAAATCCTACTTCTCTTTCCCTAAAAAATAACCAACATTTTTTCCCTTTTTTTTAAAAAAAAAAAAAACTTTGGGACGTTACAAACTTCCAGCAAACATTCTACAGATTGCTATGCCTCAAATTCACTTCAATCCTTCTTAATATATTGCAGACAAATCATGCAAAGAAGATGATTGCATGAGATACAGCTCATGCTTGGAGTAATTGAAGCTTAAATGGATGGATTTTTGTAAGCAACTTGAAGAAGAATATGAAAAAAACTGATTTTCCATTTTGTATTTTTCAATTTTTTTAAAATTCCAAATTTGATTATAAGGAAAAACATTTTGATTTCAAAAATAAAAAATTATTAATTTTATAAATTAATTTCATATTAAAATTTCATAAATTAATTTTTTTAATAAAATTAAATAATAATTTATTTAACAATTTAAATATTCTAATTAATTTAATATCAATATTTAAATTAATTTTACAACAAATCCACTTTCATATATTTAAATCATATTTAAATATTAATTCTCCAATTCTATTTAATTCTTAAAATTAAACGTGTAATTATATCTCATATATTACTAATTTCTTTAATTTCTAATTTGAACGTTTCAAATTAACTAATCACGCTACTCTAAAGCTAATCCATTTACGAGCTAGTTGGAAAACTCGTGGACCTACAGATCATGGGCTCCAACGATCCGAGATTAATTGGCTAAACTCATTAGACCGAATTAACCCTCATTCGTTAACTAATGGGTCACTCCACTAAAGCCCATAGTTGAATTCCCCTCACTGTAGACATATAACCATAATTAGTGAGTTAACCCTTCACAGTTTGTTCGTAATAACGGTTGGATTAAATCTCTATTTTACCCCCGAGATTATCTCTTGTTTCTTAAGTCCCACTGATTCTCTAATGAACAATTGATTTGTGATCCAATCAACAAATCGAGGAGGTTCGAATGAGAGGTGAGACCCCTTGTTCAAGACCCAGAATCAGCACTTTAAGGGAACAACCTCTCTACTATCCCTAACAGCGGATAGAAGTGAATTCCATTTGCAACCTAATGTCCCCAACTATCTATCCGGTCTTACCCCTAAAATGGGAGTTTATTGAGCCGACGTTGTTGAGCCAACTCTCACCTATGAAAATCTAAGGATAATCCCGAATAAATAGGAGTTCATAGTTAGCTCAGGATTAAGGTCAAGTTATCTAGGTCATCGCTTTGAAATAGTCAGTCTTAAATAGTAAACAGTATTATAAAGTAAGAGTGACTGATTTTGTGGTTCGATCTTGTACAAACCCTTTTGCACAGGGACGCCCCCACTTCTCATGTTACAACATGTACGAATTAGGATCACTTCATTTGTAGCACTTTACAACTCTTTGTAACATTTACAACTCTTTGTAACAACTATAAAGTAGACCACATCCAATAGTGTTACCAGAATAAGGCACCCAACCTTATTCATATACAATAGATCATTTTGACTATTTACTCGAACCTGATCCACTTTTATGTTAGGAATGTCCTAGAACTCGTAGTTCATGTTAACATTCTATTTATCAATAATAATAAATTGTTGATTTTGCATTCTTTTATGAAAATCCAATAAACATATCCATGCTATAGTCTAAATACTTTAATTTTATGTGGTGACATAAACAGGATCAAGTTAATAGTATATAGCCTAAATAGTCTAATAAGTATATGGATGAAATTGGGTATATCATCCTGGTAACACTATTGGATGCGGCCCACTTTGTAGTTGTTATAAAGAGTTATAAAGTGCTACAAACGATGTGATCCACAGATCGTTCATGTTGAGACATGTGAGTGGGGGCATCCTATGCAATGAGTTTGTATATAAACTGGACCACAAAAATAGTCACTTTTCTTTATAATGACCGCTTACTGTTAAAACTAACTATTTTATTTATTAAATAACCTAGGTTAACTCGGTCTTAATCCTAAGCTAGCTATGAACTCCTGTTTGTTCGGGATTATCCTTTGATCTGAAAAGGGTGAGAGTAGTCCAACAGTACTACTCAATAAGCTCCCATTTTGGGATAAGACCAGATGAATAGCTGGAAACATAGCCTTGCAAGATGGAATTTACTCCTACCCGATTTAGGGTTAGCAAATAGGTTGTTCTCTTAAGTACTAATTCCAGGTCTTGAACAATCGGGGTCCCGCCTTCTCATGATAGAGAAATGAATTGAGGATTATGAATCAAAATTGTTCATCAGAGGGTCAGTGGGAACTTAAGAAATAAGATGTATTCACTGGGGTAAAACGGTTATCTTGACCTAGCTGTGATTACGAACAACCTGTGAATGATCGACTTACTGATTATGGTTATATAAAGTGGACATAATATATCTAAAGGGAGTTCAACTATGGGCTATAGTGAAGTGACCCATTAGTTAACGAATAGGGGTTAATTCGGTCTAATGAGTTTAGTCGATTAATCTTGAATCGTTGGAGCTCATAATCTGTAGGTCCGCGAGGTCCCCCTACTAGCTCGTAAATGGATAAGCTTTATAGTAGCTTGAGAAGTTAATTTGAAACGTTCAAAATAGAATTAAACTGAATAGGAGAACATATTTAAATATATGAAGATGAATTTGTGTAAAAATTAATTTAATATTTAATATTAAATTGATTATATTTATTTAAATGATTGTTTAAATAATTATTTATTAATTTTATTAGAAAATTAATAATGCTTTTTGTTTTAAAATCAAAATTGAATTTTGAAATCTTATTTGATTTTTAGAAAAATTGAAAATTTTAAAACATGCATAAATGGAAAAATGAGTTTTTTCATTACCCATCTTCTACATACTCACACAAACTCCACTTCCCTTCTTCACATTTACTCCAAGCATGAGCTGCAACTCATGCAGTGTTCTTCTTTGCATGTTCAACTGCAATAAATAAAGAAGATTGGAGTGAATTTGAGGCAGACATTCAATAGAAATTTTAGAGAAAATTTCGAGTTGAAGAAGAGTTCTTTAAGCAATGTGATGCAGTGAGCTTCTCCTTGTTTATTCATTGTTTCAAGCTATTCTTGAGTCCCACAACTCATTCTAAAACTCCAAAAGGATGGTGGGGAAGATCTTGAAGTGGTTCACAGTGCTTTTTGGAGAAGATTATTGCTGATTGATCAAGATCTTGAAGGGTTCTACAAAGGTATGACTACAAACTCTCTTTTATTAGATGGGCATGCTTTAGTTTCAGCCAAAATTAGTGAATTTGAATGTTCATTGATCCTTGTTACTTTCGCTGCATGTTAATACACTCTTACATTTTATATCTTCACATAAAGCTCAAGTACTCATGTAATAGTCAAGGGACTTTTAGGTTTATTGGATTTTTATTAAGCAAACCATCTATTCAATAACTTATTGAATTTTCAGAATAAGTTCTATTGTTTACAAACCACGAGTTTTAGGACATAAAACCTAACACTTGCAGCAGCAGAATTACTATAATCTAAGCTCTAAATTGCTTTCTCTATGTTATGCTACTTTTTCTTGTTGCAAGTCTTCTATTTATAGGCGTTTTTCCTCAGCAACTTGTGATATGACAGCATTAATTTTCATCCCCTAGTCAACCGCCTAGCATTTCAGTTTCTTTTTAGACGCCGACATTCAGATGCCCATACTTGCAAGTGGTGATTTGACAGGAACAGCTTGAACCAATATATATGTTATGTGTTGGAATCCTTCAAACACATGCCTTTGCGCTAGTTGAGCCTGCGACACTTAGTGAAATTTATTGAAATCTTGCGATGAGATGCGTTAGTGATGTAGTTTTATCAAAAAGATTTTTTTTTTTTTTTTTTTTTTTGTAAAGGTTAGTAGTGTTTGAAGAATTCCATGCGTTTTCCTTTAGGATATATGAGCTTTTATCATTAAGAATCATGATTGTTCCAACTATCGAGAGACAATAACTTGTATTTCTACAAGTTATCAATCACCATCGTCAACCAAACCGATATAAGATTTGGACTGCTCATGATGGGGGGTTCTTCCAATATCAACCTCTACAACATTATTATTATTACCATCAACACGAGAAGTCCCTTTATTATTGTTTCTCTCATCGTGATGAGTCCTTATATTACAATCATGAACAAATCACACAAAATATATAATGAATAAAGTGATCATACATGATAATCTTAAACAATCGTGTAAAGATTCTCTAAATGATCTTTTAATATTTTTTTCAACTAAACGGTCGTTTAGGTTTATCTAAATGATCGTTTAATATTGTCCAAACGATCGTTATTTTTTATAGATCTTCAACGACTATAAGGATACATAAATGCATACCTCATTCAGACATTGGACTAGCAACTTTATTTCGTACAATTGTTGGCCTATCAGATGATGTTGGACAGTATAGGTATCACCCATCTGACGGACCATGGTAGTCAAGTTCGCCAAATTTTTGCGAAGTTCTTTAATTTCCTCCCTAAGAACTTTGAAGAATCTGGAATGACGATGTTTTGAGGACTTATGTTGCCTATTTAAAGAGTCGTCCTGTCCCTCTTACCCTTCTCATGGTTAGTTTGAATCGGCCTACATGGTTTTGGCTCTATGACATGATGGTCAGTTACAAGTTGATCTACATGGGGTTCATCTGACGGAGGGTGTTCATGCTCCCCAACATGCTAGTCGAACCCATCGTGCCCCCCAAATGACTCATGAGTAACGAGAGAGTGTTCATGCCCCTCAACCTTCTCAATCCTTCTTTCTTCAACATCATGAATCACATCAAGTCCTTCCAGTCGGTCCTCTTTATACCTTGTCTCTTTTACGTTCGGTACAAATGAGTAAGTCAGAATACATGAAACTATGATAGTTGCCAAGAATTACTAAGCGATTGGTTACTTACTTTATTTGGGTGAAAAACATTCTTACTCAATGATTTATAAGATGAAGCACAAGAACAAGTCCATCTAAGGCTTCTAAGAATTGCAGCCTTGCTGACTTTGATGGCTACGAACTCACTTGATGTGGATAAAATTTCGTAAGCCCAAACCTATATTATAGGAGCTTTGTTACACATACATAATACATAGATTCAATATAGATTAAAGTGAAGTGGAAACGAAAGTACATACCTAGAATACAAGTGCAAAATCCTTTATAGAGTAATATGAGGCGTGATGAGCATTTTCTGCTTTCTTTGTCTCATGTGTCTCCTTCCCGTGCATGATAATCTTCATGCTATTCAATGTACGTTTAAAAAAGATGGACGATCAGTCCTAATGTCTAAAGACTTTAGGGTCATCGACAATCCCAAATGTCTTCACATTGAATTGGGTTTTCTTGTCTTTTCCAATCATTATCATTTTGATGAATAATGCTAATGCAACCTTGACAGTATCTTCATCGTTTTTAAAAGTGAACTTCTCGAATGCGATCTCCACATATTTGCAAAAACTATCCTTATTATTTGGGTCCTTCGGTCCAAGAATGAGTTGTCGTAGCCTTTCATCGCTTGTTTCTCTTTCTACTATTTTCCTAGTTAACCACAATCCAGTTATCAAATTATAATCATCCTGAAGGATGTTGAATGATATGAAGTCTGGGTTCGTATACGTTAACAGAAAATGGTGAAAAAGTTGCCCACTAAATACAAGATCTACGTCCAAGAGTGGACCAAAGATCGTTTTCCTATACATTCTCATCTGCTATTCTACCAACTTATTCTTAATCACAAACGCAGTTTTAAGATACTGTAGCAAGAACATATTTTTCAATAGGGACGGCCATCTTAGCAAGCTGTAACTAACGTATATATTACAATAATAAGTAAACAACCGCCTAAAAAAAGATCGCTTAAAAATACTAAACGATCACATAACAAAAAATTAAACAATCGCGTAACAAAAAACTAAACGATCACCTAACAAATAACTAAACGATCGTGTAACCAAAAACTAAACAATCACCTAACAAAAAACTAAACGATCGTCCATCTTTATCTAAAAGATCATTTAAGTTTCTCTAATTGATCGTTTAGAAAATACTAAACGCTCGCCTAACTTTAATTCAATGATCGATTATGAACGAATACACGATCATTTAACAAAAGTTGGACAACCGCTTAATTAAAGTTTGGGAGATCGTTTAACAAAAGGTAGGCACGAACGTTCATATAAAAATGGACAATCAATTTCAATATTAACATGTATTCAAGGAGAAGAGTCACATACCTTTCAGATTATGACGATGGTAAAAAATGCGTAGAAACGATCGACGAGAATGTAGCCAAACGCTTGGATGAAAATCGAAAACAATAAGAGAAAACGGGAGAAACTTGAGAGAAAAATCAAGTAAGCGAAAAGAATGTGAACGATTCCTTGTAAAATATTCATAAAGGCGTGGTTGGTGAAAAGAGCTTTTAAAATTGGGGATAAAATTGATACTCCGCAAGGACAAAAGGTTGTTTTAAGAAGGGATCATTCACAAGATAGTTTTGGATTTTGGGATCATTTGGTGAAATTTTCCCAAATCTTTGCCCACAAAACACAGAATCGTCTTTCCCCTTCCTCGTTTTCTTTTTCTTCAATCTTCTCCACAAAGAAAAGTTCCCACTGAACGAAAAAGTTTTCTGTCAGCCCACAAATAGAGATCCACAAAAACCCACAAACAAGAAAGTTGCAAGTTTTAACTCATCTTTTTCTTCTTATTCTTCAATAATCTTCCCCACAAACAAAAGGAAGCAAACTCACCTTCTTCTTCTCCAAGACCCATAAACTCTCAAGAACACCAACCCCAACCCAACGGCGAACAGTGAGTGTCGAACAGTGAATGGCCCGATCGTCAACATTGATGAATGTTACCTAAACGAGCGGTGAAGAGGATGAGGAGCAATGACATGTCAGGAGAAAGGTGGTGGCGTGGGGTGGGAACGAAAGTATGAAATCCCTAATTATTTTAATTTTTTTTAACCTATTCAGCGGTTTAGTTCGGGTTTGTTTGAATAATTAAAAAATCTGAATCGAACGGTGGGTCATCAGTTCGGCCCTCACACTCAGGTTTGTTGATTCTAAAATGTTGAGTATTTCAGGATCTATTAGCCAATAATTAGAATTTGAATGATGTATGTCTAAAATTTGTCCAACGACTTATTAAACAAAAATATGAAAGATTTAAATACTAGACTTGTAAATTTACCTAGGTTTTTTTAGAAATATGTCTTAGAAAATGAAGGTCAAGCAAGAATTAAGTAAATGGAGTAAAAATTAGTGTTTAGAGTTGAGTAGTAGATGAATGTTGTTCCAAGTAATTGATAATTGATATGGTAAGATTTAAGGGGTGGAGCTGATAAGTAATAGTAATAAACAAGCAAACATTGCATTACAAAAATACAAATCAAAAACCACCCCAGAAATCGTGTAAACAATTTGCTAGTTCGTTAACCACAAATGGAACTCGAAGATTAAAACCTTCGAATCAATTATAGCTGTGTCATACTCACATGACACATTTTTTCCAATTGATCAGTATGTATTACTAGTACCACACAAGTAAATTTTTTAAAACACGCAGTAGAGACGGGAGTGGATTAATCACCTATACAATACAAAAGCTAGTAGTTGTGGAGATTTATATATATTTTAGGGGATGAGTGTTGGGTAGCAGAGCAGTAGAAAGAAGAATGCTCGGCAAATGATGATGAAGTGGAGGCAAAGAAGGCCTGGAGTTGAGAGTAAGGAATGAAGTGTTTGCCGCCATTATTATCGTGGACAGTCCAACTCATGGTGATGGGGCCGGGGAGAGATTTGGACTTCCTCGGCGGTGGAGGGCAGGTCAAAGGCACTCCAATTCTAAACTCTTTATTGGTTGGAGTAGTTGGTTGTTCCTCTTGATCCATCTCCGCCGCAATTGGCTTCGTTTTCAAAAACAAACCGCGCTCATCCTCGGACATGATCGCCATCATATAGGAAGAGATAACTGGAAAGCAGTAAGTAAAATATGGGGTTTGTGTGGAAATGAAAGAGGGAAGAATATGGGGTGAATGTTCAACTTAAGAAGATGGTGCCGAAAGATTCGGTTTCATAAATGAGGAAGAAGGAAAAGAGTATTCATCCAATTTCAATTTCTGGATTCTGATTCCTATTTCGTCACTACTCCCTATCCTGCTCTTTAAAATCAATAGGAAACAGAAACCACTCCATGTAACTCGTGAAATAAGCAGACCGGATTTAAATACCACTCTCACTCTCAATTCTGAAAGGCCATTATTATTAGGACAGAGAAGATGGGATTCTTTAACTCTACTTCAGAGTCCCAGTCGGAGTTTGGTGCCAACGTGTCAATGATTAATTATGAGGAGGTTAATTTAAGTCTCGATTAGAATGCATAAATACAAACAGCTAACCCATTAATAATGATGATGATCACGTGGAATGGAACCCCGCCCATTCTCTTCCCTAATTGTTGATTCCAATTCTAACTTATCACTTTTGTTTTATTGCTACTACTTGGGTACTCTTAATTACTCTCTCCCCCAAAACCAACACTCATTTCATCAATTCATACACGGACTTGTTGGGTCCTTTTCCACTACCTTAAGAACACAATTCTCTCATTACTCCACTTTTCTTTTGTTTTCAAAAGCATCCCACCGTTGCCTTATTTCCTACTATCTACAATGAGGCTTTAGAAATCGAGAGCCATACCCAATCCCCTCGCATATCTACACCATATGGCGGTCCAATCTATTTAGCATATATATTTTGTGATGATATTGATAGGATTATTTACATGTACAAGAGGGAAAAGACGATGAAGGTCCAATCTTATCTCTTGCATACACTTCATAAGCCATAGCGTTAGGCAATGTTTCTAAAAGAAGCTTAGGCAAAGTTTACAAAACATATACATCTTAGATTACACAAACGAGCAAATTTTATTGAAGGAAACCAGGAGATATAGCTAGGTTTGCAGAAACAGATACCATCTTTATAAGTGCGATATAGCGTTAGACAATGTTCCTCTATGCATATTGCTCCATGAACTCATCATTGAACTTTTTAAAACTAGCCATGATCGCCGGCATCTCCTCCTCTGCCGGCAATATGGTTGTTCGCAAATGGAAGACCCTGCAAAAAAAACATAAACAAAAAGAATATAACATTTATTCCTCTCTCTCTCTCTCTCTCTCTCTCTCTCACTGCCAAAACAACTGCCACCAATTTAGTTTGAAGGGAAAACAGTAATTGATCAAAATGATGCCCAAAAGAAGAGAGATTACCCTTCTTTCTGTCCAAATCCCGAGCCGGGGACTGTCGAAATTCCAGTAGCTTCCAAAAGCTTAAGACAGTAGAAAACATCGGCTTCTTTTCCTGCTTCTTTTGCTATCTCTATTGCTTTAGGAGGCAATTGGATTTGAGGGAATGAATACATGGCACCTAAATCCCAATTTTCTCTGTTATATATTTATAAGTAATACTTACACTTGGCTGTCTAGCTCCATTTTTGCAGCCCAGTTCAACCAAGACAGAAAAATCAGCTTCACATGTGGCCCCATGTGATTGGGCCACGTGAGGCAACAAAAAATAGCTGCAGCCCAGTTAACAACTAGCTAGTTTCTACTTATTAAACAGCAGACACAAATTTTTACCTTCAGTGAAGTTGCAGACTACATTTTTGCAGCTGTTAAAACCATCTGTCATTATCCTTGCCCTTCTCCTCAGTGAGTCAAGGATCCCTTTGCTACATTTTCATGGTTCACATTTGATTATTAGTATTTTTTGGCTTTTAACATAACCACTCTTTTAAAGATATTACCAGAAATATGATATGCTTGGGAAACTTTCCTTATTTATTAACAAAGAGGGAGAATTCGAGACCTCCCTCTCTCTCCCATCAATCCCATAAGGAGAGTGTTATACCAAAATCATTCCTGACTTCTCATGGCCTCAATGGCCTTACAAATACTCCTCTCCTCACTTGTGGACCCCCCCTTCTTTCCTCACATAACTAACAATATTCCTAGGGCCCACATCCTTTCATTACATTTTGTTACATTTTGCCTATCTTATTATCTACCCTCTCCTTGGTTTTCCTTCTTCTTTCATATACTTTTGTTACTAGGCGCCTATCAAAATACAAATGGATAAATATTCAAAAACCATAGTCCAACAAGTTCTGAAGGAGTTAGGCTGAGGCATACCTTTCATGATGATATTGCTCATAGGATGCATCTCCAGGTTTGGGTGGATTGACCATAAGTCCCATCTACATTGTACAAAAGAAGTCATTTTAATAGAAAGAACTAGATGAATTCAGGTCCAGACTCCAGATTCCACTCGTTGTCTCTCCAAATATAATGACTAGTACTTAAAAAAAAAAAGAAGTAACGGTCTCTTACAAATACTTGTGCAGGAACATTCGGACTGAGAGATATTGATGCAATCTTGTAAATCTCATCCACTGTCTGCAGCATGAAAAGCACATGTACAGAAAATTTGGATAACTCGCTTTACATATCTCAAAGAGAAAAGCAGGCAAACAAGGATGAGATATTCATTCAGAGTGTGACAGAAGCAAAGATGGGAGGATTCTGGTGAGATGACTACATGAGTACAAAGAAAAATCAATAACTAAATTATAGAAACGACCTGAGGAGGAATGTTAGTCATTTCAAAGTATCCACCACGTTGTCCGCATTCGCCCCAATATCCCTTTGACACAGTGTGGAAAGATATGAGCTGAAGTTCCTTGCTGATTGGAGGCCCCATATCCATTAGTACCTTCCAATTTTATAGTAGATGCTACTTAATACAAATACACAATTAGAAAGGAACGTGTTTACTATGTCCTAATGGCACTGTCACCAAACCTTTTTAGAACTAATGAAGGGTCGTTCATCCTGATAGATGTTTTGCTGATAAACTTCATCACCAAGTAGTGCTAGATTTTCTTGAAAACAGAAGTTCAAAACTTCTCTTAAATTTGCTTCACTAAGGCATTGACCAGTTGGATTACCAGGGTTTATGATTACCATTGCTCTAACCTAGTTGTTTGACAGAATGTAAGAAGGATTAGGTCGTGAATATAATAAACAATACATTTATATGGAGTTATCTAAATAATACATTTACATGGAATTATCTCACACACAAAATTAAATTAACCAAATATGTTGTAATGATTGGGATATATAAGGATATATATCTGAAGTAAGTATATATTTGAGGAACAAGGAACTAAAAAAGCACAAATTTGATCTTAGTTTTTGTATTGTTGTAATTTTAAAAATAAAAAATAATAATAATAATTTAAGAATAAAAAATAAATAAATAAATAAAAATAAAAAAACCAGAGACACACTCATCAGAGTCTGCATTAAATATTACCAATCCCATTTTACATACAAACATCATCACCCAACATTAAACACAATTCTTGATTACCAAAAGGCATTAAAGAGAGCTATGCTAACCGAAATTCCTTGAGAGCGGGCTTGTGCAACGGACTGGCGAAGATCATTGACATCAAGTCCCCAGTTGGAGCTCTCATTTAAATAATATGGAACCAAGGAACCACCAAACAGAGCAATTGTTGCAGAGTAAAGTGGATATTGAGGGACTGGAACGAGAATCTGGCAAGACAAAGAAATGTAAGGCAACAACAACAACAAAAAAAAAAAAAAAAAAGCTGAAAGGATCAAAGAATATACATTACCCCATCACCTTCACCACGGATTATAGTATTCAGTATTTGCATCACACCTTTGCTGGCCCCATCTGTGAGATATATCAGTTCTGGATCACTGTCATTTAAACAAGTTGTAGTGAGCTCTCATTTGAAAACAAATGTTGAAATTTATTCGATAAACATCAAATCAATATCAGGGTCAGGAAAATTTTAGAACTTCTTATATGTCTAGCTAGCATTGTTATACCTTGGATAGCCATCACGCCTTTCTATGAACTCTGCCACCTCCTTTCTTACTCCTGGATTTCCTCGGGAATCACTGTAAGCACCTGAAAGAGTAGCTCAGACATGAATTGTTTGGTCATTGGTTGGCATGCCTGAGCTCTTCACGTAGACACCTCAATTGAATAATTTCAAACACAACGGTACTTTTAGGTGGTGAAGATAAATAGAATAGAAGCAATGGGTTCCCTAATAACACAAGAACTTCAAGGAAATATACTAAATTAAATGGTAATAAACATTAAATGGTCAAGAAAGCCTAGTGTATCTACTGTATTTGTTACTAGAACTATAATAATATGGCCATAATTGAAGAGAATTATTATATGATCAGCAGAACATCAGAGCTCGTAAAAAGGGATTATGCAGAAATTGCTTCATTTGAATTAATAAATTATTTCGTACCTAAACCACCCCCAATCATTGAAAGATAATGTTTGGCCCTGGCAATTGCATCAGGAGGAAATAATTGTCCTACATTAGGATCATCTAGAAGAAATGGGGCTTGGCAAAGAGCAATTACCTGGAGAAGAATAATATATATTTTTAATGATTGAATTAATATTATGCAAAAAGGTTATGCTAAGCTAAGCAACTTGAGTCATTCAATAGCATTTAGTGTGAAAATCACCACAGAGGAAGGAAGTTGAAGTGAACCTGACGAGGAAAGGTCAAAGGTTTTTGGCCAAGAGCGTGAGGGTTCCCAACATTCGTAAAGATAATCTGGAAATTGTAAAAGTGGAAACAGAGATACCATCCAAAGCCATATGGATTATAAGGAATACGAAGAAAAATAAAATGGCAAAGCAAACCTTTTTTCCTTCTTTCGCAAGCTCGGAGGCTCGAAGATACAATTCTCCTCTAACCGCATATTGCACCTTCTTCATGTTCTCATTTATAGACTCGTAATCTAATGCTTTCAGACCCATTTTCAGATGCTCAAACTGATACATGGGTGGGAAAAACATGGGAAATCACCAGAGTTTGACCCAAACAGCTTGCTCTAAACAAATTTAAAAATATACCTAAATTCGAAGATTCCTTTATGATGTCTCTATTTTTCTGAATTTCAGCTTTCTTCTTCGCTCCCTCTACGAGCTGAACAAGAAAGAAGAACTTCAATGGAGGAATCCTTTATCTATCCTGTTGTTTTTTCCACTACTTAAGCCGCCACTCGTCAGTTCGAGACATACACCCTTGATGTAAAACATGGACACTAATCTCCCCCTTGTTTTTCTGTGTCCATATTTTCTAAGGAAAATAAAAGAAAAAAGGAAATGTGTCCATATCGTCTTCTTCGTCGTGTATTTTGTGCAGAACTGGACTGGCAACACAAGGGACAAAGAAAGCTTGGTCAGCAGCCCTCAGAATTGGCTTGTCGTTAATGGGATGCTTTTGCTCATGCAACGGACTCATCCCTCACTGAAAAGCCGAATCTTTTTCCAATACAATGCAGCAAAAGCGTGATGGACGCAAATATTTGTTGGCGGAAGGAGGTAATAAACCTTTTCCTTTATTTATTTATTTATTTATTATCCCTTTTATTTAATAATTTAACAACATGCAACTAACTATTTGACTCCTAAAACCTCTATTTGAGTCTCATTTGTGGATCATCTCGTTTTTAATTTTCAATTTTTTTTAATTTATAATTTTTTCTTTTAAATTTTTACTATTGTTTTCTTGAGAAATATTTAAATTTTTAGTCCAATTATAAAAGACAAAAACAAATGGTGGCCACTATATTTAATATCCTACTAATTTTCTTGATATCCAAATATTGTAGGATTAGACGAATTGTCAGTGAAATTAATTCACATAAGTTTCCCGACGGTCACAAATATAAAAGAATAATAATAATAACAAAAACAAATTTTTGAGAAATAACTTTCAAAAAAATCAAAATTTAACTTTTTTTTAAAAAAACCATCCATGAAAATTGATAAAGAAAAAGAATAAACTTACAAGTGAAGTAGTATTTAAACGTAAATAGAAAATCAAAAAAGTTTAATAGCCACTAAAATGGGACCTTAATTTTTCTTTTAGCTTTTAAAACTAGGTTTGTTTTCAACAAGTTTGTAATCATGGTTTAATCTTTCTAAGTAAACATTAAATTTTTAACCAAATTTCCAAAACAAAACAAAAAAATAACTTTTTATTTTTTAAAATTTGATTTGAATTTTAAAAACACTCCTAAAAATATACATCAATATAAAGAAATCAATAGAGCAACATAACTTTTGACTAGAGATGTCCACGGAGCGGGGTGGGGTGGGGCTGGAATGTCATTCCCCATCTCCATCCTCGCTCCCCGTTTCATTCCCTATCCCATAAAATTTTCCACGGGGATTGGAGCAAGGATTCCGCTGGAAATTCGCGGGGATTGAGTTCCCACGGGAAATTTTTCCGGTTATTTTTTAGTCGATTAATTTAAATCACTAATATGAGCAAATTGTAATTAAATAATTAACTTTATCACTAAATTGATTATTATGATTAATTTTAACTGAAAATTTGAATTTAAAGATAAATTACTCAAATTCTGGTCTAATAAAGTTAATTAAAATTTTTAGTAGAAAGAAATAAATATAAATCAAATTATTTACATATATGATCTAAATTTAAATATTCAATTTAAACATATTTATTATCTTTCGCAATAAATAATCAAATTTGAAATTTAAATGTAATATTTATATAATAATAATAACAACATAATATTAGATAATTATACTAAATAAATAGGTAGAAGCTAATTAGGGCTGAGATGTCATTCCCCGTCCCATCTCGTTTAGCTCACCCATAATTTTTTTCCCTACACCCTCCTCCATTTCCCGTCTAATCGGGGAATCCCACCCCGTTCAGGGCGGGCCAACATGACCATTTCCGTGAGAAAATTGGACATCTACTTTTGACAAATGTGATAGAATTTTCTCCAAAATATATTAGAAAATCTAAATTAATACATCATTCAAGTTTGAAGTTTAAACATATAAAGTTGAAAGTTAAACGATAAAATTAATACAACCTACAAGTTTAGAGTTAGAGCTTTCCTTTTTCTTTTCTTTTAATATGAAACTAGGGAAAAAAAATATCTTTTTAGTTCTCTTTGAAGAATATGTATATAATTTTCAAAACACGTGTTTTTAATTCCCGGATGTTTAGAATATGTTCATTTGGTTCTTAAATTTTCAAAATATACCTTTTTAGTCCTTAGATTTTTAAAAAATAGATTTAAAGGTCCATGCAGTAATTTTTTATTATTGTTTTAAATTATATTTTTTTAAAAAAAACACCTCTTATCTCATAAATTGTTTTTTAAACATATTTTTGTAAATCAAAATTTTATATAATTATATAAAATAAAAATAAAAATAGACATACTTTTAAAAACATGGAGACTAAAAATGTACATTTTGAAAGTCACACCTATTCTAAAAAAATTAATAGTAAGATTTGAAAATAGGTGAACCAAGTACACCTATTCTTCGAAACTCGAAAAATAAAAGTAATTTGCCCAAGAAACTAATATCCCAAAGATCATACATTATTTAATCAACCATTAATCTTATTGGCTAAATTGTAAATTTAGTCTCATTACTTTCATGTTTGTATCTATCTTTTCCTAAAATTTAAAAAGTGTTTTATGAGATTTCTAAACTTTTAATTTTGTACCTAATAATATATATTTGGATTTTACAAAAAGCATAATAAACATTTAAATATTTAATTAAATATTCAATCTTATGTCATAAAATTTTTTGCATTTAAATCTAAATTTTAATTTTATAATTAATAATTTAGTCACTTGATTAAAAAAAAAGACTAATAATTTAAAAATAATGCATAACAGAAGTATTTATAAATATTATTACATTATCCTTACACAAATAGTGAATTACAATATTTCAAAAGAAAAAATAAGAAGGAGATTTTGTCAATCGACAAATTTTATGTTCCGTTTAGATTATATTTGCGATCATAAAAAATTATTATAGAAAAATATTAACCGTCTACCTTATTTAGTATAATAAATTATTTATTAATATAACAAAATCGCTTTCTAATTTTAACTAGGGGAATTAGAACGTATGACAAAATTTAAGGTTTCGTTAAACTACCTAGAAATTCCTAAATCCCTTATTTCGTCATTTGGCAAAATTTATGCTCCGTTTAGATTACATTTGCAATCATAAAAAGTTACGATACAAAAATATTAACCGTCTATCTTATTTTAGTATAATAAATTATTTACTAGTCTAACAAAATCACTTTCTAATCTTAACTAGGGGAATTGGAGTGTATAACAAAATTTAAGGTTTCGTTCCGTAAAATGTAAAACTACTGCCCACGAATAAGATTTATAGCAACTCACGTGTCATGCACATGGCCACAAATTCCTAAATCCCTTATTTGCCCCTTCTCTGATTCGTAGTAGTTATTGTTGATGAAACTACAAATATGTAAAATAAAAAACAGGGTCGAGTTAGGTATACAGAGTAATGGTTGATATTGCTCAAGAACAATTGTCCTCCTAATTGTTTAATCACTTTTTGAATTAACCTCACCTTAATTAAATATCCTCATTTTTCTACCAAATTATATTTTAAATATCCATATATTATTAACTTTTATGTTATCCATATATTTTATTCAAATATTTGATTGGTTTTTCATTGCTTTATCCGTATTGTATTTTATTCAAATATTTGAATTGTTTTTTATAATTTTTTATATACATTGTTAATAAATTAGTTGTATATTTCTCATATTATTAATAAATTAGTTTTATATAATATTTTTGCTATTATTTTAACGATTTAGAAAAAAAAATATCAATTCGTAAAAAAATGGTTATAAATCAATTTAGGTTTTGTGCTACTATTTTTGCTATGGTTTTACAACGGATTAGACCTCTCTTTGATGGTCGATGGAATGAGAATTCTCACTACCATGATTCGTTCTCACTACCATGATTCATCCCCACTACCATGATTCAGGGTTCAACCATTTGTGGAATATATCCAAGGTAATTTTTTTCCTCCGCTGAGTTAACTATATTTCGTTTGATAATGTACCGGATTGGTTATGCCAATTCGAATATTGTTGAAGATAAAGATATTTTGTGGTTGATATAGTTTTATTTGCTGATATTCGTTAATAACAACTGTCCTCCTAATTTTGTTCATGTAGCTAATATAATCTTCCTATTTTATTATTATTTTATATCTTGTTTAACAACTTTTCAAATTAATCTCACCTTAATTAAATTTCTATCAAATTTCTATTTTTAATATCCATATATTATTAAACTTTATTTTATCCGTATATATTTATTCAAATATGGTTTTTCATTACTTTATACGTATTCAATTTTATTCAAATCTTTAAATTGTTTCTCATGATTTTATACATACATTATTAATAAATTAGTTGTATATTCTCATATTCTTAATAAATTAGTTTTATATACTGTTTTTGCTATTATTTTAACGATTTGGAAAAAATAAATATCACTTCGTAAAAAAAATGGGCATAACTTTGGTTATTCACACAGTGTAAAACAAAGTCCAAGGTTATGCTGATATTTCTTAACAATAACTGCCCTCTTGATTTTGCTCAGTTAACATAATCTCTATATTTTATTATTATTAAATATCCAGATTTTTCTACCAATTTTATATTTTAAATATCCATATATTATTAAATTTTATTTTATCTATATATTTTATTTAAATCTTTGAATGAGTTTTCATTACTTTATTTGAATAAATACCCATATATTATTACATTTTATCTTATTCATATGTTTTATTCAAATCTTTGAATGAGTTTTTCATTACTTTATACGTATTCAATTTTATTCAAATCTTCATATTGTTTCTCATAATTTTATACATACATTCTTAACAAATTAGTTGTACATTCTCAAATTCTTAATTAATTAGTTTTATATACTGTTTTTGCTATTATTTTAACGATTTAGAAAAAAAAAGAATATCACAGTGAAAAAAAACGATCACAACTTTTATTATTCATACAAAGTGTACATTTTTGTTGTGACTTCTTTAACAAGCTACTGTTTTTGTCATGACTTTACAATGGATTAGAATGGTCGATGGGATGAGAATTCTCACTATCATGATTTTCGAAATTTTGAGGTGCATATTCCATCAAATTCATGATTCTGAATTAACTATGTCTGGTTTGACAATGTATCAAATTGGTTATGCCAATTCGAATCTTATTAAAATTGTCGAAGATAAAGATATTTTGTGGTTGATGTTAGTTTTATCATAGTTCCCCCAATTTGATTTTTGTGTAATGGTTGACCATGTCTCATTTATTGCTCCGAACATTAAAAATACACTTTATTTGAATAATGAATTAGCATCATTCTTCCTAATCTCTTGATGGCAACACTAAAATAGTTGATTTTCAAGATTTTGATTCCTTTCAATCTTGTATTGTATTGAAGAAAACAATTTATTTCTTATACACGTGGATTAGACATTTCAATCTTATATTGTATTGAAGAAAGAAATTTATTTTTTATACACGTGGATTAGACACTTTGTTAGAATGCATTGTTTAGTGTGGGATAAGTGTCTAGGTAAGGTGTATTTGTTGTTTTCAAATAGTTATGAAACTTTCACACATTTAGAATTCCATATGAGTTAGTTTTGACAATTGTTAATCATTATTTTTAAATTTTATAATCCGTTTTGCTATTTTTACAATTCTAAAAAGTTTTTTTTGCATTTTATCCAAATAAAAAACTTAAATTTTGCTATTTATCTAGTCAATCCTTTTAACTAACCTATAAAAGTTGATAGATATTGGTTTTTAGATTTAACTTACCTAAAAATGTGCTAACTTCTTGACCATTTAACTAAATATATTATAATAATATCATTTTATATTAATCTATTTTGTTATATATATTTCTAAATGTTAATTAATTAATTTTTTTATAAGAATTATTTTTTAATCACTTATCCAAAAAGATATTGTTTAAAAACTTTTATGAAATTATTTAGATTAAATAAAATTAGTTGGAATTTAAAGCATAGACATTTTAAAATAAATTATAAATTAATTATTTAGACGAAAACAATTAAAACAATAACTCTAGTTTGATTCATATAACTAAATTACACAAATCTAATATTAATTGACCAAATAGTATAGCTAGTTTTTTCTAATTTAAATTAAAATTTAACCAACACTATTTTACTTTATTTCACAGCTGATTTTTTTAGAGGGAATAATACATTTTTTGTAGTTTCTATTTGGTCCTTAAATTTTAAAATGCTACACATTTAGCTCTTAAGTTTTGAGTTTTGTTTCAATTTAGTTTATAAGTTTCAAAATGTTACAATTTTATTATTGAGATTTGAATTTTGTTTAAATTTGGTCTATGGATTTCAAGATTTTACATTTTTAACCTCAATTTTCATTAAATACTTACTTTCAATCATTGATATAATTTTTTATTAATTAATTAAAAACAATTAAAAGTTAAATTTTAAAGACAATTTTAAAAGTGATAAAAATAATAAAACTTAATTAATTATAATTTTTTTAACGATTTTTAATTTATTAATAAAAATTAACTCCAAAAGATGAAAAGTGACTATTTTGTATTTAGTAAAAAAATTAACGTTAAAAGTGTAAACCTTAAGACATATAAACCAAATTGAAGTAAAATTCAAATATCAAAAATAAATTTACAGCATTTTAAAATCTATGAACTAAATTAGAATAAATTAAAAACTTAAAAACTAATGTGTAATATTTTAACAACTAAATAGAAATTAAATCTAAAATCTAGAAATCAGAAAGTATTTTTAGTCTGGACATCTACAGTAATTACTTTAAAAGTTAGAACAATCCTGAACGGAAATTAATGGGATAATTTAGTGAATGGATAAATAATGCATCGAGTATTTTTCATTCGATATTATTATTTAAGAGGGACCTCTCGAGATAAATAAAGATTACAAAGAGGGCAGGTGATTTTGAAGAGCGGGAGAACCGGAGAAGTATCGTTGAGAGAGGGAAGAATGGCGGGATTTGAAGGCATGGTGCAGAGCAAAGAGCAAGCGCAAATGTCATTAGGTGCCATTAGAGACCAGTGGGAAATTCAATTCTCTCGCTTCGTTTGTTATCCAAACAGCAGCTCCACCAACGGCAACCTCCGTCCTCTCCTTCCCTTTGCCCGAAATCGCCCGCCTCGAGGCACATGGATCTCCTCGTCTTCCACTGTTTTCCTACAACTCCACCATTGCTCCACCTCTGATTTGATTCTTGTCGTATGCTTACGAGACAACATCCTTGTGAGTTTCTACTTGCTATCTGTATGTACAAGTACATTTATCAGATACGAAACCTTTGTTTCCGCTTAATTTTACGCGTTCGCTTCTTCATGTTCATCGATCTCTATGTTTCATGCATTAAATGAAGTTCTTATTGCATTTCTTTACATTCATGTAGTTTCTTATCGATTCCTCTGAAATCAACCATATCTTATGCTAGTCTCCGCCTAAGGAGTTGGTCTCTTGTTTGATTTCATTTTATACGCTTTAATCCGTAGTTCAAGTGCAGCACCTTATATTGAGTTCAGTCGTTTAATACAAGAGTATTCTGCCAAAATACCGATCTAAGCCTCAATTTATATTAGTTGGATGAGTTAATTGCAATGGATGAAACATGTCTTTTTTGCATACTGATGTAGGAAGAGCACTACCTTTCCAAGCTGCATTTCTCATGGCCTCAGGTGTCCTGTATCTCTGGTTTCCCAGCCAGAGGCACCAGAACTATTTTTGGAAGTTATAGAGATTCAGCTGACGAGGCAAGTCGTAGTATATTCATCGAGATTTTCGTAATTCCCTTGGTGTCATGGGATTTGAAATGAAGTAGTTCTCTGAGGACGAGTTTGAGTTGTTGAACCTGACAAGTCACTGCGGCACTTGTTTTTTCTTGGCAGATCCAAAAGTTTGCCCTAAGATTTTCGACATCTTACGAAACTGATTCGTTTGTGAACATTATCAAGGTATTTAATATGAAATGCTTTTATGGATAGGTTTAATGAAAGATATCTCTATTCTAAAAGCTTACCGCTGCTATTATGCTATTCTCGCGTTTCAGGAAATGTTGAAGATAGCAAGTGATATACAGCCAATTAGCTGCAATTTCGAGTCTCAGATTTCAACACAACACTCTGAGTTACTATCACCAAATAGACCGTCTGATAGGTGAATGGAAATTCTCTGATAATCTAATGCATCATTTTCTTTTTTATAGTTAGAGAGAGAGAGAGAGATTTGATGTATATGTTATGTTTCCAGTCTTTCTGAAGAATTGAGCAATTCTACCGTCCTCCAGCCCTACACCCCTGAAATGCCTTTGAGCTTACGAGATACTGCCGAGACGTATTCATTGTCTCAGGAAAATAATGCACATTTTGACCACTTTGACAGCATCTTCGCAGCCTTGCCTCCCAGTTTTACTTCTATGCTATCTAACTTTTCAGATGTCAAAAAAGGTAGATACCATGACAAATTTAGAACAAAATATCTTTCAAATCATTGTATTGACCAATTTCGTTCGTTATAAGATCAAACTGCAACTCGAACATCTGCTGCAAAAGATGTTGATCTGAAGTCTCAAATCATGGTATGTTGCATTGTTACCAAATGAAAATTTCTTTAGAGCTGCTCAGTATTAGGCTTTGTTTTGACATTGGAAACTCGACTTAAAACTTAATATTGTTCATTTTTCAACAGCATGATTGAATCTTTAATTTATTGATTTTGTTTTGGAACAGCGATGTATGGGGGATTCTTCCTTTCAAGGTACGGCTATATCAAAAATTAAATTAAACTTGCAAATCTTTCCATGATGCCCTGCATTTTAGAAATTGCTTTAGACAATTCAACATGATGGTGGGAGGTCTACTTTCAGGATACACATTTTATTTGCTTTATGTAATCTATTTTCCTTTATGGGCTGGGATTAATTTTCTTTTCATGTATGTTTGTAAAGCCCGTGCAACCTAGGACCGGTTAAAATCTGCAGTGTTGGGCTTGTTCACAGGCTTTTCGTCTATGTAGTTTGCGGTCAGTTCAATAATACACGGCACACGCCATTTCTACAATCAGATTAGCTTAGAATAGCTAGTAAAAGTTTTTTGAAGTGTGTTGTGAGTTTGTCTAACTTGCCACTGCAATATCTCTCTATATGGGCCTACTTTTTGTTTAACGGGATGCAATTCCAGATTATACATTCCCATAAATTTCTTATTCGTTCATAACCGTAATATGAGATACTGATCTATTGGTTTAAATTATTGGTGGCTGCCAGATATGTTGAACAGAGTTGAGAAAATTATCAACGAAGTTGGAGGTGATTTGGCGCTGTAATTCTCAGGGCCATATGCACGACATTTGACGTCGTGAGATATCCATTAGCCCCCATCTTCGGTTACAAATTCGAGTTAGCACTTATGGTCGTTATCATTTCCTGTCTTTTTACCTCTGGTTTGCCCGGAACATTAGACTTAATTTGACATTTATTGTCTTAATTGTTAATATTAGCCCCATTTTCTTGGTGATAATTTGGAAAATGGACTGAACAAAATTATAAAGAGAAATTATTTTAAAGGGTAAAATTGTTGAAAATATTTATAAAATATAGTAAAATTTCGAAACTATGAATGATAGATGTTGATAGACACTGATAGACTTAACAATGTCACTGATAGACCAGTGTCTATCAGCATCTATCATTGATAATTTTAAAATTTTACTATGTTTTGTAAATATTTTGACTCATTTTTCAATATTTATAAACAGTCGAATTATAAATACTGAAGATGTAGAATTATTTTATTTTGGTTAATTAATTCTTAGGGGAAAAAAATAGTTCTCACTATTAGTTTGCCATTAATTATATAACAAATAAGTAAATGTGACTACAAATATGTGTATTATATTTCCCTGTGTATTGGAGCCACATAGAACTATTAAGCAAAAAAATTTAAGATAGCGACTCCCAAGAAAAATTGAGGTTAATATATAGTTATATAGTTAAAAGACTATTGTCCTTGTACTTCTATATACTTCTAGTAGATCTTAAATTTGGTCATCCAAAATTTATTTTTATTGAAACCGATTAAGTAATTACAATAATTTTCATGCAAGTATATTTTTAAATTTATAAAGAAAATACTAATATAGATTTATTTTTCATTGAAAATACAAGAATTAAATTTGAACAATGAAAAGTACCAAATATATGACTAAAATGATTTTAACATTGTGAGTAAGTTTCATCCATTATATCAAAATGAGCATAGTTCGACTGAATGGTGTTTGTACTGTCAATCTCAATGTAAGAAAATTGATTACTCTCTGCCCATATGTTGTAAGAAAAAGGTTTCATCCATGACATATTTTCAATTTCCATAATTACGCTTGGAAAATGGATAACAATGCAAGGCCTTTCATTTATGTTCAAAGTTACAATTATCATTTAAAAATAGTTTGACCCTTTGGAAGGGTTAGATTTTATTTGAATTTGAGTTAATTGGTGGATCTGTATTTGGAGTTGAATAATTGGGTTAAGATAATTTTAATTGGAATAAATGGTTGAGATTTGATTATTGAAATTTATAAGGAGAGTTTGAGTCTTAATTCAATCTTTAATTCTATCTTTGAAACTGGATTAAGTTTGGGACATCTAAAAGTTGATTTTTTTAAAAAAAGTTAATTGGAGGGAATTAAAATTGTGTTGGGGTTAATTGGTGGCTGCCGTCCTCTACTGGCCGCGCCGCTCGTCCACCTGCCGTTGTGGGTCTGCCACCGCTGCCGTCCTTTGTCAACCCTCGCCAGAAGCCGCATGTCGATCTCTCTCTCTCTCTCCTCTCGTGTGGTTGTTCGCGCCGCTGTCAGCCCTCACCGTCGCTCTCTCTCTCGTGCGGTTGTTCGCGCCGCTGCCAGTTCTCGCTACCGCTCGCCGGAAAAGTATCTTTTGGGTGAGTTTTGATTAATTTGTTGGTTTTTAGCAATAGGTCTAGATTACCCATTGAGTCATGGATTGATTTAGTTTTTATCCAATGTGTTTGACCTCAGATTTAAGCTTGGAAGGAATTTTTAAGTTAAGAACGTGCTACCCAGAGTTGGAGATTGATTTTAGGTAGGCTTAACAAAGATTTTTGTATGTATTTCGAGTTGGAGATAATTGGTTAATTGATGTTTGAAATTCGACTTAAAGATTTGAATTTAAAATTTGGATCGTGTTGTAGGTTCCAATTCGAGAATTTTGTGGAGTTAGCTGCAGCGATAATATATTTTTTTCTTTTGGATTTAATTTGAGGTAAGCGATACTATTATCGGGTGTCTTTGTACCAAGTGTCACGATAACTTTAAGATAGTAGATTGTGAACTCACTTGTGCAGATAGTGAAGTGGCGATACGTGGGTGTCGACACATCTAGCAAAGGTAGAGGACCAAGAGAAGTATCATGATGCGACCGAGGAGAATGGTGCATCATCCAACACACCAACATAAGGGGGCAAACATGCCATGTTGAACATTAAGTAGAAAGACAAGTCACCATGTCATCGGTGGTGTCAGTAACAAACTCAGTGGAGGCTAGATGGGGCCCCAGGCCGTGACTTTGGAAAGTGGGGTTCAATCGCGAGTTTGGATGAGTGGCTTTAGAGTTATATGCATATTGATAAGATATGCAAGCACATTGAATTTCATGTTAATCAAAATTCAAATGGGCGCTCTACGTTGGTAAGTGATCGTTTGCTACATTTCATATGCATGAGTGGCAAAAAGGAAAATGTTTAGAATGCACTATAGGGGGGGCATGGTGTCAGCTTTCCACCACTCCTGGCCCTTGTGGCCTAAGTGAGCTACCCATGATACATGTGTGTGCCATGGCATGGGGGAGCGTTATAAGACAAGTGTCTTGGGCGTATTCTATCGAGAATTGGATCTTATGGACAATATCTGTCACACCCCGCACCAGATTACCCTCCTAACCTGGACAGAATAGTGATTGCAGCAGTTACCAACCCTTTTGCTGGCACTTACTGCCCATCTTACCTGTTAAATTTTGCTCAAACCCTGAATACATACATATTAACTCAGAACTTAACACATTCATATTACAGGGTTTCGCAGCATTGTTTATACATGGATATTACAACTTAGTGAGCCCCATCAAGAATACTAGTCTCTAGACAGACACATGTGTACTAACTAATATAGGTCTTCAAATATGCTTCCTTCAACCTGTTCCTTTGAGTGGCAAAGCAGAAACAGAAAATTCTTTTGGGAACTGACCGCTACCTGAAAAGGAAAAACATTTGAAAACATGAGCTAGAAGCCCAGTGAGTGACTTAATAAAAACATAAATCTCATGCTTAAATTGAAAACTCGAAAACATAACACTAGAACTAAAATATACCAAGCAAACGTGTACATAAAACCTTTAAAACTATTGTATCAGAAACCTGAATCTTAGTTGAGAATGAACATTCTTTGCTCTAATTTCCAACGCCAAACCATGGCCAGATGAGACCTCTACTTCGACTTGTTCATACTGAACTATGGCTAGGGGAGATCCCTATGTCGATCTCTTTTAAATATACCGATGGGCATCTCAAGCAACTTCCTTTAAACATAATATTGATAACAACTCTTAAACATCATTAAACATCATTATTTCCTAATTCAGAACGAGCATACATCGCTCTAGCTTCCAACGTCTGTTATCGGCCACGAGACCCATACTTCGGCCTCTCCTTGCTGGTTTATGGCCTAGGAGACCCATACTTCGGCCTCTCCTTCAAAACTACCTACGTGTACGTGGAGGTTTCTATGTATCGTCAACACCTTAGATACATTTATTCAGATACCTTTCTTATCTTCAGTACTCCTCTTCATTGTGTTTAGAAATATCAACGCATGTACTTTAGCAATCTTAGGTATATAAACATAGCACATCAAGCTTCACTCAACCTTAGTTTTAACCCTAACGCATGCTTCATACTTTGTAAAATAAGTTGGCTTAAATCGTGTTGAACTAGCTTGTAAAAACTATTAGCTTGCATTAGATATGGAAAACATACTTGAAGAACTTATATATTAGTAACAACATGTGTTGATAAACATTCATAAGCATTAGCAATTCCAAACTATCCTTCTAGCCTAGGAGAAGTTATGATTGCCTTTATGCTTAGTTGAGAGTGAAATACTAGATCTAACCCTCAACGTCAACCTTAGTCGAGGAGAATTCTTTTGCTCAATCCCTCAATGTCAACCATAGTCAGGGAGAACCCTTTTGCTCAATCCCTCAACGTCAACCTTAGTCGGGGAGAACCCTTTTGCTCAATCCTTCGACGTCGTATTACCTACGTGCACGTGGTTATAACTGAGTACCGTCATACCTTAGGTACTTAACTAGGATACTTTCTCATTTTCTTTCAGTATCTGTCATATAACTAGTCACAAACATTTAATTGAACACCAAGGCTTAGTGCTCAGATCATCATACTAGTCCATCATAAAAATGGAGTTACTTAAACATGCTGGAAGTATTTGGACAAGATAACATATTTAAATCATGTCAATTCCATGGAAAACGTGCTTTACTTAGCATGAGAAACAGTTTCACAAATATGTTGCTTGACACTTCATTTAAACATTTAGCACGAGAAGTATCTTCGAAGAAATCATAGTTTCTAAATCATTAAAACATTATTTTATCATATAGTCACTCACAGCTCGTCGGGGCTCTTAACGAGTTATACGCCTCTCCTAGCTCTTCTTGGCCTGAAAGGACACAATTCCCGGTTAAATTACTTAGAATTCTTAGCAAAATACCCCAAATAGTTCATTTACTAACATCAACAAAGATAGTATTACTAGTGAGATACTCATCATGAGTGAATTCTTCCTCATGAGCGAGATCCTCATGAACGAGATTAAGCTTTTCCTAGCAAACTATCTTCCTAGCGATACTCACCTTACCAGTGAGATTCAGCCCAAATTCTAGAGAGATTTCCTTCTTGAGCGAGATCTTCAGCACAAAATTAGCGAGATTTCCTTCATAAGTGAGATCCTCATTCTTCATATCTCGCTATAACTCTCCATGGTGAGCTGTTTGCTTGTTCTTCCCAAGCAGCTGTCTGCTTATGTATAGATTCTCTATTACAATTTCAAAAATTTATAACTCAAAATCCAGACCTCTTTTGAAGAAACTTCCTTCTAAAAACATGTTTAGAATTGAGTTAATTTCTTAACTTAAAATTTTAGCCAAAAATTCCTTATAGTTTGGCCTAGAGCTTCCAATCTTCATCTTGGGCCTTGATTAATCCGAGATTCTGCCTTCTCTGCAAATTCCTCACTTTTTGTTCTTCTCCTTCTGCAATCTTTCTCTGGCAAGACAACCTCGAAAACTAGATTCTCCTAGCTTCCAAATGGTACTGATTTCACTATATTTGCTCATGTAGATTGCTAAAACCAAGCTTTCGAAGTTCCTCTACCTTTTAATCTTCCTGGCACCTCCCGAGTTCAAGGATTAACCGCCATGTCACTCCATATTTAGTGCCTTCAGCCCAACCAATAAGTGAGTTTCTTATTTAATATATTTTTCTTTTCCTTTCTCCACAACTTCTATAAATAACATGGATTTTCACTTATTAGATATTTAATATATCATTCCTTTGGCGAAACATGCTTATTTAGGAAACTTAGAATTCATGGTTTACATTTAGCTACACAAGAGCTTATTTCTTCTTGCTTCAATCCTCTATCCCTCCTAAAACATGGCTTCATTAAGCTCATTAGAAGACCACTCTTATTTAAGGTAATTAGGGTTCCAATTTTATAGTATTGAACGACACGGGTGTGCCGGCATTGCGCCCCTTCACATGGGCTAGAGGTCAACGTAGCACCTAGTATGCTATTTTGATTTGACAATGACTCATAAGGGTCTAAATCTCGATTATGTCTAGATGGATGGATGTCCGAGAAATCCCGAGTTGGATTATTGCCCATAGGTTTATTGACGATGGTTCTTGATAAGTGTGTCTGAGCAGAAGAGAGAATGTTGATGACATATTGACACTTGGGGTGACATCCGAAAGCATCAGTAGGACTCGATAGTTCCTGGTTGGCCCAATACTTGCCCGAGTTGTCCCAATAAGTATCGTAATGGCTCGATAAATCCCGGTAGGTGACCATTAGGCTGATAGAAGCCTGATAGGTGCCGAAGTAGACCGATAGAGCTCAATAAGAAACTCTGTATATAACGCCATTGATACTAGAGACTTACATCTCACTTAAACGACCATAAGTGACACGACCTCAATCCTGAGTGTTTTGGAAACTCCTGCCATTGAGGGCGATCCTTTGATTAGTATGGGTGAGAGTGGCCAGATTGTCAACTCAACATGCCTACCTTTTTGGGGTCTTGTCTGATCTGGAAGTTGGGAATTCAATCCACAAAATGTAATTCACTCATTTCCCGAAGTAGGGATAAGTAGAAAGATTGCTCCCTCCGAGGCTTGAACATAGTGGCCACAACTTCTCTTTGGAAGAGAAGACTCAGTCATAGTAGGGCTATGACTTATGTTCATTAGAGGGATCAGTGGTACTTAAGGAGACAGATGTAACTACGGGGCATAACGGTTATTGGCCCAGCTGTATTTACAAGCGATCTGTGAAGGGTTGTCGCACTGCTGATTGATTAAGATGGACACATAATATATCTGTGTTAAGGAGAGTTCAGCTGTCAGTTTTTAGTGGAGTGCCTGGCAGTTAACGGATGGTGGATCTCGTGACTAAAAAGTTTAGTCAATTATTCCGACCGTTGGAGCTCGAGTACAGTCCCATAAGGTCCCCTTGTAGCTCAATGGATTCAGCTGAGATCAGTTCTTGGTGTTGATTTGAAATGTTCAGATTGACAAGAGGTATTTTGATGATATATTACATAATCGGTATGATGTATTAAGATACATCTAATGGAGATTGATGTAATGAGATTTACATTAAATACCATGGAATAGAAAAAGAACTATGGTTTACATATTCATGAGATGAAATATCAAACTATAAGGTTTATAAATATAGTATGATAAGTTGGTTATCATTTATATTTATAATAATATTAATTATTGGATAATTAATTCTTTTTCTTAATAACCAAGTGAGTGGGCGGTTATTGGATTCATGGTAACCGTGAGTTTTTAAGAAGGAAAATGGTTTTCCTATTTTCAAAAAGGAAGTTTTTACAAAAGATTGAAAAAGTTTTGAGTTTTCTCTCCGCGCAAAAGAAACTCATGGGGTCGTCAAGTAAATATAGATTTACTAAACGATGGTGGGCGAGCTAAACGATCATGTAGTGCGAGTAGATCGGCATATTTACTAAACGATCGCATAGTTTTTATTAGACGATTCACTTGCCCTAAGTAAACGGTCGTGTAGTGTCTTAGGCGACAGACCAACGCTAAAAACAATCGCATAACGTTTGCTAGACGATCACTTAGCTTTATCTAAACAATTGGGCATCGACCTATACGATAGGTCTCCGCCATCTCCCACTTCCTAGTCGTGTACGCGATGCGTGTTTCCTCCGTTCTTCTGCTCATACCAAGTCCAACAGAGCCCACCCTTCTGGATTTCACACAAGAAACCAAAGTCGCCTTATGTGGTGGTGTCAGATCAACTCGACACCTCGAAGGTTTTCTGGAGGTTGTTCGTGGTGCTGTGGAGCGCTGTTCGTTGTGGAAGAGTGTTTCGTGGCCGAGGCGATCGTTGAGGACTAGCGTAGTGTTCATGCTATGTTCGTTTTGTGTTGCGGTCGTGTAGATCAAGCTGTCTGAGTAGCTATTGTTCAAGCGATCGTGCGCATCAGAGCGTGGAGACGCATCTGTAAATGTTCGTACAGTTTTCCCTTTGAGCATTTATAGTTATTCATGTTGTAATTTCTGTATGAATTGTATAACCGTTTTGTTTCAAGTCGACTGTAAATGTATTGTTCATTCATGATTGTGATTTGGAATAATCGTTCTTCCGCTGCGAATATGATTTTCTTAAATTGATATCAGAGCCAGGTTCTCTAATATTCAAAATTACATATCTAAATTGAACACATTTTTCAGTCGTGATGGGTTTCTGCATTTGTGGATAAGTTGATGAACGTTTCGTGTTTAAATTGCCTTTTTTTTTTTTGTTAAAGCTTTAGTTATTACAAAGTGTTAATTGTAAAGGCCCTGTGTTTTTAGACGAAATTAACATCGCAATCGAGTCTGTAATTCAAAAAGTTTGAGTTCGTCGAGTTGTTCGTGATGAAACTTCGGCGCATAGCAATGCGGTTCTCAATGAAGAAGAAGACTAAGCGTTGGTCAAATCGTGTAGCCTCAGGTAAACAATCGTTGGGATTTAACTAAGCGATCGTTTTAGATTTTTTTCTATACGATCGTGTGGTATATTCTAAACGATCGTTTAGCTAATGCTAAGCGATGGGGTAAATTGTTTACCATATCGCGTAGCGTTGGTTGCGTGATTGCGTAGGCGCTGGAGGTAGACGATCGTATGGGAGCATGCTATGATCGTCATTTAGTGGAAGGTGTGCACTAAACGATTGTGTAGTTAGAAAGCTTCATTGCTTAGTTACTACCTATGCGATCGCGCGTATGCGATACTAATGACTAAAATTAGTGGGACGCAATATGCGATGCATGTCTTAAGCTATGCGTTAGTTCTCATGCGTCAGTGGTCATGCTTTGGACTATGCAATATGCAATTACGAATATATGCGATGACCACGCGTTCCTGTCACAAGTTTTCTTGCGCTCGCGCCAAGTATAACACAAACGCAAGTTTCTTGGGTGATCCGAGGTCGAACTCAGGGACTAGTAGCTAAATGCTATGTAGTGATGTATGTGCGGCGGATGAATAAAAGAATGATGGGAGGTTTAAGCTACAAAATACTCCTATTCCTAACAGATTAAGCGGTGAGAATATGATTGAGAGGTAGAGACACGACAATTGTTGACGCGTAGTAAATATATGAAAAAAATAGATAAAATGTGAGGATGTCTTCATCACAACTCTAAGCTTGACCGCAAGGGCAACCCCAGCCAATGCAAACTAATGTGATCATGCCATACACGCCCGACACAGATGCAAGTGAAGTATAATAGCAAATGGAACTTATTCCTAAGTCTCCATTCTTGTTTATGTGATCTTAATCTAGCTCTCTCGAGCACCGATTCTAACTTAGCTCTCTCAAGTCTTAGGTTCTTTCTTTAGACTTTCTCTCGAGTAGCTTTAAAGGTGTGATGGACGCATACATAAGACAAGGTAACCGCAAAGGCCTATTTGACGTAAGATTATTCCTATCTCTAGTGAACACTTGCTTACACTGCTTATGCGACCAACCACTTACCCTCCCAGGTAGTTAATTGTTGCTAATTTTACTCATAGACAAGCATTGCATCCGCTTATAGACAAGGTTGCTACAGCTTCACACTAAGAAAATAAGATTTTCTCATACACTCACGCAACGCACACCTTCCGGTAGTTTGCTACATGCTTTATATTCCTATGCCGCATGATTAAGTATGTGATACTCTAACAATCTCACTAAGTGACGTGATGAAAGTTAAGGATGCTAAGTAAAGGAAGATGGAGATGGAATCGAAGGAAATATAGAAATGCATTGATCATAAAATGTATTAATTCCTTAAGCCAAAATGTAATACAATACTTTGTAAGGAAAGAAGAGAAAGTGAAAGAACCAGCTGAAAGCATGTCTTGCTTCCAGCAGATGTGTGTCAAGGATATCGGTGGTGCCATGGATGGGTGGTGGAGTTGACTCTTTCGAGCTCTAACTCCGCGAAGGCTCCGGTCGTCACTCAGAATGGATGAAGGAGATGAAGAACTCTCAAGCCTTCTTCTCACGCTTTCGTCTGGATCACAAGGATCCACCCTAAGGAGAGCCTCAGGTGAAAAACCTTGGATGATTTGAAATTCTGCTCATCGGCTTCTATTTATAGAGGTTGATCGCTGACAGCATTAATGGACCTACTCTGATTTTGACATTCGCGGCGCGATGGTCCTTTTCTGAATCTTTACTGCTAACGTCGTGGTAAGTGAAATGTCAACATCATCTTTTGATTCTCTCGAGATATTTGTTAATGTTTCCATTCCACCAACCTTGCGTTCATCCTGCTATTATGGTTATCATTGTGTAGCCGCAATCTTGCGATGACCGCATTCGCTCGATGACCGCAACTCTATGCGATGACCGCATTCGCTCGATGATCGCAACTCCAATGCGATGGATGCATGCGATTGATTACCGCAACACCCATGCATTGAAAGTATGCGTTCGCCTTTGAGATAGAGAAATTCTCCATATGTGGTCGTCTTTGCGATAGCCCGGCTTCCGCGTATGCTTCCGCTTTCTGCGTTAGCTACAAAGATAGACAATTGAACGCATAATAACGCATAATAGTGGGTTAGTCGAGATTCTTAATGCTGAATGACGCAAAATCATTTTCTCATGAATTCCTAACATATTCGCCACCTATTGCACTTAACAATCCTCATAATTCTAAATAAAAGGCCTAAGACGTGCATTTCTGCTCATCATCACACCCCCAAACTTAGAATCATGCTTGTCCTCAAGCATGTGTTATACTCAAGAAATTCTTAACTCACCTTCTGGCTTTCCTTTGCGATGACTAGCCTCTTAGAATATAATTTACTCATACCTCTGACCATGGCCGCAACGCTCTCCTCCACTTCGGCTGCTTCTTCAAAAAGATCTTTTCTAAGTTTAAATCCGGCAAGCCTTTGCTCAAAATTTTTTTATTCATTCCCCGCAACTTTGCGTTCAGCTTTTGATAATGCGTTCGTTCAAAAAAGTTCAAAGCTTTGCGATTTCTTATTAAAATACGGCGTTGAACCTGGTTACATGATAACAGGCAGAAATGCACGTTATTACAGTGCTAAGTTATTAAACAATGCAGGATTATGATGATAAAGATATACAATATTGCATCCAAAAGCATTAAGTTCACAATATTGCGATCGCATGCATCCATCGCATGAAAACAATTAACTTATGTATTTTTGTGCAGAAATGCGTTGACGCAAGGCAGAAAATTCAATCCAAAGAAATCATGGTTGAGCGCATTAAGAGATTGCGTTAAAGGAAGGCTATGCGATCATTTACGCTCACGATTATCTACTCAAGAAGGTTGCTGTATAGAGCCAGCGCATCATGGTGGGCACATCTAGGTGAAAAGCGTAATAAATCACGATGGGACAAAAAGCAGATGACGGTTGATTCCAAATTAAGTTGAAAATCTGTTAACAAACTACTGTAGCAAGTACACTCAACTTTTCGGTGACAAATATTTGGCGCATCAAACAAAGAATTAATGCCATCCCATCAGTGCAATCATAAGAGAGAAGAAGCTTTTCACCCCGAAGCTCTATAAATACCAAAGACCACTTTTAGTGAAGGAGTTCGCTCAGTTAGAGAATTTTCCCCTTAGATAGAAGTAGCCTTGTTCATAGTTTTCTTTTACTTAGAAGGCGGAAGCGAGAGAAGTGAGATTGTACCGAGAGATTGTTCCAGTGAACTTGGAAGAGTGCTGGAAGCATCGAGATCAGATAGAGGGCCAACTTCTGTGAAAGCAGGAACATCTTTTTAGCAGAATAGTGTTAACAGTGTAAAAGCCTTAAGAAGCAAGGAATTGCTACCAGACTCTCTACCCTTATTTTCTATTGTCATTTTGTACTCTGAATTTATCTATAGAAATGGAATTTTCATCTTTATATCTGTTCACTCTCTTTACATAACGCATGAGTAGCTAAATCTGTCGAATGGGTTGAAAAGAACTTAGCTAGCATAACTGGGGATCTTCATTCTATGCGATTATCTTATATTATGTATGCGTCATTCGTCCATTAGAGATACTCGGGAGGATAATCTAAGGATAGAATCTAGGCTTGGAAAGGTTAGGTTAGAATCTAGGCTCGGGAGAGTCAGATTAGAAACGCACAATCAAGAGATAGAAGCTTAGGAATAAACGATGTTTGCTATTAACGCATCGCATGCATCCTAGAGATAGGTTATGATTGTATGCGGTCACCTTGTCCTTGTGTGCATCTTGCATCACCGCATAGGCAAGAAGTAGAGACTTAGGAATAAGCTCTATTGACATTATCGCATTCATCCCATGCGCCCTAGAATTAGAAGCTATCGCATTTGCATTGGAAAATGATTTGTTGTCGCATGAGTGTAGCATGATCGCATAGTTTGAACGCATTCTCAGGAAACGCTAGCTAAAGACCTTATCAAACCGTTCCTCCACATACTCAGTGTATCTGTCGCATAATCAATCTTTTCTCAAATCTGCCGCATACTTTTCATACTTCAAACAACAAACCAACCAAACCATTAATTTATTTGTTACCGCAAAGTGATCTTAAAAATTATTACCACATATTGTATTCCTTAGTCTTGAGTTCGACCCTGGACTTACCAGAAAACTTAGTAGGATTTATACTTGGGTTCTGCTAAGAAAACTTGTTGCATAACACATTTTCCATTACCGCAATTCCTTTCATTATTTCACCGCATAAAATAACGTATCATTACGATCTTCGTTTTGGCTTACCCCCACGTGTGTCATGTGGGCATCCAACTTCAGTTGCATTCCATATTCAACTCAACTCTTGTCTTGCTTGATTTGGCTTGCGCCCGACAGAGGAGTTGCTCACTTAGACCTGGACCACTAGATGACTAGACTTTGTATATAACGCCGTTGATACTAGAGATTTACATCTCACTTAAATGACCATAGGTAACACGACTTCAATTATGAGTGTTTTGGGAACTCCTGCCATTGAGGGCGATCCTTTGATTAGTATGGGTGAGAGTGGCCAGATTGCCAACTTAACATGTCTACCTTTTTGGGGACTTGTCTGATCTGGGAGCTAGGAACTCAATCTACAAGATGGAATTCACTTCTTTCTCGAAGTAGGGATAAGTAGAGAGATTGCTCCCTTAAGAGCTGATTCCGGGGCTTAAGCATAGTGGCCACAACTTCTCTTTGGAAGAGAAGACTCAGTCATAATAGGGTTATGACTTATGTTCATTAGAGGGATCAGTGGTACTTAAGGAGACAGATGTAACTACGGGGCATAACGGTTATTGGCCCAGCTGTATTTACGAGCGATCTGTGAAGGGTTGTCGCGACTGTCTGATTGATTAAGATGCGCACATAATATAATCTGTGTTAAGGAGAGTTCAGCTGTCATTTTTAGTGGAGTGCTTGGCAGTTAACGGATGGTGGATCTCGTGACTAAAGAGTTTAGTCAATTATTCACGTACCGTTGAGCTTCGAGCTACAGGTCCATAAGGTCCCCTTGGTAGCTCAATGGATTCAGTTGAGAGATCAGTTCTTGGTGTTGATTTGAAATGTTCAGATTGACAAGAGGTATTTTTGATGATATATGACATAATCGGTATGATGTATAAGATACATCTAATGGAGGATTGATGTAAATGAGATTTACATTTAAATACCATGGAATAGAAAAAGAACTATGGTTTACATATTTCATGAGATGAAATATCAAACCTATAGGTTATAAATATAGTATGATAAGTTGGTTATCATTTATATTTATAATAATATTAATTATTGGATAATTAATTCTTTTCTTTAATAACCAAGTGAGTGGGCGGTTATTGGATTCATGGTAACCGTGAGTTTAAAAGGAAAATGGTTTTCCTATTTTCAAAAAGGAGTTTTTACAAAAGATTGAAAAAGTTTTGAGTTTTCTCTCGCGCAAAAGAAACTCATGGGGTCGTCAAGTAAATATAGATTTACTAAACGATGGTTGGGCGAGCTAAACGATCATGCAAATATTACTAACGATCGCATAGTTTTGTTTAGACGATTGTTTGCCCTAAGTAAATGATCGTGTAGTGTCTTTAGGTGACAAATCGAGTTAAACGATTGCATAGGTTTTGCTAGACGATCATTTAGCTTTATCTAAACGATTGGGCATCGACCTATACGATAGGTCTCACCATATCCACTTGCCTAGTCGTGTACGCGATCGATGTTTCTCCATTCGTCTGCCTCATACCAAGTCCGAACAAAGCCCACCCTCTGGATTCTCACACCGAGAATACCAAGGTCACCTTGTTGGTGGTGTCAGTCTCAATTCGACACCGTCAAGGTTTCTTTGAGGCCATTTGTGGTGCTATAGAGGTCGTTCGTGTTGCTGAGGAGTTTGTGGCCGAGGCGATCGTTGAGGATGAGCGCGGTGTTCATGTTGTGTTACGGTCGTGTAGATCGATCGTTTGAGGTTGCTGTTGTTCGAGTGGTCATGTGTATTGAAGCGTGGAAATGCATCTGCAAATGTTCGTACATTTTTTCCTTTGAGCATTTGTAGTTATTCATGTTGTAATTTCTGTATGAATTGTATAATCGTTTGTTTCAAGTTGACTTTAAATGTACTGTTCATTCATGATTGTGATTTGGAATAATCGTTCTTCCGCTGCTCATGGAAATCTCAGTTCCGATTTCCTTAAATCAAATAACCTCGCCTAAGGCTCACCGAAGCTTCAAAGAGTCGATCAAAAAGTGAATTGGGACTTAAGTTTCTCTTCAAGCTAACCATGATCGAGTGATAATCATTGTGCCGCACGGCTGAAGAAGTATGACCGTGACATTTGGTATCAGAGCCACTCTCTTTGAGTGGAGTCAGACAAGGCAGAGAGAAAGAAACCCGAGGGTTGAATCGAAGACTTAACATTTGCGTCAAGAGTGCCAATTTGGCAGGGTAGATATGAGTCAGTATCAAAGAAGTCTGTGGGTTGAAGCCAGATTTTTCCATGGAGGGAAATCTGTCCCATCAGAAAGTAAGAACCAAGCTTGTTTGCCAAGAGTTTGAGTGTCTCATTGACAAGACGAAGCACAGAAGGTGTACCAGGTAGGGTGCCTTTAAAAGAACCATTACCACGAGAGGGATAGTGCTAATGGTTGCAAGCAGAAGAACCGTGGGTCAGAGAGACATGCGCGCTGGTCAAAGTGCATTTGTGCATGAGGAGTCTGTATGGACGAACTTCATGGCTAGTAGAGCCAAGTGAATGCGAAGCAACTCACAAGAATGGGTTGTTGTCTTAAGAGAATTCTCCCTTTATGTGGAGTAAGTGTGTCCCTTAAGTCATTCCACATGCTTAAGTGGGGTGGCTTCACAATTGTTGGGGCCAGTGCACATTGTAGATGACCAACAGTCTGACAGTTCAGAGAAAGAGAAGAAGTTGCATCAAGAGCAAGAAAAACATCTTTGCAGTTTTGCCATATGAGGTAGCCAGTGAGTCGGCTGAAGGGTAAGCTGATAAGAAGTAGGTTGTGTTTTCGCTTTCGGACTTTCAATTGTGTGGGTAGGTGCCACGATGAGACAATTCCGTGGTAGGCTTGTGAGTCTCACCTAGAGAGGTGCACCATTACGTGTTTCTTAGAGAATGTGTTGTGGCCATTGAGTATGCAGAAGTCCTAGTGTGGTGGGATAAAATCTTGTTGCGAGGCAAGAGTGTGCCGAAGTATTACCATGGTTTGTTTGGTGAGTCCCGAGCCAAGTCCTAAGGTTAGGCGCGAGAAGGTCTCTGAAGAGGCAAGCCCACAACCATTGGCCTTTTTTCCATGCATATGTTATGAGTCTCAAGGCCGAGTCCTAAAGTTGGGCAAGGTAGGTTCATTGGTAGGATAGCTAATAAGTAGTGTGCAATTTCCATATTTGTTCTAACGCACGCCATTTCAGCGCGTTCATTATGCAACCAACCCAAGTTCAAATCGTCATCGAGACAATGTCGAGTTTAAGTGGGAGATGTTGAGTTTTATGCCCTAAAACTCATAGCTAGTGAATACAATTAAATGACCGTCATCAATAAGTAGTTATTAATGTTTTTCTCTATAAGTTTATTGATATTTTATTTAATTTTTTCTTATTAACCTTAAAATCCAATAAACTAACATCCTAGGATGTCTTATGAGTCTTGAACTGTATGTAGAGATATATAGGCATCAATGTTCAAGATACAGCCTGAAGGGTCTATAGTGTAGGGGTAGGGTTGGGTACCTTATCCAACACTATGGATACGACCCACTTTGTATTTGATAAAAATGCAGTGATCCAATAAGCTCGTGTAGGAAACACGCGAGTGGGGATATCCTAGGCAATGAATTTGCACAAGACCGTACCGTGAAATAGTAACCAGTAGATGTAACTTCGTTGATTAGTTAGGTTTCTATTTCAATAGGATGACCTAGATGAAGGAACTTGTTTTACAGAGAACCTATAAGCGGAAGTGGATCGTCCAAATCCCATTTCGATTGAACATATACATTTACAGTCAACAAGAACAAATTATGCATAAAACTAAATTACAACATGCTTTTGAATAAATCAACAAGAGTTTGGAGATTATACCTTTGAAGAACCCTTCTTCAAATTAATCTCTTGAATGTACTCGTTCATGAATACATCAAACAACTTAAACAGTAGCAAACAACAACGAGAAACTCGAACCAAAAGGAGACACTACCACTTAGTGACCTTGATATTCTCGATGTGAGAATCCAGGAGTGGTGGGCTTTGGTTAATTTTTGTTAGAAGGGAGTTTGGTGTTGGAGGAGGAAGACAATCGAGTAGAAGACAAAGCTATCACATAGATAAGTCTCTTGTCGTGTAGGCGATGAGGCTATTGTTGGGAATGTCCTAGAGCTCCCAGTTCGTAAATTTCGTATTAAACATTCTATTTATCAATAAAATATTATTGAGTATCTTATTCGATAAAGTTGATTGATATTGCATTCTAAAATCAAATAAACATATCAATGACTATAGTATGAATACTTTAACTCTATGTAGTGACATAAACAAGATCAAGTTAATAGTATATAGCCTAAATGGTCTATAAGTATATGGATGAAATTGAGTATCTCATCCTGGTAACACTATTGGATATGACCCATTTTGTATAGGTAATACAAATGATGTGATCCACAGATCATTCATGTAGAGACATGTGAGTAGGGGCATCCTATGCAATGAGTTTGCATAAAGACTGGACCACGAAATAGTCACTTTTCTTTATAACGACCGTTTACTATTAAAATTGACTATTTCATAATAAATTAATCTAGGATAACTCGATCTTATTCCTGAGCTAGCTATGAATTCCTGTTTATTCAAGATTGTCCTTTGATCTGCATGGGTGAGAGTAATCCAAGAGCACTGCTCAATAAGCCTTCCATTTTGGGATAAGACCGGATAGATAGCTGGGGACATAGCCTTGCGAGATGGAATTCGCTCCTACCCGTTTTAGGGTTAGCAGATAGGTTGTTCTCTTAAATGCTGAATCCTGGTCTTGAACAATCGAGGCCCTGCCCTCTCATGATAGAGAGGGACATAATTCATAAGTAGTATTATGAATCAGTTATTCACTAAATGGTCAGTGGGAGCTTAAGGAACAAGATGTATTTATAGGGGTAAAACGACGATTTTGACCCAGTTGTAAATACGAACATGTAACGGATCGACTTACTGATTATGGTTAATATGGATAGAAATACATCTATAGTGAGGAGAGTGCAACTATCGAGCTATAGTAGTGTGTCTTGATGGTTAACAAAAAGTAATTAATTTGGTTTAAAAAGTTTAACCAATTGATTACAAATCGTTGGAGCTCATGATCTATAGGTCCAGTAGGTCCCTCTACTAGCTCATACATTGGAATAATAAATTACGTATTAATTGGATGAATTTTTAATTTGAGCTTATGAATTTTAAATGTTCAAATTCGGTTTTAGGGTTTTCGATTGATTGTATATGATGCAATTAAAATGTTTAATTTAGTCAAAATTAAGACGATATTGAAGAATTGGTTAATATTTAAATTATGATTTAAATATTGATTATATAAATTTGAATCATATTGGTAGAATGTTGTTTTAATAATTTAATATTAAGATATTAAATTAATTAAATTAGTTTTGAATTAAATTTTATAAAACTAAAATTTAAATAAAATAGTTTTTTTAAAAAAATAAAAATCAATTTCATTGAAATTGATTTGAGTTAGTGGATTTTTCCTAAACAATGGAAAAATCCATTGACCCTTCTTATGGTGTTTTATCACTAAATTCCACCACGAGTTCTTCAGTCAATACCAAGTAAAAGCTGTCCTACATGCAACCATGTTCTAATGCATTAAATGAGTCTATATAATGAAGCTTCATGCATGAAATTTATGGTGATCTCTGAGATTTTTATCCAGGTTGCTGCAAAATTAAAAACCCTAACACCCCCTCTCAAGTTCATCTTCAATTCAACTTGTTTAAAGTGTTTCCACCACACATTCCTTCTTGAGCATAGTGGAGAAGATCTTGTTGGTGGTCTATCTTAAGAATCCAGCTCAAACTTGTGGAGATTTTGCTGAAATCGTGAAGAGAACTACAAAGGTATTGTCTTGTTCAAACCCTCTTATGAAAACCTCATGAGTAGCATGTTTAAAACTCAAATTAAGTGTAGTTTAAGTACTTATTGATTCTGATTTCTTTCATTGCATGTTATAATACTCCTTCAGCTATCATATAGTCTCTCAGGGGGCGATTGGCTGTCAACCCTGTACTCTATTTTTCCTACAAAAGTAAGTAACAAGCGTGTTAAGTAAAATTATGAAAGGAGATAAAAAAAAGTAGGAAGATGGAGGAAGAAAATTCTAAGTATTAGAAATACTTAGATGTGTGAGTTTAGATAATATAACAAGTGGGAATTTGGTTAAGTATGGAAGCAAAGTATAGGCATGTGTTGATGGAGAAGAGTGGACACATGAGGTTGCGTGTGTAGCAACCAAGGCTTGTAGAGGCTAAGTGTTGAAGGCAAGGATAAGCTATGCATTGGTACCAAGGGTGAACGCATGAGTGAAAGCTATGATGCGTTGGTAAGCAGCCGAAGGCATGTGGTGCAAGGGCATGCGGTGCTGTCTCTTATACACATCTAGATGTGTATAAGAGACAGGCTATGCATTGGTACCAAGGGTGAACGCATGAGTGAAAGCTATCATGCGTTGGTAAGCAGCCGAAGGCATGCGCTGAGGTGAGGGCATGCGATGATGTGGTGCGAGGCATGCGTTGATGGATGGCATGCGGCGAGGGATGCATGTGACGTTGGACGCGACAGTGCTATGCGATGATATGCCGCAATGGATGCGGCCTATGTGGCTTATGCATTGGTGCTATGTGGCCTATGCGTTGGTGTTATGCGGCCTATGTGTTGATGCTATGCGGCAGTATTATTAAACGATGGGCTAGATGATAGAGTATGTGATGCATGTTAGTTATGCTATGAAACGAGGAAGGCTTAACACATGGTTGATATGATAAAAGCTATGCATGGGCTAGGACATGCGTTGGCTTAGAAGTATGTGACCAAAGGAGGGACGCAAAAGCCTCTAAGTGAGCTATGCGTTAGCTAGATTTAGTGATGCATTGAGAAGGAGGTATGCGGCCATGTGGCCGTAAACGTTAGCGTGGGAGCTGACCCTTGCGTTGATAACCAAGAGGGAAAGATCATCTTGAAGATTGATCAGCTAAGCCAGTTATCATACTCAGGTTTGACATTATCCTCTAAGGATGAGGTGGTAGCTCGATGTTAAAAGGAGAGCATGCAGCTGTTAGTTTAAAAAAAAAAAAGAAGCCCAAATTCAAGCAGAAGTTTAGAGGTATTCGCTAGGGAAAATGAAGTAATTTCAGAGGCATTCAAACCCTAAGTATGTCTAGTTGCTGAGGTTGATATGTCGGAGGGAGATTCTAGCATAATCGAGTTGGAGTATGAAGAATTCGGTTAGAGGTCGAATTCTCGGGTAAGTTGGGCCCGTCTTAATAATTTGAGCTGAAATTGTAAGTTAATCTTACTAAGATAATTTAGAGAATGTTTGTAGAAGGAAATTTCTTGAGAAAAGGCCTGAAAAATTAGTTATTAAAATTGAAAGTTAAATCTGGAATCTTGAGCAAGCAGGCAGCTGCTTGGGTTGAACAAACAAGCAGCTTTAAGGGCTTGACAAGGATGATGAGCGCATGCGTTGAAGGTTGAATTGGCGCAAGGATGTGCTAAGAAGCATCAGACCATGCAACACATATTGAAGCCATAAGTGCAAGGTTGCGTTGGAATGATGGGCGCAATTGGATGAACGCATGGGACATGCGTCGATGTGCCACCAAACGGNGGATGAACGCATGGGACATGCGTCGATGTGCCACCAAACGGGCGCATAAACCGAGTGATGGGCGCAACCGAACGAATGCATGGGACATGCATTGATGTACCACTAGACGGGCGTATAAGCCGAGTAATGGGTGCAAAGATTGCTATGCGATGGACAGTAGGCGTGAGCTGAAGGCTTGAACGCATTGGAGGCTTGAACGCCTAATGCAATGCATGGACGTAAGGCATGGACGCATGGTAATGAAGTTGCTGCCTAGTCAAGTTAAGGCTTAAGAATTTGGCTAAGTGTTCAATACACAGTAAGCATATACATGAAGGAAATTTCCAAAACTGTGAGTGACTTTAAATGCTTTAAATGTTTAAAGTAAATTGCTAATGCTTATGAATGTTTAGCAATGCATGTTTACTGAAAGCTATTTATGACAATTATTCTCAAATAGTTACGTAGTAACGCATCTCACTTTAATGTTATATTTATGCTATGCTTTATAATGACCATAAGGATGCATTAGTAAGGAATGCATTTGGGCAACTAAGTCATTAAGAGATAAGAATATGCAAGTAAGTATAAATAGCTCAGTAATGAAGTACACGAAGAAAGTACTGAAGCTTGGACTTAGAATGTGAATAGCTTAGTACTGAAGTACATGGAGAAGGTACTGAAGCTTTGTCCTAGAATTTGAATAGCTCGATACTGAAGGAGATGGAGAAGGTATCCGAGCAGCTCAATACTAAAGTACACGGAGAAGGTATCTGAGTAGTAGTACCTAAGGTATGACGGTACTTAAACTAGAATTATACAAATAAATGAAAAGTTGTTATTGGTAGTGTCGAGATCACTCCACTTTAGCTATGAATTGATGTTTAGGGATTGAGTAAAGGTTCTCCCTCAACTAAGGATGCAAATTATGATTGTAGGAAATGAACAGAAAGGGTTCCTTCCTAGTTAAGCAGTAATGTAGTAAAGGATGATAAAGAGTGAGCAAGAGGGCCACTCTAGACTGATAGGCTAAGGCATAGTCCAGCAAAGCATAAAAAAGCTATATGATGTTGATGATAGTTGCCAAGTTTATGTTTCGGTAAAAGCTTTCAGTTTTAATATGAAATTTATGTATGAACGTTATGCTTAAATGTTAGTCACTCACTGGGCTTCTAGTTCATGTTTTCAAATGTTTTCCTTTCAGATAGCGGTCAGTTCCCAAAAGAGTTCGCTGCTGCTGCTCTACCACTTAAAGAGTCAGGTTGAAGGAAGCTTAATTGAAGACCTGTATTAGTTAGTACACATATGTCTGTCTAGTGACTAGTATTCTAGTCGAGGCTCACTAAATTGTAAGATTTATGTATGAACAATGCTGCAAAACACTGTAATGTAAATGTGTTAAGTTCTGAGTTAATTTGTTCAGTGTATTAATGATATGTACATTTTAAGGGTTTGAGAATATTTAACAGATTAGATAGGCAGTAAGTGCCAGCAAAAGGGTTGGTAACTACTGCAGTCACCACTCCATCCAGGTTAAGAGGGTAATCTGGGGCGGGGTGTGACATTGGCCCCCAAGTTGGGTTGGGTTGGGTGGGTAAAAAAAACCTACCCACCGTTTGGTTCACCAATTATTAAAGAGGTTTATTACCTCGTTATTCGCGTTAACTTACATTTCTCACCTCGTTATTCGCATCATCTCTCCTAATTACTCTCCTCCTATAATAATTACCAACTCAATTCAACTCAACTCTACGTGCCAAACGCCCTCCCAAAGTTTATCGTCTATGGATGTCTGTCGAGTAACTCAACCACCCGGAATAATTAAAATCATATTTCATTTATCCATAAATGCCACAAAACTGAATAACTTCTCACTAAGGGTGGTTAGAGAGAAAAAAGGTTTAATTATCAAATAATTAATTAAATATGATAACCAACTTACCATATTATATTTATAATCTATAGTTTTAATATTGCATCATATACAATATATAAACCATAGTTATTTTTCTCTATTTTATGGTATTTAATATAAATAATATTTATATTAAATTTAATAACCATGAATCCTATTCATAGAAAATATATTTGAATCATATTCAAATATTTGTTCCTCCAATTAAATAATAATGTATCAAATATATTATATTGATTATATCATATATAATTTAATTAATTTAATTATATCATATATAATTAAATTCCCTCTTATTAATTTGAACATTTCAAATTAATCCAAAAACTAATTCTCAACTTAAATCCATTGAGCTACCAAGGGGACCTTATGGTCCTGTAGCTTGAAGCTCCAACAGTACGTGAATAACTGATTAAAGTCTTTAATCACATTATCCACCATTCGTTAATTGTCGGGCACTCCACTGAAGACTGACAACTGCACTCTTCGCACTACAAATATATTTATGTGTCCAATTGATATAACCAATCAACAGTACGATGACCCTTCACAAATCACTCGTAAGTACAGCTGGGCCAAATTTCCATTTTGCCCCTGTAGTTATATCTAACTTCTTAAGTACCATTGATTCCTCTAATAAATAATAGATCATAGTCTCACTATGACTAAACCCCTCTTGGCCCAAGAGAGGGTGTGGCACTACATTGTTCAAGACCCGGAATCAACCCTTAAGGGTGCAATTTATCTACTTACCCCTGCTTCAGGGAAGGAGTGAATTTCATCTTGTGTAGCTGAGTTCCCAGTTCCCCAATCAGACGAATCCCCAAAATGGTAGACTTGTTGAGTCGGCGATCTGGCCACTCTCACCCAAACAAATCAAAGGATTTCCCTCATAGGCAGGAGTTCACAACTCATTCAGGATTAAGGATTAAGGTCATGTTTCCTATGGTCATCCTAGTGAAATGAAAGTCTCTATTATGAACGACATTATATAACGAGACTAAACATTTTGTGGTCCAGTCTTATACACACTTCTCTGTATAGAATATCCCCGCTCGCATGTCTAATACATGAATGATTAGGATCGGATCATTTATAACATTTTACAACATTTGTAACACCTACAAAGCGGGCCATACTCATAGTGTCATCGATAAGGTACCCAACCTTATCCATATACTACACACCATTTAGGTTATCACTTAAACATGATCCACTTATATGTCCCACATATATGTTTAAGTTAACGATAACCATGGATGTTAGTTTACTGGTTTGTGGTTAATGCAACTAAAATATCATATATTTTATAGACAAAAGTGAATAAAATATCATATATTAGTAATCACAGAAATGTTTATTCATACAATGTTTACAAATTATAGAACGCTACGAGATTTAGGGCATTAACCCTAACACTAGACAACTTAGTCTTACTCCTTAGTATATTATGAACTCCTGTTCATGAGGAATTGTCCTTTGATTTGTATGGGTGAGAGTGACCAGTTCGCCGACTCAATATACCTACCATTTTGGGGATAAGACCGAGTGGGTAGCTAGGAACATAATTATACAAGATGGATTTCACTTCTTCCCGACTTCGGGGTAAGTGGATAAGTGGTCCTTTAAGTGGTGTCTCCGGGACTTGAACAAAGGGCCCTACCCTCTCACTGGTCCGAGAGGGGTTTCTATTTAATGGTTAGACCATAAACATGTTGTTCATTAGAGAAGCACTGGTACTTAAGGATATAGAGGTAACTGGTGACTAAAAATTAGGTGAATGCAATATGCGATGCATGTCTTAGGTTATGCGTTTATACTCATACGTCGGTGGTCATGCGTTGGAATGAAATGTATGCGGTTGATCTCTTATGCAATGGCCATGCGTTCCTATCACAAGTTTTCTTACGCTTTCGCCAAGTATAACACGAACGCAAGTTTCTCGGGTGATCCAAGGTGGAACTTAGGGACTTGTAGCTAAATGTATGCGGTGATGTGTTTGCGGCGGATGAATAAAAGAATGATGGGGGTTATAAGCTATAAACTACTCCTACTCCTAACTAATAGACAAAGCAGTGGAAGTATGAATGAGAGGTAGAGACACGACAACTGTTAACGCATAGTAAAATGCATGGAAAAATAGATCAAAAGGTGAGGATGTCTTCACTACAACACTGAGCTTGACCGCAAGGGCAACCCCAGCCAGCGCAAAGTTAAGCGATCATGCTACACACACTTGTGCCTAATTCTAGGATGCATGCGATGTATATGCGATAGTGTCGAGAAGCCTATTTCTAAGCCTCCATATCCCACTCAAGTGCTCTCACACATAAACGTGATGACTACATACCACCGTATCCTACTTTTAGACGCATGCAATATCCTATCCGTAGGGTGCATACGCTGTGTAATAGCAAAAAGAACTTATCTCTAAGTTCCCCATTCTTGCTTATGCGATCCAATTCGCTCTCTCGAGTCTTAGATTTGGTTTTTAGACTACTCTTCCAAGTATGCCAAATGATGAATGATGCGCTCATAAGGCAAGGTAATCGCATAAACCTAGCTGACGTAAGATTATTCCTATTTCTAGTGAACACTTGCTTACTTTGCTTAATGCGACCAACCACTTACCCTCCCAGGCAGTTAGTTGTTGTTGATTTTACTCATAGACAAGCATTGCGTCCGCTTATAGGCAAGCGTTGCTACAGCTTCACACTAAGCAAATAAGGTTTTCTCACAACACTCACGCAATGCACACCTCCCGGTGGTTTGCTACATGCTTCATATTCCTATGCAGCATGATTAAGTATGCGATACTCTATCAGTCTCACTAAGTAATGCAATGAAAGTAAAGGATGCTAAGTAAATGAAGATGGAGATGCAGTCGAAGGAAAATATAGAAATGTATTAATCACAAAATGTATTAATTCCTTAAGCCAAAATGTAATACAATACAATATAAGGAAATAAGAGAAATGGAAAGGCTAGCTGGAAGCAATGTCTTGCTTCTAGCAGATGTGTGTCAAGGCTGCCGGTGGTGCCATGGAAGGGCGATGGAGCAGACTCTCTCGAGCTCTAACTCCGACGAAGGCTTCGGTCATCACTCGGAATGGATGAAGGAGATGAAGAACTCTCAAGCTTTCTTCTCAAGCTTTCATCTGGATCACAAGGATCTGCCCTAAGGCAGGGAGCCTCAAGCGAAAAACCTTGGATTCTCTAAAATTCTGATCAATAGCTTTTATTTATAGAGCTTGATCGCTGACTACATTAATGGACCTACTCTAAATCTAAGATTCGCGGCGCGATGGTCCTTTTCTGAATCTCTACTACTAATAGCGTGGTAGGTGAAATGTCAACATCATCTTTTGATACTCCCGAGTTATTCGTTCATGTTGCATTCCACCAACCTTGCGATCAACCTTCTATTATGGTCATCATTATGTAGCCGCAATCTCCTTGCAATGACCGCATTCGCTTGACAGCCGTAACTTCTCTTCAATGACCGCATTCGCTTGACGGTTGCAACTTCTACGCGATGGACGCATGCGGTTGATGGCTGCAACATCCATGTGTCGTATGCGTTCGCCTTTGCGATGGAGAGATTCCCCGATGCATCATCTTTGTGATAGCCCGGCTTTCCGCGTATGCGTCCGCTTCCTGCGTTAGCTATAAAGATAGACAATTGAACGCATAATAATGCATAATAGTGGGTTAACCGAGATTTTTTAATGTTGATCGATGCAAACTTCGTTTTCCATGAATTCCTAACATTATTCTCTACATATTTTACTTAACAACCCTCCATAATTCTAAATAAAAGGCCTAAGATGACGTGCATTTCTGCCTGTCATCAAGTAACTCAGGATAAAATGGTAATTTAACCTAGCTGGTGTTACAAACACTCGTGAAGGACTAACTTGCTGTTATTGGTCTATATCATGGACACAGAAACATATCTGTAGTGAGAATGGTGCAGCTGTAGGTCTTTAATTGGATGATTAATTAATTGAAGAATTTAATTAATTATATAATTTAATTGAATTTTGAATTTAATTAACTTGATTAAATCAAAACTATAGGTTAAAATTAATGTACATTAGATGTGCATTAAACATTAGGTTATGTGAGAGAGAACCATTTTAAATGAGTTATTGTTTTTATTTATTTATTTAATTAAATTAAATTAATAATTTTATTTAATCATAAAATTAAAATTTAATAATTTTATTTAATCATAATTAAATAAAAATGTAACTCCCTCACATTGGGGAGTTACTAGAGACGTGGGATGAATCCCACGTCTCCTCACTTTTCTCCCTCTCTCTTCCATTCTCTCTGTATATAAAAAAAAAGGCAGAGAAGATCAATTGATCGTATTTAAAAAACTTCCTTTTTTTTTTGTCTTCCCTCTTCCTCCCAATTCCAAAAGAAAAAAAAGAAAAATCCCACAATTCCCATCGGCTTAATTTCCCTGCAAGAATAGGGAGGACTCCAAATGGTAGTGCTCTATCCCAATTCCCAATAGAGAAATTCTACTATCAAAAGGTTTGCAAGGTAAAATCTCTTCCCTATATAATTATGTCTTTGAATTGCATGCTTAATCTATTTTTCTATTTTATTCCAATGCAAAATTGTTCTATTTTAAATGCTAATTTCAAATATGGTTGGATCCTGTGTTTTGGCTTCCGTTGTGCCTTAGGGTTTTCATTCCTTCAGGGGAGAGTGTTGAAATCCCATAAGAATGAAAGTTGATTTCACCCCCAAGTTTCTCATTGAGGACGATGATAGTTTAAGTAGGGAAGAGTGTCACAATCTAACTTTGAGATAGTAGATTGTAAACCCATTTTTGTAGACAATGAAGTGGTGACACGTATGTGTCAACACATTTGGCAAAGGAAAAGGACCAAGAGAAGTGCCATGATGCGACTGAGGAGGAAATTGCATCATCAACACACCAACATAAATGGGTAAACATGCCATGTTGAACATTAAGTAGAAAGACAAGCAACCATGTCATTGGTGGTGTCAGTAACAATCTCAGTGGGGGTCAAATGGGGCCCCAGGTCGTAACCTCAGAAGGTGGGGTTCCATTGCAATTTTGGACGAGCAGCTCTAGTATTAGATGTATATTGATAAGATATGTAAGCACATCGAATTGCATGTCAATCGGAGTTCAGATGGGCGCTCGACGTTGGTGAGTGACCATTCACCACGTTTCATATGCATGGGTGGCAAAGAGGAAAATGTTCAGAATACAGGCATGGTGTCAGCTCTCCACCACCCCTGGGCCCTGTTGCCTAAGTGAGCTACCCCATGGTACATGCGTGTATCATGGTGTAGGTGAGTGTTACAAGACAAGTGTCTTGGGCATCTTCCATTGAGAATGGGATCTCATGGACAGTGTCAGATGGCACAGGTGTGCCAACATTGCACCCTTTCTCATGGGCCAGAGGTTCGATGTAGCATCTGATATGCTGTTTTGATTTAACAAGGACTCGAAAGGGTATAAGTCTCGATTATGTCCAGCTGGATGGATGTCCGGGAAGTCCCTAGTTGGATTGTTGCCCATGTTGGGGTTGATGCCCTAAATCTCATAGGGTCTTGTAGGTTGTAATTATATTGTATTTATTTAATAAAATATGAAATGTTTTATTTAACATTTAGTAGCATTAAACCCACAAACCAATAAATTAGCATCCAAGGTTATCTTCTGTAGCTTAAACATGTATGTAGAGACATACAGGTGGATCATGTTTAAGTGATAACCTAAATGGTCTGTTTTATATAGATAAGGTCGGATACCTTATTCTGGTGATACTACGAGTACGACCTGCTTTGTAGATGTTACAATTGTTGTAAAGTGCTACAAATAACCTGATCCTGATAATTCATTTGGAGACATGTGAGTGGGGACATTTTATACAAATAGGTTTGTATAAGACCAGACCAGAAATACTAGACTCATTATATAACACAGTTCATAATGGAGACTTACATTTTACCAGGATGACCATAGGTGACATGACCTAAATCTTGAGTGAGTTGTGAACTCCTGCCCATGAAGGCGGTCATTTGATTTGTATGGGTGAGGGTGGCCAGATTCCTGACTAAATAAGTCTACCATTTTGGGGATTCGTCTGATTGGGGAGTTGGGAACACAACTATATAAGACGAAATTCACTCCTTCCCTGAAGTAGGGGTAAGTAGATAAATTGCTCTCTTAAGGGCTGATTTCAAGGCTTTAATAATGTAGCGCCACACCCTATCCTGGCTCGAGAGGGATTTAAACATAGTTGGACTATGATTTATTATTCACTAAAGGGATCAGTGGTACTTAAGGTGTTAGATGTAACTATAATGGCAAAACGGTTATTTTAGCCTAGCTATACTTACTAGTAATTTGTGAAAGGTTATTGTACTGTTGATTGGTTATATCCAATGGACACAAAAATATATCTGTAGTACGAAGAGTGCAACTATCGGTCTTTAATGAAGTGCCCGACAGTTAATGGATGTTGAGTAATATAATTAAAGAGTCTAATTAATTATTCAAGTACTGTTGGAACTTCAAGCTACAGGTCCATGAGGTTCTCTCTGTAACTCAACGAAGACTTTTGAGAATCAATTTTGGATTAATTTGAATAGTTCAAATTGTTGGGAATGGCCTAAACTCGTAGTTCGTAAATGTTGTTAACATATTCTATTTATCAATAAACATGTTGTTGAGTTTTTTATTCAATAAATTACTATTGATATTGCATCCTACCATGAAAATCCAGTAAACAAATCAATGGCTATAACATGAATACTTTAACTTATGTGGTGACATAAAAATGGATCAAGTTTTAGTATGTAGCCAAAATGGTCTATAAGTATACAGATGAGATTGGGTATCTCATCCTAGTGACACTATTGGATGTGGCCCATTTTGTATACTGATACAAATTATGTGATCCAAAACTCATTCATGTAGAGACACGTGAGTGGAGACATCCTATGTAATGGGTTTGCATAAGACCAGATCTTGAAATAGTCACTTTTCTTTGTAACAACCGTTTACTATTAAAACTGACTATCTCGAACTCAATGACCTAGGTAACCCGATCTTAATCTTGAGCTAACTATGAACTACTATTTATTCGAGATTATCCTTTGATCTGCATAGGTGAGAGTAGTTCAACAACACTACTCAATAAGCCTCCCATTTTGGAGATAAGATCAGATAGATAGCTGAGGACATAGCTTTACAATATGGAATTCACTCCTACCCGATTTAGGGTTAGCAGATGGGTTGTTCTCTTAAGCGTTGATGCCTTGCCTGGAACAATGGTGCCCCGCCCTCTCATGGAAGAGAGAGTTATGATTTATAAGTTGGACTATAAATCAATTGTTCAATGAAGGGTCAGTGGGAGCTTAAGGAGCAAGATGTATTTACAGGGGTAAAACGATAATCTTTGATCCAGTTGTAAATACGAACGACCTGTGAAGGATTGACTTGCCGATTATGGTTAAAATTGATAGAAATATATCTAAAGTGAGGAGAATGCAACTATTGAACTATAGTGGAAGGTCTTGGTAGTTAACGAATAGTAATTAATTTGGTTTAAAGAGTTTAACCAATTAATTACAAGTCGTTGGAGCTCATGATCTCTACTAGCTCGTAATTTGGATTAGTAAATTGAGTAATCTTGATAAGATTTGAAATTAGGTTTTAGAATTTGAAATATTCAAATTCAATTAGAGTTTCTATTTATTGTATTCAAAACAATTAAAATGTTTAATTTTATCAAAATTAAATGAAATTGGAGAAGCGATTAATGTTTAAAATATGATTTAAATATTAATTGTATAATATAATTTCATGTTGATGGAACTATTTTTTATTAATTTAATATTAGATTTTAAATTAATAAATCTAATTAAAAGGTTTAATTAATTAGTTTTATTTAAAAATTAATTAATTGAATTAACTTTGTAAAACTAATAAATAAAATTAAATAAGTTTAATTTAAAAATGATGTGGAAATCATTTTTTATGAAAAAAAAACATTTCCACAAGTTGGAAATCTCCACTATGATTTATACCACCTTATTCACAATTCCATTTTCTCCATGAAGTAGGAGTTGCCCTTCATGCAAGCCATGAATTTGAATGGTGAAAGCTCTATAAATTGAAGTGCTGAGTTGAATATTGGATTCATGCTTACAAAAACTTAAAAAAGAACTCTGCAAAAACCTCCAAACCCTCTTCAAATCTTATATACATCCAGCTCAATTTAGTGTTTCCACCACACAATCCTTGCAAGAGAATATTAGAGAAGATCTTGATGATGGTCTACTTGAATATTGAAGATCTTTCACGTGGAAGTCAGTTGGACTTGAAGAGGATTCTTCAAAGGTATTGTGTTCAACAAACCCTCTTTTGTAAAAGTTACTTTGAAGCATGTTTTAAACTCAAATTAATTATGATTAGAATGCCTATTGATTCTGTTTTTCCTCTGTTGCACGTTAATATACTCTGACAATTAGTATCAAAGCATGATTTAAGCACTCAATTGTTGTTAATTTGAGTTTGGTGGGTGTTCTTCATGAACTGTATGAAAATGGTGAACTGATATGGTTTTTCAGTGTATTGGCATTTAAATCTTTTCAATTATATTGTAACTTTTGTAACTATCTCTTGTTTGATGGGCCTTAATGTTGGAGTTTGTGCCCTAAAGTCTCGTGTCCTATAGTTTGTAAACAACTTTGTAAGAACACTTGTGATGTATAATATATATGATATTTACTTCACTTCTTGATTTTGCACATTTAGATGTTTTTTATTTTACCACAAACCAATAAACTTAATATCCCTGGTTGTCTTTATGTAACTTAAGCAGGTATGTAGTGACATACAAGTTGATCATATCCTAAGTGACAACCAAAATAGTCTATAGTATATGGATATAAGAGGGAAACTTTATCCTTCTAACACTACGGGCGTGGCCCGCTTTGTGGAATTGTTACAAGTGTTATGACTTGTCATAGATGGTCTGATCTTGATCATTCGTGTAGTGGACATGCAAGCAAGGGCGTCTTATACAAAGAGTTTGTGTAAGACCTGATCTCGTGGTCCAGGTCTTATACAAACTCTTTGTATAGGACACCCCCCCTCCACGTCTCCACACGAATGGTCAGGATCTACCATCTGTAGTAGTTTACAACACTTTCAAACCTCTACAAAGCGATTCGTATCCGTAGTGTCACCAGGATCAGGTATCCCACCTTAATCCTTATACTACAGACCAATTTAGGTTATCACTTAAGGCATGATCCACTTGTATATCACATATACATGCTTAAGTTCACATAAGATAACCAAGGAGCTTTGTTTATTGGATATGAGTAAATGCCAGAATTAAATAACACTTATTTTATTCATTGAACAATGCATATCTTTACAAAACAACGAGACTCCTGGGAGAATTAGGACACTAATCTCAGCAGACGATTGGGTTTTAGATTTGCTGTGAAGAAGAATCCTTCAACTTGTATGATCTCTCGATCTCTTTAGCATTATGAATCCATTTTAGTATGTTTGAATGTATATGTGGTAACTTTGTCACAATGAATTGGAAAGATCCGCTTTCGCTCGTAGGTATTCTTGAATAAGAGTTCCTTCAATTCATTGCTGCAAAAGAATTGCATTTACATTCACGGTGGGTGCAACATGTATACTCTCTGTTTTAATTGTTAATTTGTTTGTGGATGTGTGGATTAATGGAGTTCTCTGGGATGTTGCCTCGATTTGTTGAAATATCTAGCTAATTGTAAAGGCCCCTGCGTTTTTTGGCACAATTAATTGGTATCGAGTCTGTAAATTCAAAGTTACTTTGAGTCTTGAGTCGTTCGTGATGAAGTTCAGAGCATGGGTTGCTTCTTCGTGGAAGAAGACGATCAAGTGTTGGTTGTGTCGTGTAGATGATGAGGTAGGTGATTGCTGAGTATCGGATGCTTGACTATCATTTAACGTGCGTGCACACTAGAAGATCGTATAGCTCAGCAAGCCTCATCGCTTAGTTTCTGACTATACGATCGTGGAGTAATTGCGTGGAAAATCATTATTTTTCACGTGCTAAGCGATCATCTAGACGATCAGGCTTCACGGCCTCATTGTTGTTTATGCGATCATTTAGCTTTTGCGTTATCGTCTAATGTGTGCTACACGATCGTTTACCTGGAGGCGTTTACCAAACTATGGAAGCTTTGCCTAGTGGTTCAAGAATCGGTTTGCTTAGCAGAATAATGTAAATAGATAGTTTTCTCATTCTGGTTTTGTTTTGGTTCATCCTGGTCCTTAATCCATGATTTTATACATGTGATGTATGTTTTTTTTGTATGTCATATGGTATGGACATATAGATAAATCCCACTTAAGGTTATGCATTGGTCATGCATATTCTCTTTATTATAAGTGTTATGATTTAGTAAAGCATGATTTAATTTACGTAAGTGCATGCACATGCATCATATAATATAAAGGTTATATTTATATATGCATTATTTATTTAACATAATATTTATAAGCATTATAAATACCTCATTATGTGGCATGTGTGTTTTAGTTAATTATTTTATAAATGGTTATAAAATGAAATTAGAACTAAAATAATTAATAAAAGATTAATATGTAGCAAATATATCTATAATAGACCTTTTGTCTAAGGTAGGTTTTGTCTAGGCTGGGGTATTTAAGGTGACGGCAACGGAACACTCCTACCTGGGAACCTACCTGGAAAGGTGATTTAAATAGATTTGATGCATGCATGCAAGTTAAGGTCAGTCTATTAAAGAGTTTAATGTGACTACTTGGACTTGTTTTATTTCAAAGACAAAAGTTGTTTTTGAGCAATCTTAATAAATAACTTAGATTATAATTAGTAGCTGGATTGTCTAGGTTAATAAACCCCTAGGTAGAACATTTAGTGGGAAGTACTTGGAGCATTTGATGCTTCATTTACACCTCTTGAATTTCTCCCTCATAGTCCACACTGAGAGATCTATCCTCGGCCTCGTGACACCCTGGGAGTGTCCCCCTAAAGAATGGTGTTTGGGTAGATCAATATCAAGGTGGATGGAGGGAATGTTCAGAGTAAGTGGGAGCGGGAAGTGTGATAACATATCCCACAATCTCTCTCGTTAGATTGAATAAAGTTTCTGCGCATCGCCTCGTGGTACCCTGGGTGTGTCCCTCTATAGGATGGTTATTTTGCGTGTTTCTTTAAGAGGATAAGGTTACTTAGTCTCTTGTCCTAATCTACTTTTTCCCTATGGTGGGCACATTAGGGCAGGACTCTGGGGCCGAAAATGGGGGGGTTATACTTACGTGGAATTGTTAAGGGTTAACAATTCTGGACCAAACAAATGGTGGCTATTAGGTTCAGTTCCAAGAGTTGGTTTTGCCTAATGGTTGAGAATGTCTCATCCCAGTGAAGGGACATCTGATCACCTCATCGGTGACGTTTGTCCTGCCTCACTGAGGCATCATTGCAAAAATAGAAGTCTTATCATTTAGGGTCCTTGGAATCTGTTTTGCTAAAACTAATTGGTTAAAAATGTGGTTTTTGCAAAGTCTTATAAAAGGTTATTCGTTTTTTCAGCAACGGTTTTAAATGGCTACAACCACTATCAGTTTACTTAGTGCCGAAAAACTGAATGGGCAAAACTATTCAAGTTGGAAACATATGCTCACGACGATACTCATCATCGAGGATCTAAAGTTTATCCTTATGGATGAATGTCCTCCTATTCCACCTCAGGACGCTACTCGAAATGTTCGGGCGACGTACGAGCGTTGGACACGGGCAAACGAGAAGGCCCAAGCCTATATCTTGACCAGTCTTAGTGACGTGTTGGCCAAGAAACACGAGTCTATG
>NC_052352.1:15828219-15925050 GCF_009727055.1 Benincasa hispida | reverse complement strand
CTTGTGGGGAATGTTCGGACAACCATCTGAACAACTCAAGCATGAAGCACTGAAACACATCTTCAGCTCCAAAATAGAGGAAGATACCTCTATTCGTGAACACGTGCTAAATATGATGGTCCACTTTAATGTGGCGGAGATGAATGGGTTGAAAATCGATGAGGGCAGTCAGGTTAGCATTATCCTGCATTCATTGCCCGAGAGCTTCCTCCACTTTGTTAGCAATACGATTCTTAACAAAGTGGACTATTCCCTTACCCCTATCCTCAACGAGTTACAGACTTACCAATCCTCGCTTAAAAGTAAGGAGAAAAAGGGAGGTGAGGCAAATGTTGTCTCATCTTTTAAAAGGTTCTATCGAGGTTCGACATCAGGAGCAAAGTCTGCACCTTCAACTTCTAACTTTGAAAAGAGGAAGAAGAAGAAGAGTGGTAAAGGGAAAGGGAATGCGTCTGCTAACCCGCCACCTGTCGCTTAGGAGAAGGTCCACCGCCGGTTGAAAAAGGAAAATGTTTCCACTGTAACTAGGATGAACACTGGAAGAGGAATTATCCTTGTTATTTGAAGGAAAAGAAGGCAGCCAAGGCTAAAGCCAAGGCAGACAAAGGTAAATGTGATTTACTTGTGTTAGAAACTTGTTTAATGGAGAATGATGATTCTACTTGGATAATAGATATTGGTGCCATTAATCATATATGTTCTTCTTTTCAGGGGATTAGATCATGGCGACAGGGTAAGGCTGGTGAGATGACGTTGTGAGTAGGCACTGGGCATGTCGTCTCAGCTGCGGTAGTGGGAGGCATCCAGTTAACTTTACAGAATAGGTTTCTTGTATTAAAAGATGTCTTTATAGTTCCTGAACTAAAAAGGAACCTTATTTCTGTAAAGTTTCTGTTACAATGTAATTACACTCTTTCTTTTAACTGAATATAGTGTTTATTCATAAGTATGGTGTTGAAATTTGTACAGCTAAATTGGAAAATACCTTGTATGTGCTAAGACCGTTAGCCTTAAGTTCCCTCCATAACATAGAGTTGTTTACACCTGCCGTAACTCAATCTAAACGCCAACGAGTTTCTCCAAAAGAAAATGCCCAACTTTGGCACCTTTAATGAGGGCACATCAATCTCAATAGGATTGAGAAATTGGTGAAGAATGACCTTCTAAGCGAGTTAGAAGAAAATTCTTTACCAGTGTGCGAATCTTGCCTTGAGGGTAAGATGACTAAAAAATATTTTACTGGAAAAGGTTATCGAGCCAAAGAGCCTTTAGCATTAGTACATTCTGACCTTTGTGGTTCTATGAATGTGCAAGCACGAGGAAGCTATGAGTACTTTATCAGTTTTACTGATGATTACTCGAGATATGGGTATGTCTATCTAATGCAACGAATGTCAGAATCTTTTGAAAAGTTCAAATTATTTAAGGCCGAAGTTGAGAAGGCTTTGGATAGACGAATTAAAACACTTCGATCAGATCAAGGTTGAGAGTTTTTGGATTCTGAGTTCCAGGACTATTTATTAGAACATGGAATCGTTTACCAACTCTCGACACCGGGTACACCTCAGCAAAATGGTGTAGCAGAGAGGAGAAACAGAACCTTGTTGGACATGGTTCGTTCGATGATGAGTTAGACTTCCTTATCAAACTCGTTTTGGGGTTTCGCAGTGGAGACTGTAGTATACATTCTCAATTGTGTTCCTTCTAAGAGTGTTGCGAGAATACCTCTGGAGTTGTGGAACGGGCGTAAAGGTAGTTTACATCACTTCTGCATATGGGGTTGCCCAGCACATGTGCTTGAGGCAAATCCTAAGAAGTTGGAATCACGATCGAGGTTGTGCCTCTTTATAGCTACCTCAAAGGTACACGAGGAGGTTACTTTTATGATCCGTTCGAAAACAAGGTGTTTGTTTCCACAAACGCTACTTTCTTGGAAAAGGATCATATCAAGGAGCACAATCCACTACAGGGTCAGTATTTCCTCTTAACGGAGGAGCTATAGTGTGGCGGAGCACTAGAAGGGGTGCATCTCCGACTCCACGATGGAGGCCGAGTACGTAGCGGCTTTTGAAGTTGCTAAATGGGTTGTCTGGCTCAGAAAGTTCTTGACAGAGCTGGAAGTTGTTTCAGATATGTCTAGGCCCATCACCCTCTATTGTGACAATAATGGTGCTGTGGCGAAATCCAAGGAGCTCAAAAGTCACAGGCGTGGCAAACACATAGAGCAAAAGTATCATCTGATCCACGAGCTAGTGCATCGAGGAGACGTGATCGTCACAAAGATCGCCTCGGAGCAAAACATTGCTGATTCATTTACGAAAGCTCTTACGGCTACAGTGTTTGAGAGTCACCTTCAGAGCATGGGTCTATGGGACCGCCCGCGACTGGCCTAGGGCAAGTGGAAGATTTTGTTGCACTAGGTTTTTATGCCCTAGTTTATTGTTTTGTACCTGTTTGTTTGTACTCCCCACTTCGCTTTAGGACAAGTGGGAGATTGTTGGGGTTTGTGCCTTAAAGTCTCGTGTTCTGTAGTTTGTAAACAACTTTGTAAGAACACTTGTGATGCATAATATATATGATATTTACTTCACTTCTTGACTTTGCACATTTAGATGTTTTTTATTTTACCACAAACCAATAAACTTAATATCCCTGGTTGTCTTTATGTAATTTAAGCATGTATGTAGTGACATACAAGTGGATCATGTCTTAAGTGACAATCAAAATAGTCTGTAGTATGTGGATATAGGAGGGAAACCTTAACCTTGTAACACTACGGATGCGGGCCGCTTTGTGGAATTGTTACAAGTGTTGTGACTTATCACAAATAGTCTGATCCTGATCATTCGTGTAGTGGACATACGAACGGGGGCATCTTATACAAAGAGTCTGTATAAGACCTGACCTCGAAGTGTTAATGTCTCGTCTTATAACTCCGTTCATGACTGAGATTTCACTTCAATAGGATGACCATAGGTAACATGACCTCAATCCTGAGTGAGTTGGTAACTCCTGCCATTGAGGGTAGTCCTTTCATTTGCATGGGTGTTAGTGGCCAGAGCACCGACTCAAACCTACCACTTTGGAGTTTTATCTGATTTGAGAGTTGGGAACTCAGCTTCACAAGATGGAGTTCACTTGTTCCCGAAGTAGAGGTTAAGTAGATAGATTGCTCCGTAAAAAGGCGCTGATCCCGGAGCTTGAACGATGTGGCACCACACATCTTCTCATGGCCCGAGAGGTGTTCACACATAGTAGGACTATGTTGTATTGTTCATTAGAGGGATCAGTGGTACTTAAGGAGTAAGATGTAACTGTAGGAGCAAAACGGTAAATCGGCTTGCTGTAATTACGAGCATCTGTGAAGAGTCATCGTACTGATGATTGATTATATCCAATGCACATAGAAATATATCTATGGCAAAAAGAGTTCAACTATCGGTCATTAGTGGAATTCCTGACAGTTAACGGATAGTGGATATCGTGACTAAAGAGTTTAGTCAGCTATTCACGTATCGTTGGAGCTTCGCGCCATAGGTTCATAAGGTCCCCTTAGTAGCTTGGATACAAGTTGAGAGTCAGTTTTTGGGTCAGTTTGAAATGTTCAAATTGACAAGAGGGAGTTCGATTATATATGATATAATTGAACTAATTAATTATATATGATATAATTAACTTTATGTATAAGATACATTAATTTGGAGGAAATTGGATATAAATATGAATTATATATAGTGAAGGAAATATACTATGATTAATATATGATATTAATTCATAAGTTATGAATATGATGTGATCACATTCATTGAACGGTTAAAAGGAAAATGGGACGGCGTCTCTTCTGTTTTAATAACGGATAAGTAAGTTAAAAGATCACTTTGAGACGCATAAATAGCTCACGATGTGTCAAGCATGAGAGGCGCGGACATTGTGTTAAAAAGTGTGTCATTGCTTAGAAAATATGTGCCTATACGATAGTGCCTACACATCGCTTACTCATACGATAGTGCTAAATGATCGCTTAACGATTACACCCGCGCGCACTATTCACTAAACGATCATTTACCTTTTTCCTAAGCGATCGTTTAACGCCTGATATTTACTAAATGATCGTATAGACGATCGCTTAGTTTTTCTATACGATCACTTACCTTTTTCCTACACGATTGTATACTTTACCTAAACGATCAAGCATTTTGTCTATACGATAGACGAGCTTATCTTCCACTTGCTTGATCGTTGTATAAGATCTCTCTTCCTCTTTCCCTCTATCAAATCCGAACAAAGCCCATCCTTTGGATTCTCACTCCAAGAATACTGAGGGCTCTCAGTGGTGGTGTCATCTTCGTTTCATTTTGTTCGTGTAGAGACTGTTCGAGGTAGACGATTGGGTTAGATTTGTTGTGAAGAAGAAGTCTTCAACTGGTATGATCTCTTGATCTCTTTAGCATTATGAATGCATTTTAGTATGTTTGAATGTATATGTAGTAATTCTGTCACAATGAATTGGAAAGATCTGCTTCCGCTCGTAGGTACTCTTGAATAAGAGTTCCTTCACTTAATATATGTTTAAGAGTCTGTAATTCATTTGGAGTCATTAGAGTTGCTATTAGGATATAATTAAAGAAAGAAGTGAAGAAGGTTGAAGCAGCATGAACTGAAAATTCGAATTTCTGCCAGATACTCGATGGCATTCTCAATGATATTTCATGAAATACTCGATTCACGATGCCATACTCGATGGTACTCGATACGTTTACTCATTGATATTTCATGAAATACTTGATGCTCGATGCCATACACGATGGTAATCATTGTATTTACTCAATGATATTTCATGAAATACTCGATGCATGATGGCCCTACTCGATGGTATTTTTGTGAAATATTTGGTGTTCGATGATGCTTGTGTTGGGGTTTATGTCCTAAAATCTCGTGTCCAGTAGTTTGTAAACAACTTTGTATGAACACTTGTGATGTATAATATAAATGATATTTATTTCACTACTTGACTTTGCACATTTAGATTTTATAACAAACCAATAAACTTAATATCCCTGGTTATCTGTATGTAACTTAAGCATGTATGTGGTGACATACAAGTGGATCATATCTTGAGTGATAACCAAAATGGTCTGTAGTATATGGATATAGGAAGGAAACCTTATCCTGGTAACGCTACGTATGTGGCCCGCTTTGTGGAATGGTCACAAATGTTGTGACTTATCACAGATGGTCTGATCCTGATCATTTGTGTAGGGGACATGTGAGCGGGGGCGTCTTATACAAAGAGTTTGTATAAGACCTGACCACGAAGTGTTAATGTCTTGTCATATAACACCGTTCATGACTAACACTTCACTTCACTAGGATGACCATAGGTAACATGACCTCAATCTTGAGTGAGCTGGGAACTCTTACCATTGAGAGCGGTCCTTTGATTTGCATGGGTGCGAGTGGCCAGAATGCCGACTTAAACCTACCATTTTGGGGATTCGTCTAATTTGGGAGCTGAGAACTCAGCTACACAAGATGGAATTCACTCTTTCCCTGAGACAGGGGTAAGTAGATAGATAGCTCCCTTATGGGTTGATTACAGGGCTTGAACGATATGACGCCACGCACCTTCTCATGGCCCGAGATGTGTTCACACATAGTAAGACTATGTTGTATTGTTCATTAGAGGGATCAGTGGTACTTAAGAAGGAAGATGTAATTACAGGGGCAAAACGGTAAATTGGCCTACTGTAATTATGAGCATCTATGAAGGGTCATTGTACTGATGATTGGTTCCAATGGACATAGAAATATATCTATGGCAAGAAGAGTTCAACTGTCAGTCTTTAGTGGAATGCCTAAAGAGTATAGTCAGTTATTCACGTACCGTTGGAGCTTCGAGCCATAGGTCCATAAGGTCCCTTTGGTAGCTTGGATACAAGTTGAGAGTCAGTTTTTGGGTCAATTTGAAATGTTCAAATTAAGAAGAGGGAGCTTGATTATACATGATATAATTGAACGAGTTAATTAAATATGATATAATTAACTATATGTATGAGATACATTAATTTGGAGAAAATTGGATATAAATATGATTTATATCTAGTAGAGGAAAAATATTATAATTAGTATATGATATTAATTTATAAGTTATGAATGTGTTAAGATCACATTCATTGGACGGTTATAAAGGAAATGAGAAGGCGCCTCTTCGTTCTAAATAACGGATGAGTGTGTTATAAATAGCAGATGGTGTGTTGATTTCGGGGTGCATGGATATTGTGAAAAAGATAGTGTCATCATTTAGAAAATCAGTTGCTATACGATAGTGACTGCACGATTGCTTACATATACAATATTGCTAAGCGATTGCATACCGATTACACTGTCGTGCGCTATTATCTAAACGATCGTTTACCTTTTTCCTAAGTGATCATTTAGCTCCTGATATTCACTAAATGATCGTATAAATGGATTTATAAGAGGAAAAGAGACCAACTGGCAAGGTGCAAACCTATAAAGCCAGACTCATGACAAAAGGTTTTACCTAAAGGGAGGGGATTGACTATGAAGAAACCTTCTCTCCTGTTGCCATGATAAAATCAATAAGAATACTCTTATCCGTTGCCACGTATTATGACTATGAGATATGGCAAATGGATGTCAAGACAGCTTTTTTGAATGGTCATATTGATGAAAGTATTTTTATGTCTCAACTAGAAGGGTTCGTTAAACAGGGTCAAGAACAAAAGGTTTGTAAGCTAAAGAGATCCATTTATGGGTTGAAACAAGCTTCTAGATCCTGGAATATAAGATTTGACATTGCGATCAAATTTTATGGCTTTGAACAGAATGTTGACGAACTTTGTGTATACAAGAAGATAATCAACAAAACTGTAGCATTCTTGGTCTTTTAGTTGAGAATGAAACAAGTTACCTTGCTGACGTAAAGAGATGGTTTTAGCATCACAATTCCAAATGAAAGATTTGAGAGATGCTCAATATGTTCTTGGGATTCAGATTTTTCGAAATCGAAAGAACAAAACCTTAACACTATCTCAGACATCTTATATTGACAAAATGTTGTCAAGATATAACATGCAAAATTCTAAAAAATGTATGTTACCTTTTAGACATGGAATTCTTCTATCAAAGGAATAGTCTCCTAAGATACCTCAAGAGGGTGAGGAAATGAAAAAAATTCCATATGCATCGGTAGTTGGGAGTCTAATGTACACTATGTTGTGAACACGTCCTAACATATGCTTTGGAGTTGGAATCGTCAACAGGTTCCAATCTAACTCAGGCCACAGTCATTGGACGGCTGTAAAAAATATCCTTAAGTATCTCAAGAGAACGAGGAACTATACGCTTGTATATGGACATAAGGATTTGATCCTTACAGGATATACTGATTCTGATTTTTAGACTGACGTAGATTCTAGGAATTCTCCCTCAAGATCAGTTTTCACTCGTAACAGAGGAGCTACAGTATGGAGAAGCATTAAACAAAGTTATATAGCTGACTCCACGATGGAAATGGAATATGTAGCTGCATGCGAAACAGCTAAAGAAGCAGTGTGGCACCACAAGTTCTTGATAGATTTGGAAGTTGTTCCAAATATGCACCTGCCCCTTACTTTGTATTGTGAAAATAGTGGTGCAGTTGCTAATTCTAAAGAACCTAAAATCACAAACGTGAAAACATATCGAAAGAAAGTACCATCTCATCAGAGAAATTGTACATCGAGGAGTCGTGATAGTCACGCAGATAGCCTCATAAGACAACCTTGCTGATCTGTTTACGAATACCCTATTGGCTAAAGTGTTCAAGGGCCACCTAGTTGGACTAGGACTACAAGCAACATAATCTAGGATAAGTGGGAGAATGTCAAAGGATATTTTGGATGTCCTAGTTTATTGCATATTTTCTCTCTTTATTTCTCAACATTGTAAACATCATATATTTATATGTTTATCTAATTGGAGTGTTAGTCCAAGTGGAAGATTGTTGGGAATGGCCTAAACTCGCAGTTCGTAAATGTTGTTGACATATTCTATTTATCAATAAAAATGTTGTTGAGTTTTTTTTTTTTCAATAAATTACTATCGATATTGCATCCTTTTATGAAAATCCAATAAACAAATCCATGGTTATAACATAAATACTTTAACTTTGTGTTGTGTCACAAAAATGGATCAAGTTTTAGTATGTTGTCAAAATGGTCTATAAGTATACAGATGAGATTGGATACCTCATCTTGTTGACACTATTAGATGCGACCCATTTTGTATATTGATGATGTGATCCAAAACTCATTAATGTAGAGACATGTGAGTGGAGGCATCCTATGCAATGAGTTTGCATAAGATCGAAACTCAAAATAGTCAATTTTCTTTATAACAACCGTTTACTATTAAAACTAACTATCTCAAACTCAATGACCTAGGGTAACTTGATCTTAATCCTGAGCTAACTATGAACTCCTGTTTATTCGGAATTATCCTTTGATTTGTATAGGTGAGAGTAGTCCAACAACACTGCTCAATAAGCCTCCCATTTTTAGGATAAGACTGGATAGATAGTTGGGGACATAGTTTTGCAATATGGAATTTACTCCTACCCGATTTAGGGTTAGCGATGGGTTGTTCTCTTAAGCGTTGATGTCTTGTCTTGAATAATGGGGCCCCGCCCTCTCATGGAGAGAGGGTTATGATTTATGATTTATAAGTTGGATTATAAATCAATTGTTCAATGGAGGATCAGTGGGAGCTTAAGGAGCAAGATGTATTTACAGGGGTAAAACGGTAATCTTTAACCCAGTTGTAAATACGAATGACCTGTGAAGGATTGACTTACCGATTATGGTTAAAATAGACAGAAATATATCTACAGTGAGGAGAGTGCAACTATCAAACTATAGTGGAATGTCTTGGTAATAAACGAATAGTAATTAATTCGGTTTAAAGAGTTTAACTAATTAATTACAAGTTATTGGAGCTCATGATTTGTAGGATCATAAGGTCCCTCTACTAGCTCGTAATTTGGATTAGTAAATTGAGTAATATTGATAAGATTTGAAATTAGGGTTTAGAATTTGAAATCTTCAAATTCAATTAGAGTTTCTATTTATTGTATTCAATACAATTAAATTGTTTAATTTATCAAAATTAAATGAAATTGGAGAATCAATTAATGTTTAAAATATAATTTAAATATTAATTTTATAATATTGATTTCATTTTGATGGAATTGTTTTTTTTTTATTAATTTAATATTAGATACTAAATTAAAAATTTTATTAAAAGGTTTAATTTAAAAATGATTTTGGAAATCATTTTTTGTGAAAAAAAAAACATTTTGAAAATCAAAGTGGAGAAATTTCCATTATGATTTATACCACCTTATTCACAACTCCATTTTCTCCATGAAGTAGGAGCTGCCCTTCATGCAAGCCGAATTTGCATGGTGAAAACAATATAAATTGAAATGTTGAGCTAAATATTGGATTCATACTTACAAGAACTTCAAAAAGAACTCTGCATAAACTTCCAAACCCTCTTCAAATCTTATATACATCCAACTCAATTTAGTGTTTCCACCACACAATCCTTGCAAGAGAATAGTATAGAAAATTTTGGTGGTGGTCTACTTGAAGATTGAAGATCTTTCAGGTGGAACTCAGTTGAACTTGAAGAGGATTCTTCAAAGGTATTGTGTTCAGCAAACCATCTTCTGTAAAAATTACTTTGCAGCATGTTTTAAACTCAAATTAAGTATGATTAGAGTGCTTATTGATTCTATTTTTCCTCCGCTGCACGTTAATATACTCTAACACAAATTAATTGGGGGAATTAATTATATGTGATTAATTTAATTTAATTATATAGATGATATAATTACTATAATGTATTTGATACATTATAATATAAAGTATATTTGAGAGGAAATAAATATTTGTATATGATTCAAATATTAATTATGTGAATTGGATTCATATAATTAAATTTAATATAAATGAGATTTATATTGAATATAGCTGTAGAGAGAATTCAACTATAGGTTATATTTTATTGGATACAATATTAAACTATAGATTATATATTATATTTGATATAACATGTAGTTTAATATATATTATATGATAAAGTGGTTATCATATAAATATATATTAATGTTTTTATTAAAATTAATTTTATTTATTATTTTTATTTTTGAAAAATAATTTTAGGGAGACTCCCTCCCCATTTTTCTCTCTACTATGTGTTAGTGGGAAGAGTGTGGATTGAATTTGATTCTTCATCTTCTTTCTCCTTTAGGTTTTTACTCTCTTCTTCTCTCTTAATTTTTTTCTCTCACCAAAAAACTAGAGCCCACACACTCATAGATTCTCATCCCAGAGAATATAGAGGAAATCAAGTGGTGGTGTCCATTGTGGGGTTTTAAGTTCGTATTTTTTGCAGAGAGGATAAACGTGAAGAAATCATTCTTCAAGGGTTAGTTTTCATCTCCCTATTCTCTTTTATTTTTCCTTTTAGTATGCTGTAATTTATCTTAAATGCATAATAGTCTGTTTCTTCTGTAAAATTGTTAATTTTGTAAAATTTGGGATTTGGGTCCGATCCCATTTCCACTCAAGGACCTTCAACGGTTCCTTCAAGAAAGGTGTGGCAAAGTTGCTCCCAAAATTAGATCAATATGGTGTTGAATATTTCTCAAAGATGGTAGTCCCTTAGGTTCTTCTTTCAATTGAGGGAATTCATAAAAAAAAAAAACTTTTGTATTTATGAAGGAACTTCACCATTTTGGATTCATTGGACTTTTCAACAAGTCTCGAGACATCCACCTCCCTTTCCTTCACAAAACTTCTACCACTGATTGTAGTAAAAGGTAGCTGCTGTCTTATTTTTTCAGCTTAACACCTTCGTTATACTTCTTATTTGATGGGAGTGGAATTACTTTCTTGCCCATCCAAAGGAATTCGTAGGTGTTCGTGCGTCAAAGACTTATTGCTTTGTGGCAGATGTAATGCCTCCGCAAAGATTGATGATGTGTTTGATATGCGTTACTTGTCTTAATCACGCTTCTAGATAATATATGCGATGTTACAAAACTCTGTAGAATGCGTTCATGTAGTGTATACGCATCACAAGTTTTCTTACGTTGAAACCAAGTATAATTCCGCCGCAAGTTTCTCAGAGTGATCCGAGGTCGAACACGGGGATTGCGATGTTAATGCGACAATGATATGATATATGTGACCATAATCAAATTAATATTGTGAGTTGCTGAAAAGTAAAATGCGATGTAAATAGTAAAATGCGATGATAAATGAATAAGCAGGTAAATAGTGAAATGCGATGGTAAATAAATAAGCAGTGCAAAGTGTGTGTTAGAGAATTCAATGGCAAGTCTTGTGAATCGAATCAGAGTGAGAACGGGTTTGGGGAAAGAACATCACAAGTTTGTCAATCTTGTTGAGGACGCAACTAAGGTTCCATCTTCCTTTAGCTTACACCTCTCGGTGATTGCCTGCGTCACCATATCTCTATGATGATCAGGGATGAACTTTTGTGAACGCAATGTTGTTTCCATCTCTGGAAATACTTCTTGCTTTAGTTAATGCATTCTATCAACCTTCTTTCGAGAGGTGGATTGGCATCTTCGCTTTTGCTCTCATAGGTGAAGATGCCATTGAGCATGTGTTAACTAAACTTAGTTGACTTCTTCAACATGGATTGACTTACTTGCTCAATCCTTCCCTCGCACCCTAAAGGTTTAGTTATTCATGGTGAGAGAAGTAGAAGATGAATGTGTTATGGTGGACAGAGAGATGAAGATGAACATGATAATGATATTAACTGGTAAAGATAAAGCGTTTATTACAGAGATATGAATGAAAAGACAAGAAATGAACAACAATCGATGAACGGAAAGTAAGAATAAATGAGAGCAACGTGTCAATGTCTTGGCAAGGATCCCGATTGGAGCTATTTTGCTTGTCAGCATGATGGAGGAATGAGGTGGAGAACTTCCTTCTCAGGAGAGTTCTCGAGGGAAGAGTGTCTCTTTTTCCGTGTAATTTCTTCTCTATGTCTTCCCCCTTTTGCTGAGTGTTGATGTTGCTATTTATAGACCTTAGCATCTCCTGTGTTAGTGGTCCCGCTCTGAAAATTTACTTTTTCCTGTCGAGGCTTGGTGGGAATGTCCGCTTTGCTCCACGTTCACTTTGTTAGGTCGTACAACAGAAAAGCTGTGCAATTTTAGAAATCCTCGAGAATGCGTTGCTCTTCTCGTCCACAAACAATTGTTGCATGCGATGATACAAAATCCCCAAGATGCGTTTCTTTTCTCATCCACAAGCAATCATCGCATGCGGTGATACAAAATCCCTAAGATGCGTTGCTCTTTTTGTCCACGAGCAATCGTTGCATGTGGTGATAACTGTTACCTGCAAAACAAAGATTTGGACATTCTTTTTACCATCACAATGCGGTCAGCGGGTGTGTTTCTGATACATTTACAATTTTTGCGTTTCTAAGCCAATTTTAATATGTTTGATGCAACCTTTCCTTCCTATTGCTGCATATTCTAAGTAAGATGATATAAATAACTTGTATTTCTACAAGTTATTAGTAAGTATTTTCTCTCCCTTTGTGCATGGCTCAATTATCATACTGCCATGGTTTGCCCAAGAGTATATTACAAACATCCATTTCAAGCGCATCACATACTATTTGGTCTTTATAACTACTGCCAATTGAAAAAGGGATGGTATATATTTCACTTACTTGTGCCTCTCCATTTTTTTTTCACCCAACATAACTTATAAGAACTTGGATGAGCTTCTACCTTGAGATTTAAAGCTTCCATTAATTTCTTGGAGACAAAGTTCTCACTACTTCCACTATCAATGATGACATTGCACACCTTGCCATTAATCGTGCATCGTGTCTTAAAGAGGCAATGTCTTTGAGGGTTTGAATCTTCTTTGGGAATGATTAGCATGCTTTGGAGAATACAAGATACTCTATCTCCATCATCCGGTTCAATGAGCTTGGTTTCTTCTTCAACTTCTTCACTGTGCTCATTCAGGGTTTCTTGATCTTCTTCTTCCAAATAAGTTACTATCTTTCTTTGAGGGCATTCATTAGACAAATGACCAACTTGGCCGCAACAAAAGCATTTGCCCAATGTAGGCTGGTTGTAAGGATTTTGGGATTTCCTCTTGTTGGTATCTTCATAGTTCTTTTCCACGGCCTCCTCAAGATTGTCTTTCTCCTTTTATTTGGCCAAAGATGTGGATGATGGTTGGTTAGTAACTTTAGATGAAGAATTCACTCTCCTACTTTTGGATGCTTCCCACAAGGTCTTTCTTGAAGCTTTCTTGGAGCGAATTTCATTGAGTTCTTCCAATATTTCAGCAAAAGTAATCACACAACCAACAAATTGAATTATTGGAGTTTTACTTTCTCTTTCATATCCATTCTTAGCCCATCAATGAAGCGTGCAATCAAGGGTTGTTCATTTTCAGCTAAATTGGTTCTTGCCCCCAAACGATGGAACTCCTCCACGAAGTCAACTACTGACCGAGAGCCTTGTTTACAATTTTGATACTGGTTATACAATGTTTGCTCATGATTTGGAGGAAGAGATATCCCTTTCATCAACTTCTTCATTTTCTCCCACGTTCGAATAAGTTGCTTGCCTTGTCTTTAGCTATTCACCTCCAATTGATACCAGTATGCAGATGCATCTCCCTTCAACTTGAAAGCTACTAATTGTACCTTCTTGTGATCTGACATATTCATGTAATCTAGGACGTTCTCCATGTTCTCGATCCAATCAAGAAACATCTTAATGTCACGTTTACCATTGTAAAACGGTAAGTCTTTCTTTATTTTGAAGTCATATGGATCTCCTCTAGCTTCATATCTCTCTTATCGACCTCTTCTTGCATCAAAATACTCTTATTCTAGATCATCCTTACTCAAAGAATCCCAATCTTGGAATTCTTGATGCCTTTCTTGCATATTTGGATGTATTGTTGGATTTTCTTGGAGAAGCCTATGAATTCTTGGACCCCTTTCTTAAAGATTTTCTTATTGGAATTGAAATTTCTTGGCCCTTCAACTCCTTATCTTCCTCTTCTTCCCCAATCTTGATTGGATGTTGGAGCTTCTTCATCAACTTCAGCCGGAACCACCATTGCATCCATCCTTCTCATGAACCTCGCCACTGTTTCTTTCAAATTGTTCAATGAGGAACATGCCTTCCACAAACAACAAGCGTCTCGTGGTGGTTCTTGGAGATAGGGTAGGAACATTGTCCACCTCTTGGTCTAACGTCGAAGCATCATCTCCTCCTTTTGGATGGACATTTCTTCTTCCCTTCATTCGCCCGAGGATGTGTTGCTCTGATACCACTTTTGGTGTAAACCAAACTCTAGTTTTTTTTAATCAAATTGAATCTTTCCTCAAATGAGAGAGAGGTGTTTTGTTTATAGGGAAAATGCTTACATATATGCTAAATAATAGCTAACTTGAAGAAAATCATACATGAGGATTTCCATGATCAGCGAAATGATCGTTTCAAATTTCATTCGATGTTGAACATACACAATCACAGTCTTAAAACGGAAACTCACAGGTCATGCAACGACTAGAAATTACAACATTCTAACAAGATAATCAAGGGATAGAGTATGTGTACCTTTGAAGAACAATTCTTCAACTCCCTCGATCAAACTCCAAAGGTCCAAGAATAGCAACACAACCCTTGAACGCAACAACCGGTGCAATACGATCATTAGCATGAACACAACGAACACAATGATCACGAACCCAATGAACGACCTCCAAAACCTCAAAATCAATCGAGTTGAGTGAGAACACCACCACATTGGTTACCTTGGTATTCTTGGTGTGAGAATCCAGGAGTTGTGGGCTCTGTATGAACTTGGTTAGAGGAAGTGACTAGAGAATAACAATCGTGTAGACGATTGAGCAAGTGAGAGATAACACAGTCTATCATATAGACAATGTGCTCACTCGTGTAGTAAATGGCAGCCTATCGTATAGACAATGCCACGCGATCATTTAGCTACGACCGGCTTATGAACTATCATATAGTCATACTCCACGATTGTTTAGTCTCTCTATAACTATCGTTTAGTGAAACACTTTTACTTGATAGCTTTACCGTGAGTTAATTTTTGAATCAAGTAACTTCTAATTTTAGGAAACAATTTTTCCTTTTATCTCACGGTTACCATAAAACCACCAATAATCTCCTACTCAATTGGTTATTAGAGAAAAAGAGATAATTATCCAATAATTAATATTATTATAAATAAATATGATAACCAACTTACCATATTATTTTCATAACCTATAGTTTTAATATTTCATCTCATGAAACATACAAACCATAGTTTTTTTTCTATTTTGTGGTACTTAATATAAATCATATTTACATTAATCCTCCACTTGATGTATCTCATACATCACACCAATTATATCATATATAATTGAATTTTCTCTTGTCAATTTGAACATTTCAAATAAATCCTAAGAACTGATTCTCAACTTGAATCCATTGAGCTACCAAGGGGATCTTATGGATCTGTAGCTTGAAGCTCCAACGATACGTGAATAACTGACTAAACTCTTTAGTCACGAGATCCACCATCTGTTAACTATCAGGCACTCCACTAAAGACTGATAGCTGCACTCTCCTCACTACAGATATATTTATGTGTCATATCAACCAATCAACAGTGTGATAACCCTTCACAGATCGCTCGTAAGTACAGCTGGGCCAATTTACTATTTTGCCCCTGTAGTTACATTTAACTCCTTAAGTACTACTGGTTCCTCTAATGAACATAAGTCATAGCCCTACTTTGACTAAGTCCTATCTTTTAAAAGGCTGTGACCACTATGTTCAAGATCTGAAATCAGCCCTTATGAGAGCAATCTATCTATTTACCCCTGCTTTGGGGAAGGAGTAAATAACATCTTGTGTAACTGAGTTCCCAACTCCCTAATTAGATAAATCCCCAAAAAGGTAGGCTTGTTAAGTTGACAATCTGGCCACTCTCACCCATACTAATCGAAGGACCGCCCTCAAAGACAGGAGTTCCCAAAACATTCAGGATTAAGGTCATGTCACCTATGGTTGTTTAGGTGAGATATAAGTCTCAAGTATCAACGGCGTTATATAAAAAGACGAATCATCTCGTGGTGCAGGCTTATACAAACTCTTTGTATAGGACACCCCCGCTCACATGTCTCCACATGAATGGTCCGTATCAAATCATCACAACACTTGTAAACCTCTACAAAGCGGGCCGTATTCGTAGTATCACCAGGATAAGGTATCCCTCCTTAATCCGTATACTACAAATCTTTTAGGTTATTACTTAAGACATGATCCACTTATATATCTCATATACATGCTTAAGTTTGCATACTACAGATCTTTGTTTATTGGATATGAGTAAATGCAAAATAAAATAACTCTTATTTTATTCATAACAATATGTACAATGTTTACAAACTACGAGACTCCGAGAGAATTAAGACACTAATCCCAACATAACTAACATGTAATTAACTATTTTTAAACTAACTCTTATTCTAACTTGCTTAAAAAATGTTTCTCAATACACCACTCATGTTATATAAATGAAATATACTTGCTTTACTTCAAAATATGTTATTGAATGGATTGTTGCTAAATTTATTGAGTGCTACACTTGAAATGTCGATTGTTGTTTAAATCTTGATTTAAAATAAGAGAATAGTTTAATTTGTCAAAACCTAAATAATAATAAAAACTAAAACAAACAATAGAACATTAAAATGAAACACAAAAATTTCCTATAATGGAACAAAAAAAATCAAAATTAAAAAAGAAAACAAACAATAATAAAATACAATACAGTGTGAAGATGAAAATTTGACATAAAATGATGTATATCGGTACATAACTGCTACAACCAAAAGCTGAAAGATGGAGGGAAAAAAACTATGAAGCACAGATACTTCATTTGAGGCAAAGAATCAGTATCAGATACGTATCAGATACCGATACTTCTAAATACTTCCAAAATACGTATCTGACACACGATTTAACGTATCTATACTTTCAAATACTTTCCAAATACGTATCTGACACGCGATTTGACGTATCTATTTCTATGCGTACTTTTTTTTAAGAAAAAAGACAAGTAACTCATCTAATTTTTCCCAATCTAAAATTAGACAACCTATTTAAAAAGCTCACTACTCGAGTCTGAAACAAAATAATAATAATAATAATAAATAACAGACCAAACCCTAGACTAGAATTATCTAATCTCCATCTTCACATTTGAGTCCCCACAAAGTCCACCAAAATAGAAAGCATTTGAATATCTTCAACAATAAGTTGTTTGTTTATCTTCATACTTCTCTCTCTAATATTCTCTTTCTTTCCTTTTTTTGCAATATGAGTCACTTTTCTGTTGCATTTTATTAACTATTGTACTTCAACATCTTAGATGTTGCTTTTTTGTACTGTATTTCAGTGTTTGTATTTTATTTTGTGCTATTGTTATTAACTTGTATGCTAAATTTATCTATATCTTAGGTTTTTTTAAAGAAAAAAATGTATTTTCAACGTATCAGTATCCTCGTTTTTTAGAAATATATATAAAAATATATATAAAAAATGACGCATCCTTAGACGTATCCGTATCTTAGTTTTTTAGAAATTGGCGAATCGCCGTATCCGATCGTATTCGTATCGTATAGTCGTATCTGTGTCTGTGCTTCATAGAAAAAAAGTAATAAGGCAATAATTAAAAAAGGGCAAAATTGTCACATAGATTAAATATAAATTAATAGTTGAATTTTTACCATATCTACAAATATATATATATATATATATATGACATGCTTGCTTTTTTACCTTCTTATTTTGTTACCCACTGTAATTTCCCTAATTAATGTAAGAATGCTTGAAAAATATGGAAAATTTTTGTCTAATAAATAACAATAAATGTGCCGACTACTCATGAAAAAAGATATTTTCATTCTATTTTTTTTAATTAAGTTCTTAAATTATAAATATAAAAAACTTTAGGCATTTATGAAAATAAGTTTTGTAGAGAGTCTACGTCTAAATTATTCCGGAAATACCTACAAATGGACACCCAAACTTTTAGGGATTTCTACATAAAAAAACCTAAAGAATAGACACATATTACGCTAAAGTCTTAAACATTTCATTTTTTTTTTACAAAAATTACCTATTGTCCTCCCTATTTTCACTAATATCAGTGGCTATCTACAATTTAGCCCTCACCTATGTATGTATGTATGTTTTTATTTATTTATTTTTCCTTCATGCACATGCATATTCTATCTCCCCATGTATATATTCTCTCCTCAATAATATATTTTATATATTCCCTCTCCCATAATTCACACACATTTCTTCCTCCTCCCTCTCTTTTCTCTTTCCCCCTTCTTTTTTCTCCTTCCAGCGGTGTGAGTTGCAAGCGGTAGACGACAGTATGGGGAGAGAGAATCTTCGGTGCAGGCTCGAGCAGACGACAACGTAGTTGTAGATGAACGACGTGAGACGATGTGGTGTGAGGCGAAGCTTCTGGCATCATACGCGAGCAAATCCGACATGGACTTGGGCAGATCCAATCGGCAGCGACGCGGGCTTGAGCAAATGGACGACGTGAGACGATGTGTTAAAGCTTCCGGCACCAGGCACAAACTTAGGCAAATCCAGTTGAAGGAGTTAGGCAAGAAGATATGGTCAATGGTGTGGGTTTAATATAAATGATGATATATATACTGTGACATATATAATCATTTATTTTATATAAACGATGATGACTTTTGTATTTAGATTTCTTGTTTTGTGATATATACGCTTATATATAGGTTCTTTATTGAAAATCAAGTCCATATGTGATTTATATATATGTTCTTTATTGAAAATTAAGTCCATATGTGATTTATATACCATGGTAGATATTTTTTTTTTATTGACTACTTTGAATATCTGATATATGATATATACACGCTTGTATATATGTTCTAAAATTTATGTTCTAAGCTACATTTAAAAATAACTATGAGATATATTTTAAATAACCATGAATCGATAAAAAAAAAATGCGAAACCAACAAAAATAGAACAAATTTTCATTAAATGCATTTTATCTCTTCAATTAAATTAAATAAAGGGAAAAATTTCAACAAATAAATGCATTTTTTTCCTAAAAAAAATCATATTAAATGAATCATCTCTCTCCATAATAAATATAGTTTCTAGTTTCTCTATCATTAAGAAAGTTTTGAAAATAGAAAAATATATATAAAAATCGAGAATAAAAACAATAAAAAACGATAAATTTATCAAAAAAAATAATACTAAAAGTCTTTTTTGGAAAAAAAAATCAAATTTAAATACATTTTTGAAATATAGTGGGGTTTTTTAAGGTAAAAATCACAAACTTTTATAAAGGGCTAAGGATCCGGCCCAATACTTGAGCCCGGAAAGCCCAAAACTTTCGTCCGTCTAACTCTTTCCCGCATCGGAAACGTTTCCTCTCCACTGACTCCCACTGCGAGCGACCGCCAACGGAACGAATTTGAATATCTTCAGTCCCAAATCGGCTTACGAACAAGAAGCCAAGGACGAAGAACTGACTATTTTCTTCTTCCCTTCATTTTTCACACCCCATTTCCCAGGAAATTTCATTACACTGGCAGATGCAGACGAAGTATTCTTGGAAGAACTGACTATTTTCTTCGTCAAATCGTTAGCCCTAGGGATCCATTTGAAGTTGAAGTGCGAACTTAGCAAAAGGGGGATTCAATTTTCAATCTCAAGATGACTAGTAAAATAGACGGTACTGGAGAGGCTGCTTTTCACATGCTGCAGCCAGAGCGTGACCTTCGGTTGAATTGGGAAGTCGACCTCGCCTTGAACCTCGAGAGATATCTGTTGCAGATTTGCTCCGGTGAGTTACAGTCCGGCGAAGATGAGAACCACAATGTCAATTTTGCCGAAGGTGAGGTTACTTTTACTGTCTTGGGTGTTTTGAATTGTAAAAAAAATTGAATATTTCTGATTGCATTATGTTTTTTGGGATTTTTTTTGGAGGTTATAGCTGCTCTGCTTCTCCAAGGTTCCATTCAAGTGTACAGTCGCAAGGTTGAATACCTCTACTCATTAGTTTTGCGAGCATTGGAGTTCCTATCTGAGAAAAGGTTTAATTATTTTATTCAATTTAGTTTTTATAGTTAGTTCTCGTTATGGGAAAATGATAATTACGCATTAGAATACTGGCACCGGTTTTGTTGCCTGGTCATTCAACTGGGGCAAATTATTGCTTCTCCTGTGTTGTTGTTTTTCTTTTTCTTTCAATATTTTCGTAACTCCTTTGTTCAAACAGGCAGGATCATTTGGAAGGGACCTCAATTGAAGCGGAACAAAATGGTTCTCACAAAATCGTTGAGGATGAAAACAACTTATATTGGGTTTCTGGGGATGTGCCAGGTACCTTATCTAGTGGAATACTTATATAGAATGATGTTTCGAATTTTGATTTCTGATTCAAATCTGCTTATTGCTTATTGAAGTTGACCCAAAGAATACCTTGGAGAGTACCAAGGAAGATGTTTGGTTACATCAAACGGTGAAGCCTCCTGCAAATTTAGTCGTTCTTGAGGGTGATTGCTTGGATGCATCTGATGACAATGGGGAGCTAGATTCATACCTGGTAATAGTTGCTATAATTAATTAACTTTCTTTCTTTCTTTCTTTTTTTTAAAAAACTTTTATATCATTTGACAATTAATTGTAACATTTTTTTTTTCTTTTTTAAATTATGCAGTTGGCCACCACTAGTAATATTTTCCAAGACTTTATCCTCTTAGATCTGTCTGATGTTAAAACACTCGAAGATTTTATGAATGAGGGTAATAAATTTGAACGCAGCCAAAATGCTGGGTGTAGGGGCAGCTCAACCCGCAAGGGTTGTCAGTCTCCATCAACTAGACGTTCTGGAGGAACTCTGCAAAGATCATCTGTTCGTAAGACCCAGGGTGATCATGCTGTGCAATCACCGCTTGCCAATAATTGCTTCGTGCATATTTCTCCTTTTTGTGATAACTTTGCCAATGAAGATCATGTGGATGTTGGTAATTCTGAACCAGAGGATTCAAATGGTTCTGATGATGATGATGATTTTTGGAAGCCTTTGAATCCCCATGAACCTGGAAATTTAAAAATAAAACCATTTAGAAAAGGTTGTTTACCCACTTCAACTTACATTCATTTCCTTTTAATCTCTGCTTAAAACTAATGTTTTCCCCCTTTTTTTCTTCTCTCATGGCAGTTAAAGCTTTTAAAAAGAATTATAACAATTCTGGTAAGAATGAGTCTCTAGCGGCTTTGTTTCCAATAGCAAAATTACATGGTCCCATTAGTCAAGAATTCACACAGATTTGGGAAGAGCAGAAACATGGATTCGAAACACACAAAGAATCCAATTCTGGTTTGTTATATGAAAAGGTACAGTTTTATGTATGTTGATAGAAATAGACTATTTCCTATAGTCGACGACACTAACTATTGTGACTACAGCTGCGAAATTCCCTTGTCAATGAAGGTCATAGAAGTTGTGATTCCATTTCTGATGTGGAGGATGACAATATTGATAATGGTTTTGAAGATGCAATGCCTGATGTCAATCCGCCTGATATTGATGATCCCAACTATCAGTATATGGACGAGGCTACATGTTATGGGAATGAAAAGGTTGAGTAAACTCTAGCATGGTGTAGAGTACAACACATTCTTATTGTAGACTAAATTTTCTTCTGAATCACTATTGATTGTTAACTCGTGGGTTTTATGTAGCATGATGACGCAGCTCATTTTGATAATGGTGAAGCATATGAACCTAAATTTCCAGATTCTCGTTCAAGTCTAGAAGATCTTTGTCGTTCTCATCTTGTAAGTGGTGTCTGCAGAATTGTCACTGCACTTTACCTATTTGCAATCTAGCAGGATATTTAATTATTGTAATTATTATTATTTTGCTCTATTGAGTGAACTCCTCTTGTTTCCACTCTTCTTTTCCTTGGATATACTCATTTACATTTTTTACTGATCTGGAATATCCTGTCTGGTTATGGAGTAAATGTGGAACGTATTCTCGTTTACTGATCAGCAGCAAAATAACTTGTTCAAGTTCTTAACTCTGTGCCTACTACTCTGAGAATATATGTGGCCCATGATACTTGTGTTCGAAAAAATGCTATGGCACATGGTTAGGTTTTGGTTTGTTTGTAGTGCTGGAATTTGTTCTAGTAGATTTATAAAGTAGCTTTGCAGAATTGTGCACTTAAATGTCCTTCAAAATTAGTACAGTATGCACATGATTTTATTTGGTAGACTTGCAGGAGCTTTTGGAAATTATAACAATGAAAGCTGCAAAACTTGGAAGTCGACATCCTCAGATGCAAATCATGCCTAGTTTTCTGTTTTTGTTTTTAATCTTATATATCATACTTCCAGTAGATAGTCACCTATAATTTTTTCTGTAAAGGATGCACTCCTTGCTAGCATTGCTGAGACTGAGAAGCAGACTGAAATGGCGACTCGAGTCTCTACGTGGAAACAAAATATTGAACACAATTTGGAAGAGCAAGTAATAATATTTAATGTTATTGTACCTCAGTTCCTTTTCTGTCGTCTGTATGGCCAATGACCATTTCTTCTTTTTTGTGGGTTTGAGAGAAGTATGTCTTTTTTTGATAGGACAAACACCCTCCATTTGATATTCATGAATACGGCAAAGCAATTCTTGAAGAATTATCTATTGAAGCTGACAGAGGAGGTCTCATGCCTTTCTCTGATGTTGTTGAAGGGCAGGAGAAGTACAATGTAGCCCGAAGCTTTTCCGCACTACTTCAATTGGTAATGTACTTAACAAGCAGTAGAAGTACCTAAATTGGTGAAATTTAGAAATTGAAAGCTTATGATTTTATACGAACGATTTTTAAAATTTTATATGTTATGGATGAAAATTGTAATTGACGAGTCATTTTCAGGTGAACAATGGAGATGTGGAGTTGGAAAAGAATGGGGTTGATGGGGAGTCGATTTGCTATACTTCTGTGAATCCGTTCCACATTAGGCTTATTCGCCATGAGAAACGAGTCGATAAAACACGACATCAAACCTCAAGAAAGAGGTCTGTGTCCCCATGTAAGAGTGAAATTAATACTCTCAAAGAATCTCGTACAAGAGACAAGAAGAGACAAAACAAGGGAAAGTTGGTGGCATAAAGTGCACTCCTGAATGCAAAAGGAGACTGAGATCTCGATTTGTTGAACCAGTTGATTGACCTTCTACTGGACAACAATATCTGATGTGCAGTTGACTATTTGTATGTTGTAAAGAAATTCAACATGTCTTGTTGTAGCATTGAGCACCAACCTCTTGTTGGGGCAATTAGTGTTAAAGTACCTTGTGTCACTAAAACATAATTTAACCATGTAATTCAACATATTCCTTTTTCCCTCGTTTAGGTTTGTTTATTAATTATCATATGGGAGGGAAATGGATGTATTAAAAGGAAAGTATATCTTAACCATGTAATTATCACTGGTATTGATTCTTGTATTTTACTCTTTCCATCTCCTCTTGCTTTTTGTTTCATTATTATGCTTCTTCTCTCCAGATGATAGCAGGGCTTGCTTGTCCACAAATCCTCTCCTTGTTTTCCAGGTTCCCTATCACTCATGCTCGATTTTTTAAAAGGCTTTTGAAATCTTGAAAAATGTTTACACTTGTAGTTATAATTTTAAGGCATCACCTTATTCTCCTAGGGTGGAGGTTCGAGTCCCTAGTCCACATTTTTTTAGCGTACTAATACAAATAGGTACATGGGCAGGTTATTTTGAAAAGCAGAAGGATTGTTGGAAGAGGGATGAATGGCGGGACTTGAAAGTTTGGTGCAGAACAATGAGCAAGGGGAGATTTCATTTGCTGCCATTAGAGACCAGTGGGAAATTCAATTATTTTGCTTTGTTTGCTATCCCAGTAGCACAAACACCAACGACGGAGAACCTCCATCCTCTCCTTCCCTACGCCCAAAATCGCTCGCATTGAGACACATGGATCTCTTCGTCTTCCACTGTTTGCTTGCAACTCCTCCAACATTGCTCTACCTCTGATTTGATTCTTGCCACGCAATATAGGAGGTAAGATCCTCTTGAGATCTTCACTTTCCACTTTTCTCTCCATGTATCTACACAATCTGTATGTACGTATAAATTTGCCAGATATGAAATGTTTGTTTCTGCTGAATATTATGTATTCGCTTCCATACGAAATGTCTGTTTCCACTGAATATTATATATCCGCTTCTTCATATTCCTCGAACTCTGTCCTTCATGTGTAAACGATTTCTTATTGCATTTCCTAAAATTCATGTACTTTCTTATCAATGCCCCCGAATTCAACCAGATCGTATGCTAGTCTCCAGCTAAGGAGTTGGTCTCTTGTCTATGCTTTAATTGGCCGTTCAAGTGCAGCACCTTATATTGAATTCAGTGTAATACAACAGTATTCTGCCAAACTACCAATCAATTACTCGGTCTCTATTATTGGATGTGTTAATTGCTATGGATGAAGCATGACTTATTTGAATTACTTGATGTAGGAACAGCCTTATCTTTCCAAGCTGGATTTCTTATGGCCTCAAGTGTCCTGTATCTCTGGTTTTCCACCCAGAGGCACCAGAACTATTTTTGAAAGTTATAGAGATTCAACTGATGAGGTAATTCGTAATATATTCATATGATTTTTTCCATGCACGTGGTGCCATTTGAAATGAAGTAGTTTTTGAGGATGAGTTTGAATTGTTGAACCTCACAAGTTACAAGGGCATTGTTTTTGTCTTGGCAGATCCAACAGTTTGCCATAAGATTTTCAACATCCAAGGAAACTAATTCAGTTGTGAACATTCTCAAGGTATTTAATATGAACTCCTTTTATGTTAAGGTTTTATGCTATTCTCATGTTTCAAGAAATGTCGAAAAATGCAAGAGATGCACAACCCATAAGGTACGACTTGGGGTGTCAGATTTCAACAGACTCTGAGTTATTATCTTCAAAGAGACTGCCGACAGCTGAATGAAAATTCTCTAATATTCTAATGCATCACCGTCCTTTTATAGTGACAGAGAGATTTGATGTATTTTACGTTCCCAGCTTTTCTGACAAATTGAGCAGACTAGAGATACCGTGAAATGCCTTTAGAGATACCGTGTAGACTAGACCCCTGAAATGCCTTTAGAGATACCGTGTAGACTAGAGAGATACTCAAGTTCTCAGGAAAACAATGCACATCTTGACCCACTTAGATACGATCTTTGCAGCCTTGCCTCCTAGATTTACTTTTATGCTATCAAACTCCTCAGATGTCAAACAATGTAAATGCTATTACAATGTAAACTCCTTCGTATACAAATTTGGTTTAGCACTTTTGGTCATCATCATTTCCTGTAGTCTCATCTCCAACTTGCCCGGAAGACTAGAGTTAAGTTTACATTTTGTTTGTTTAACTGTGAATATTAGCCTGATTTGCTTGTTGGTAATTTGGAAAATGGATAAACGGAACGGAATTATAAATACTGTGGGCCTGATTTGCTGATAAGTCTCCTTATGTGATTGAATTGTTCTCTCTCAAAGTTTGTTTGCACCATGTGATTCTCAACAGAATTGATTGATGCTGAGATGAGGGATAAGTGTGCGACCAAGTAGATGGAATTAACTTGTTTCTCGGAGAATAAATAAAAGGCCACGCAAAAACAATGGCACTGTGCATTTATATCCACACTGACTTTGGAAAAGAAAAAAAAGGGGAGAATTTTCAATTTACGGCTTGTGAGTATTTGAACCATTATACTTCATCATTGTTGAATCATTCACCTAAGATTGCTGCTGATGTTTTGGGTTATTACTTATTAGAGTTTAAAATGTTTGGATGTCGTGCTACACATGTTTCAGGTTTGTCCCGTAGATTTAGCTAGATGCATATCAAAATGTGGTTCTAATTTTACGATTTTTACATTAAATTCTTCATGTTGAAAATTTAATTTTACCCTATACAATTAAATCTTTATGATAAAAGCATGATGTCATAATTTAGAAATTAATTTTTTATGAACAGCTTTTTCCTCCAAGTTCATGATGAGAAGATGTTGAAAAAATGATGTATTTATATCTCAGAAATTTATAGAAATAAGAGGGGAAATTCTCCATTAATATAGGACATTTCTATGTAGCTAGCCATAAACTAAACCACCAAGCATGGACGACAAATCTTTGGGCTACCCAACATCCTGGGGTTTACAACGAGCAAACCCATTAAAATGAAAAATGAAAAAAAGATTTGTCATTGTTGAAAAGTTTGGATGGCGGAAAGCCTGTCCAAGAAATCATAAAAAACATCGTCACTACTTAGCATGCTTATTCTCAAATACTTTGCATCAGCTCCAAAACGCTTCCCGTGTCGCCCTTCTATATTATACCCTCTCAGAAAGCTCCCACAATCCTCTATCTCCTCTTTGCACTTCAACCAAGCAAAAGCTGTTCAAATTCAATTAAAACATTAATTAACCAGCTTGTTTTTATGTCTTCATAAACGAAAATTTAATTAAGAATTGAAACCTGAGACTTACCAGGATATGGTCGTGAAGGACGTCCAAGGAAACAGCAGTACTGCCTCTCGAAGGTCGGGAGACTAAAAACATCACTCCGTCCAATTACATCTCTTAGATTCTTCCATCTTTTCGCCATGACACGGTTGCCGTACTCAAAGAAGTTGTTTGAGGAATTCAACCCAATTTTCTGATAGTCATTGCACAACAACTTTATTATCTTTGCTGTTCTGAATTGTGAATCTTTCGATACCCCGAGGGTGTTTAGCTCTATATATTTGGTCATTTTTACTGCCACCTCTCTGTCCTTAACAAGTGCCCAACTGCAAAACATATAAACAAAACAGTATAAAATAACCTGGTGTTGATGATTTGATTAACGAACTGTGGGGAAAATAAAAGAATAGAAACTGACCCAATGCGGGAGCCAGCATGTCCGGTGCATTTGGAGAAAGTGAAATACATAAGATCATGGTCGGCAGGAGAATTGATGGGGGTGAATTGGGGCCAATAATAGGCGAAGTCATGGATGAGCTTGCCTTGGGAGGCGCTGTGTGTAACGGTCATGCTTGTCCAGGGCCTGTTGTCCATGGCCGCATGCCCAATCCAACCCCCTTCTAGCATATTTTCATGTCCGGTATTGTATTAGTTTAGTTAGCTTGCTTTCTTTACATTTTCATTGTAAGTGACCACTCGCCCTTTTGCATATGCAAGGGCGCCAGTTGGCTTTTTGTTCAGAATGCACTATATGGGGATAAGACTAACCATCATTTCCTCATACCCGGAGTAGTACTCTATAAAGCCGTTGTTGTTGCTTATTGCTTTCTAGTCTACTACAATCTTTCTTTCTTTATTCACACTCACAAATCTTCTTACGAAAACCTTTTCTCCAACCCGTTTTCTAAAACCTTTTCCCTAAAACGGGGGTGGAGGTTGCAAGAGGCACTCGGTTGTGCCATCGGCAGTCCGTAATCGAGTTGGCTGGCTTGTTCGTGAGCGGGAACAAGTGCCGCACAATCGCTAAGAGAAGCTTCCGAAAGAGCGATTGTGACAGTTGGTATCAGAGCCAAGTTGGCTTATAGAGGGAAGATCAGTGATCATGTCGGCGACGAAGAACTTGAACAAGTCCCATGTGGACAGATTGGTAGAGATAGAAGAACAAATGCTCTACCTGAGAGAGGTCCCAGATAATGTTCGTTTCTTGAGACTCGGCTACAAGAAGTTGCCGAGAAAGCCGATGGAATTGATGCGGTGGTAGGCCGCCTAGACGGATTACCCGTCAGAGAATTGATGATGAGGTAGAGACCCTCGAGACCAAAACAGTACGGTCCGGCAACTTTGAACGAGGCGATAGCTCCTCGGGTTCTGTTGCCCACATAGAGGAGCGTGTCGAAGAGCTGGACAGCTCCCAAAAAGCAATACTTCAGATGGTAACCGACCTATCTGAAGACTTCTCGATCGGCCCTGGATGTCGTCAGAGCCGAGATAGCGGATGTGAGTGCGAGGGTGAATCTCACCATCCGAGCGGTAGGGAAAACAGCCCCACCTGGGGGCGCAGTGGCAGTAAGCCGAATAAAATCCCAGAACCGAAACCCTTCTGTGGGGTGCGAGAAGCGAAGGCCCTTGGAAAATTTTATCTTCGACCTTGAGCAATATTCAAGGCGACGAAACACGTGACTGAAGAGTCGAAAGTCACAATAGCAACGATGCATCTAATTGAAGATGCAAAACTGTGGTGAGATCACGATTTACAGACATACAGGAAGGACGTTGCCTATTGATACTTGGGATAGATTGAAACAAGAACTTCGTTCGCAGTTCTTCCCTGAAAATGTTGAGATCTTGGCTCGACGAAAACTCAGAGAGCTAAAGCAAACAAGTAACATCAGGGACTACGTAAAACAGTTTGCAGGACTCATGTTGGACATACGAGATATGTCCAAAAAAGATAAGGTCTTTTGCTTTGTGGAGGGGCTGAAACCGTGGGCGAAAGCAAAACTATATGAACAGAGAGTACAGAATCTCCCCTCTGCCTATGCGGCAGCTGAACGACTATACGACCTTAGCACTGACTCACAAGATGTGAGGAAGCAATCAACTTCCTCAATGAGGAAAACAGAAACAGCCGTTCCAGCCCTCCCAGGCCTGGGGGAGGAGACAAGAACACAGGGGGGGGACCGTAAATCATCCCAACCGAGATCAGGAAACAACTGGCGGGGGCCGCCACAACAGCATAACAATTACAATCGCCCCCTGTCTTATTTCATATGTAGAGGGCCACACAGGGCGCGTGAATGCCCAAATCAAACCGCGTTCAATGCTTTTCAAGCCACATTAGCCTCTACCTCCGGAGACGAGGCCGAACTAGAGGAAACGGTAACCGAGCCAGCGGCAGAAATTGAGAATCCCAGGATGGGGGCATTGAAATTTCTGTCTGCACTCCAGAAGAATATGGGAAAGGCGACGGAGCCACTAGAGAAAGGTCTCATGTATGTGGACGCTTGGGTCAACCAAAGATCGGCCAAAACCACTATGGTTGACTCTGGGGCTACCCATAACTTCATGGCGGAAACGGAAGCTCGCCGCCTGAACTTGAATTGGGAAAGAGATGCAGGAAAGATGAAAGCTGTGAATTCCGCAGCCCTACCGATTTCGGGATAGCGAAGAGAACTCCGGTAAAGTTAGGAGACTGGAAGGGCCTCGTCGACTTCGTGATTGTCAAGATGGATGATTTTGATGTGGTACTGGGGATGGAATTCCTACTTGAACATAAAGTCATACAAGTGCCCCTCGCTAAATGCTTAGTCATTACCAGATCTACACCGACCGTAGTCCAAGCCAGTATCAAGCGGCCAAATGGAGTGAGAATGATCTCAGCCCTCCAATTGAAGAGGGGCCCGGCCCACGACGAACCCACGTTCATGACCATCCCAGTAGAATCGGTTGAGTCCACTGAAGAGGAGATCCCCCAAGACGATCTATTTGTCTTGGAAGAGTATCGGGACGTCAGGCCGAGAAGCTTGCCCAAGTCCCTACCCCCACGAAGGGGATTGACCATGAGGTCGAGTTGTTGCCAAGGGCAAAGCCGCCTGCCAGGAAGGCATATCAGATGGCCCCGCCCGAATTGGCTGGGCGTCGAAAACAGTCAGACGAGTTGTTAGGTATGGCTCAGCTTAGCTTCAATATCCAGCAGAGTTCCGCGATCGGAAAGGCGGCCCTCGAAGTGTGCGACAGACAGCCACTCGGGCCACACTTGGTGGACCACCCTTATGCAGGCAAAAGTCCTCAGACACATAACTTCACTAAAGAGTGGAGCAAAACCCCTGAGATAGCTCGCGCCTACCTAGAAAGAGCATCAAGGAGAGTGAAGAAATGGGCTGGTAAGAAGCAGAGGGCCTTGAGTTTCAAGCTGGGGACAAGGTCCTGATCAAGCTACGACCGGGACAGTTTCAGTTCCGAGGCCAGAGAGACCAACGGCTAGTAAGGAAATATGAAGGTCCAGTGGAGGTAATTGAGAAGGTCGGGAGAACCTCATATAGGGTTCAGTTACCCTCATGGATGAAGATTCATTCTGTCATCGGTGTGAACCTCCTGAAGCCCTATCATCCCGAACCCGAGGATGGACAGCGGACATGCTAAGGCGCTGACTAAGTCCAAACCCCACATGAACCCACGGAAGTTCACCGATCGTCGAGATATCAGTCACGATGAAGATTTTGCTGAGAAAGAAGTTGCACAAATCTTGGGTAAACGTACGCGCCGTAGTGGAAGACCCAGACGAGAACTGACAGAGTTCTTGTGAAATGGAAGGATCTCCCCGATGAAGAGATCAGTTGGGAGCGGGCCGAAGACTTGAAGAATGCAGCTCGGCCATCGCAGGTTTGAACAAGGTCGGTTGACGGGGACGTCACCAATTAAGTGGGGAGAATGTAACGGTCATGCTTGTCCAGGGCCTGTTGCCCATGGCCGCATGCCCAATCCAACCCCTTCTAGCATATTTTCATGTCCTGTATTGTATTAGTTTAGTTAGCTTGCTTTCTTTACATTTTCATTGTAAGTGACCACTCGCCTTTTGCATATGCAAGAGCGCCAGTTGGCTTTTTGTTTCAGAATGCACTATATGGGGATAAGACTAACCATCATTTCCTCATACCCGGAGTAGTACTCTATAAAGCCGTTGTTGTTGCTTATTGCTTTCTAGTCTACTACAATCTTTTCTTTTTTATTCACACTCACAAATCTTCTTAACGAAAACCTTTTCTCCAACCCGTTTTCTAAAACCGTTTTCCCTAAAACGGGGGTGGAGGTTGCAAGAGGCACTCGGTGTGCCATCGGCAGTCCGTAATCGAGTTGGCTGGCTTGTTCGTGAGCGGGAACAAGTGCCGCACAATCGCTAAGAGAAGCTTCCGAAAGAGCGATTGTGACACTGTGCTTGACCACCGATTGGCGCATGCAGCCGTCTGGGTTGTTTGGGGAGTTGACCACTTCTATGAACGCCCCACTTTTTTCAGCGTCGTATTCCTTGGCATCCCCTCCCCATTTGTAAAGCCTGGAGCACAAGAAGTCTGTTTCTTCTGGGTAACTCTGCCAGCCATTGTCGATGTGTTTATTAATAGGGGAAGTAGAATTCAATTAACAAGGAAATAATGTGATCGTATGGTAGCCTCTGACCGAGTAGTAAGGAGCAGCAGAAACCACATGAATGGGTTTGTGGGAAGCAGGGGTTGAAAGTGCATAAAGGGCAGCCTGGAACACCTGCGTCGAACCCGTCCCAACCACCAGATGTCGTTCATCCACCACCGCATTTCCCACCGCTCGATGCAATCGCCTGATCGCCTCCTCCAGTTCCGGCAACAGAAACCAGCAAACATTGCCGGTGGGGGCTTTGTAGCTCATCAGATCACACCCTGGAATGTCCACCCTACACTTGTCTCCCATCCTCCTCCAGTACTCCTCGAACACCGCTGGATTCCCCCTGCCATCAACATTTCACAATAAATTTGAACAACAAAAGACAAGAGTTGAAATTGTTAATAGGAAGTGGGATTACGGATCAAGGTCGATGACGGGTAGGTTGGCCCTGGAGCCATTAGATAGACATGCAATGGAATGGCTGGATCTTTCAGTTCCACACATTATTTCTTAATGATCCTTTTCCTTTTTTTGGTTCTCTATGAAGAAAGCAAATCCAAATGTAATGGCTACAATCAACAACTTAACCGAAGTGGTGGTGCAAGTTTTGGGTGTGTCTATTTCTGGTTTTGTCTCCTATTTATACGCAACATTCATCTGGGATTTTCAATAATTGTATTCACTTTACTCCTTTTTAAAACAAAAAAACATGTTTTTTTGTTTGTTTAAGATTAGACTGAAGATTATTAGGGGAATAATCAGTTACAATTTATCACTCATTATTTAAAAATAAAATGATAATCCTTTTTTTTTAAAAAAAAAAAAATTTAACAAGGCAACGAAAGTAAATGTATATTTTCAAAGATGAAGACTAATTTAAATTGATCAATTTGGTTAATTAAAAAAATTCATAGGCTTAGCTGCAACTACACCATGTAAATTTAGTTTAATATAATTCTAACAAAAATAAATAAATAAATAAATCAATCAAGTCATTCAAATTTAGTTCAATGGGTAAAGTGTTCGGAGTGCCAACAAAATCTCACATTGGTTAAGGAAGGAAGTGATCATGGGTACATAAGTGAGGACTGTAACCCCGAAACTTCTCCCTAAGGATTATCTGCGGTGAAGTGACTTGTGAAGGTTTGCTGGGATGCTTGGAAGCAAGATTTGCTTTGACCTTGGGAGAGTTTGAGGAGGAAGGCTTGAGTTGGCTAAGTCTAGGATAGGTATGCTATAGGAGGTGGATGCACACAAAAATACTTAGTATGGAAATAAATTGCTAAGTGTTGTCAAGAGGGGGCAACCATGCATTGGAGGTAGTTCAATGGGAAGAGAGTGCATCACACCTTAAGCTAGTTTAGTAGGCCATGTGTGACAATGAACAAGAGAAAGACAAGAGATGGTTGGCCAAGCTAAGTAAAGGTAAGGAAAATCCAATCATGCATTGAAGGTCAAGAGGATGCTCAACGCATAGATAGGGATCAAGGAGTTCAGGTGTGACAACCATTTGGGAAGGAGTTACACCAAGAAACCCTAAGGCAGGCCAAGTGGACGCATACCCTAAGGAAAATAGGCTACTTGGACGCATAGCACAATGAGAAACACAACAACTATACTTTGAACTCAAATAGATAAACCATGCTTTGAGGAAGAGTTTAAAAACTAAGGAAGGAGGAAAAGAATGGAAGTTGAACGTTGTTAGCTCTAAAAAAGAGCTATTATTCCTAGCTTAATTCGGGCTCATTAGTGGATTTTACGTGTTTATTTCCCTATTTTATAAGTATCGAGCAATTAAGAGGTAGAATTAATCATTTGGTGAAGAACGAGGTTAATTTGAAGCAATTTGGAATTAATTTGAACATTCGGGCTTCAAAGGAGTTGAAAAGACGAAAATATCATCGAGTTCCACAAGTATGATCAACCATCGAGCACCATCTAGTACCATCGAGTAAAAGGCTGTCAAGTAATCAAGAAAACGTTACCGAGTGAATGAGGATCAAGTATCAAATAACGAGTATCTGATAGTGGATGCAACATTGCAACGCTATTTCAAGTGTTGCGACGCTCCGAGTTACATCACCACCAGTATCCCAACACATCCTAACGCTTCACTCCAACGCTTGAAGGTAGAAGCATCAGCGTTGCAACACTGCGACAATTGGCGAACATGAAGCTGAGCGCGCGCGCAACCTAGCATTGGACCAAGTTTTGGACTTCAACACTGACGCTTCCCTCTTGCCGCATCAACATTGCAACACTGCGTCAATCACTATAAATATATCTTCTCGGCCCTAGGTTGAGATATGCTAAATTTTGGAGGTATAGGCCGATTTTAGGAGCTGAATGCATGGAGGCTGAAGTCAGACTTCCTTCTTCTTCTATTCTCTTCAATTTTTAGTATCTTTAAGTTAGTTTTTATTTTATTTTTGGATTATGAATTTTTATTGGAACGCACTCCGTCAATTTATCTATGAATCGATGAGGTAATCTTTTGTTTAGTTCTTGGATCAAACGTTCTTTGTATTTTGATAAGTTTTCTGTTCAATTTTTATGCTTTAATCCAGAATTATGCTTTTCTTGAATCTTATTTAATTTAAACTTGTTTTTATGTATTGGATTGACGTCCCTATCATGATCGCATGTCTTCGCTAGTTAAATTCAAGCTCGTATGTATCCTTATAATCGTCCATGCTTTGAATTTATCCTTGTACCATAGATTAGATAAGCATGCTTAGGTTTTTTAGGTTGTCCATGAATCTTTATATCGCACGTTTAATCTAGATTTAAGAATAAATTGATTATTTGAACACGGTTGTTCTGACATTTAATCAACATAGTTGAATCCTGAATCTTAATGCATGTGTTTCTAGTTCTTTATGGTCGTTGAGGACTTAATTGCATCTAAGAGCATGTAGGTTAGTTAGGGCACGACTTTTCAGCCTTAATTATGAATTAGGATGCTTGCTCGGTTCAGATTAATTGATTTTCGGGCTTATAGAGATTAGTTAATGCGCATCGATTGGGTAGCTATGCATGCATAATTCAAATATATGATATGTTGGTTGAAAACAATGATTTAATTTACGTTGAATGACCACTTGGTCTGAGAACTAAATGAATCCATTACCGTTTCATATATCCATTGCACATTTATTTCAATTTCGCACATGTTATCTCTTCCACATCAAAACCCCTCATTTATCACTCTAGTTAGAAAATTAACTTAACGAAACAAATTGCGCTTTTCTGCGGATCGACTTGGACTTACCACAGTTACTACGTCTTTGTAGTAATAAGAGTAGTTCGGTATTATAATTTTTCTTTTGTTTCAGTTTGGGGTCGAATTAACGATATCGATCCCCGATTCGAAAAAACGCATGACAAGGTCTACCATGCGTCCAAAAAAGCCTTAGGAAGGGTAAAGTTGATACACCATACGTTGAGTAAAGGATACCTAAGGAGTAGGGCCAACTAGAACATGCAAGACACCTCAAACAAGTCTCATGCGTTGAGCATTATGCAACAACCATGCGTTGAAAGGAAAAGAAATAAACTATTCCATGAGATGAAACCTCACTTTGAAGGATTTGGCTTGAAGAGAAGCAAACAATGTGTTGGTTGACTTGCCATAGAGGTTAGATAGGCTTGAAGACACGTTATCCATTGAAAAGCTTGAAGCCCAATGATGCATTGGGAGCAAAGGAACATCTATGCGTTAAATCAAGCTCCCATAGGTTGAAAGTAAAGTGTTGGACGGTGAAAGACACATATTATGGCTGAAGGAGGAGGTGGCATGATAAGGGTTAGCCAGATAAGAGAAAATTGACAACTAGGGAGGCTACTTGGCAAAATTGAGGAAGTTAGAATTCATGCAGAATTCTCTATAAATATGATATATGGAAAAAGGATCGGTTTGGCCCTTTTTATTCATCTAAAAGAGGTGATCTCTAAGAAATATGAAAGCTAGATGAGTGAGAAAGATAATATGGGGCTGCTGAAAGAAAACCCCCACGATTTGATGCTAAAAATCAAATAAGATTAAAGGTAGTGCACATTCTAAGTTCAATCAGGCAGTCCGTGATATTTGATGAATTTCGAGCATTTCAAGAATAATTAAGAGCTCCAATTTTGATATAAGTTATCTGAAAGAATATATAAGAGGTTCATAGAAGGAGGTTTCAGATTTTAATGAATAGATTTCAAGTTATATGTTCAGAAAGTTAAACCTGGGATTTAGGAGATAAAGAAGCAAGCAGTTGACTAAGGGCTGAAATAAGAAAGTGGTGTGAGCATTTGGCTTGTGCTAAAAATGATATTTTAAAATAATTTGAAGTTCTTTGAGTATAAAATATAAACCTGGGCTACCATGACAAGATTTAACTAGAAGGATGCCCAAAAGTGAAGTGAACTCGATGAAGGTCAAAATTCAAAGCTTCCGGAGCAGGCCGAGGTATTTGGAGTGTTATGAGCTGTATAGGAGGATTAAAAGCTCAAATTTGGAGGTAAGATTACTGAGATGATTCCTCACAAGTTTCATGAAGAAATTTGTGTCTAATTCAAGCTGAAATTGATGTTATAAGTGTTGGAAAATGAAGAAAAATAGGAAGAACCATGCGTCCAAGGAAGGACCATGCGTCTAAGGAGAGACCATGCGTCCAAGAGGGAACCATGCGACCAACTATGCGACAAAATAAAGAAGTGTGCATTGGTCTAAGTGATGCTCAGGGCTTGAAAGGCTAGGAAAGGGAGCTAAGTGTGGATGACTTTTAAATCTTAAAGTATTTCAAAGTGTATGCTTTTACTAGTTTTCAAGTTTTAGCATGTTTGAAATTGACCAAGTATAGTAGGTTTGATAAATGAAATCAAAGCATGCTTTAGATGAGTTAGTACTCAAAATATGTTGATGTTTTCCCGGCTACAGTTGAACACATAAGGGTTTTATGGAGACTAAGTATCAAACTCATGTTTTATTTAAGGCGTCAAAGTTTTAAAAAGGAAGCTAAAGCATGAATTTATTAACAAAGCTAGATGATATTTTACCTAAATGCATGGCTTGGTGTCAAGCATCATGTCAACACAAGGTTTGAAGTTATATGAGTTTGATGTTCTCAAAACATACTAAACAATGAGTAGAATTTCATGAGTTTTGTGGTTGAATATCTTTAAAGTATGCTTATGTACAAATATTTCGTAATTGAGCTAGAAGCTCCTATGTTTTCAAATACATTTAAATGCATGAATCATTCCAAAGGAAAATTTATGAACCATGAGTTATGCAATGTTTAAATATGATTTGAAAGGCATAAACATTCCTAATGATAATGAATTTTATAATGATAGCCATTTAAAATGCTATTTTCTATGAGGAATGCTAATTTGTTAGGTTATGAAATTATGTTTTAGTATCTTAGCTATGAAACCTGGTATTGAAAGTTGTGAAGGTATCATGGTCTCTGATAACGTATAGAAATACAAGTTATTGTTCTCTTAAAGTTGGAATAATTCGGATCTTTAGTGATATAAACGCATTCATTATAAAAGAAAAATTCATGAAATTCATTCATGTAGTAAACTCATACACGTATCTTTCTTAAGTAAAAACCTGCTTCACTAACACATCTCAACACAGGAATCAAAGAAATTTACTAAGTGTTGCAGCCAAGGCCAACACAAGGGGTATGCTTCTGAGAATATTCGATGTATGAAGGATACATTGGCTCGTGTATTTCCTATCAAATCACCACTTGCAGGCATGGGCATCTGATTGACAGCGTCTGAACATTTCAGAAGCGACAGGCGGCTACTCCAGGGTACATAATTTAATGTAGGTCTAATCACCAAGTTGTTGAGATTTTCCTATATAAGGAGAAGCTACCTTCAGAATCAGAGTTAGACAATACAGAGCCAGCCAGTAGAAACTTTTCTTTTCAGCACTAGTAGATAGCATCTGCCATTTGCAAGTAAGTAATAGGGGGAAGATACTATTTAACCATTGATCAAGAGGTGTTGTTGGAGAGAAGCTTGAGGGAGATATCTTCTTCAACTCCTCTACCACGTTGGTTGTAACAAGCACAAAAAACAAGCCAAAGAAGACAAGAGATTAAACTCTCTATCTTGACTTCTACTTTTCACATTTCATTTCCATTCATCATTCATTTCATTAAGTTGAGATTGTTTGTATAAATACTGATTATCTTTAAAATTCAATCTTCAGTTTAACCATTTATCACTTCTCCATCTGTTTACCTTCAAAATTGTTTGTGTTTGTGAAATTTTCTGACTTAATGAGAGCATGTTGCTTATATCTCCCTTAGCAATTGATTAAAGTAATTAAGTAGTTAAATCACTCGAGAGAGTAATTTAACTATTGAACGCATTAAGTCAAGGCGTGCAATAAGTCTAGAGATAGAGTTGTTCACATCTTTTTCCTTTTCTTTATGGCCAACACATGCATCCCAGAGATAGGATTACATGTTGCTTTCGCATCGAGAGATGCTGAACTTAGCACGAACTAAAGAATAGAATTTTCAACACATAGCACATACATTTAGATTGTAAACAAGCATATGTATCATCTTCATCTCATCTTCATTGTGCTCACATAAGCTTGCTAAACCTACCAGGAAATCAACGCATACCACTTACGCTAGAACCATTCATCCATAAATCCATTTCTCCTTTTGAACTCCTATTTCTTCTTGCATGCGTTGCCATTAGCTCAGTGTAAATAACCAACATTTCTCAAGTTAATTAGGAAACATCTGTATTAGATCCAAGAACCAGGTTTGCATTAAAACATTTTAGAGTTTCTGTATTCGACCCTAGACTTACCAGGAAACTTAAGTTAGATTTATACTTGGGTCTGACTTGAGAGAACTTGTATGCATTCAGAAGGGTGCACACATCTACTACCAACGCATCACCGGATTTTCTTAGCAAGAGAAATCACCCTGCTATTCATCTCCATTCATCACCATTTTCCTCCATCATTTTAAGCACGTTTAGAATCAAAATCATGAGGCGAACAACCCCTGTTACCAAAGGAGATGAAGGCATGTATAGTTGATTTCAGTCTAATGCTGAAGGTGATGAAGATATCTTGGAAAAATCTCTACGTGCACGTAAGAGTATTATCGATGCTGTTGGTGATGTAGAATTCTACCTCAGCTAAGGTTTTCGATATTGGGGATGTTTAGCAAAAGAGCCTCCAACTGATAAGATTTAAAAGGGTATAAAGATTTTATATGATGGCTTCATAAGATGCTTTCAGGGTTTTTAAAGTAATTATTATTATAAGTTGATATTTTATTATTTGACGAGCTTAGTGAAAAACCTGTTTTAAATCTTAAAACTATGAGGATGTTTTCAGTTGATATTTGAATTATGAATCTTTCAAATTAGCATATTATGTTCTAAGTCTAGAAGTCTATGGGTTAAGTGAACTATGGTTTTCACTCAATTATTTGACAGTACGATATTTCTAAGTCTAGAGCTCCAACGGTGCATGAATAACTGACTAAACTCTTTAATCACGAGATCCACCATCTGTTAACTACCAGAAAATCCACTTAAGACCAAGAGCTAAACTCTCCTTACCACAGATATATTATGTGTCCATATCAACAAATCAATAGTGTGATAACCCTTCACAGATCGCCTGTAAGTACAACTGGGCCAATAACTATTATGCCCCTATAGTTACATCTAACTGCTTAAGTACCACTGATCCCTCTCTTTCAAAGAGAAGTTGTGACCACTATGTTCAAGCCCCGGAATCAGCCCTTAAGGGAGTAATCTATCTACTTACCCTTGCTTCGGGGAAAGAGTGAATTCCATCTTGTGTAACTGAGTTCCCAGCTCCCAAATAAGACAAGTCCCCAAAAAGGTAGGCATGTTGAGTTGGAAATCTGACCACTCTCACTCATACTAATCAAAGGACCGCCCTCAAAGGTAGGAGTTTTCAAAACACTCAGGATTGAAGTCATGTCACCTATGGTCGTTTAGGTAAGATGTAAGCCTCCAGTATCAATGATATTACATACAGCGACTAGTCATCTCATGGTTCGGTCTTATACAAACTTTTTGTATAGGACACCCACACTTGCATGTCTCCACATGAATGGTCAGGATCTACCATCTGTAATAGTTCACAACACTTGCAAATCTCTATAAATCGGGCCGTATTCATAGTGTCACCAGGATAAGGTATCCTTTCTTAATCCTTATACTACAAACCTATTTAAGTTATCACTTAAGGCATGTTCCACTTATATATCTCAAATATATGCTTAAGTTTACATACAATAACCATGAATCTTTGTTTATTGGATATGAGTAAATGCCAGATAAAATAACTCTTATTTTATTCATAACAATGTGTATATATTACAAACTACGAGACTCTGGGAGAATTAGGACACCAATCCCAACACTTATGAATCTGTAGCTTGAAGCTCCAATGGTACATGAATAATTAATTAAACTCTTTAATTACATTATTTACCATCCGTTAACTGTCGGATACTCCATTAAAGATCGACAACTGCACTCTTCGTACTACAGATATATTTTTGTGTCCATTGGATATAACCAATCAAATGTATGAAGACCTTTCACAAATTGCTCATAAGTACAGCTAGACCAAATTATCATTTTACCCCTGTAGTTACATTTAACTTTTTAAGTATCACTGATTTCTTTAGTGAACAATAGATCATAGTTTTATTATGACTAAACCCCTCTTGGGCCAGGAGAGGGTGTGGCACCACATTGTTCAAGATCCAGAATCATTCCTTAAGGGAGCAATTTATCTACTTACCCTTACTTTGGGGAAGGAGTGAATTCCATCTTGTGTAGCTGTGTTCTTGTTGGGATTGGTGTCCTAATTCTCCTAGAGTTTCGTAGTTTGTAAACTTTGTACACATTGTTATTAGTAAAATAAGAGTTATTTTATTTGCATTTACTCATATTCAATAAACAAAGATCCATGGTTATTGTATATAAACTTAAGCATATATAGAAGATATACAAGTGGATCATGCTTTAAGTAATAACCTAAAAGGTCCGTAGTATACAGATTAAGGAGTGATATCTTTTCCTGGTGAAACTATGGATACGACCCACTTTGTAAAGGTTTACAAGTATTGTGAACTACTACAGATGATTTGGTCCTGACCATTCATGTGGAGACTGTGAGCGAGGGTGTCATATACAAAGAGTTTGTATAAGATCGGACCACGAGATGATTAGTCTCTTTATATAATGCCATTGATACTTGAGACTTACATCTCGCTTAAACGACCATAGGTGACATGATCTTAATCCTGAGTGTTTTAGGAACTCCTGCCTTTGAGAGTGGTCCTTTGATTAGTATGAGTGAGAGTGGCCAGATTGCAAACTCAACAAGTCTACCTTTTAGGGGATTTATTTGATTGAGGAGCTGAAAACTTAGTTACACAAGACGAAATTCACTCTTTCCTCGAAGCAGGGGTAAGTAGATAGATTGCTCCCTTAAGGGCTAATTCCGGGTCTTGACAACCTCTTTTTGTAAGAGATGAATCAGTCATAGTAGAACTATGACTTATGTTTTTTAGAGAAATCAGTGGTACTTAAGGAGTTAGATGTAACTACATGGGCAAAACGGTAAATTGGCCAAACTGTACTTATGAGTGATATGTGAAGGGTTATCGCACTGTTGATTGGTTGATATAAACACAGAAATATATCTGTAATTAAGAGAGTACAGTTGTCGGTCTTTAGTGGAGTGCTCGACAGTTAACGGGTGGTGGATCTCGTGACTAAAGAGTTTAGTCAGCTATTCACGTACCGTTGGAGCTTCAAGTTACAGGTCCATAAGGTCCCCTTGGTAGTTCAATGGATTCAAGTTGAGAATCAGTAACTGGTGTTAGTTTGAAGTGTTCAAATTGACAAGAGAAAATTCAATTATATATGATATAACTGGTATGATGTATGAGATACATCAAATGGAGGATTAATGTAAATATGATTTACATTAAGTACCATAAAATAGAAAAAGAACTATAGTTTATATGTTTTATGAGATGAAATATTAAAACTATAGGTTATAAATATAATATGGTAATTTAGTTATCATATTTATTTATAATAATATTAATTATTTGATATTATCTCTTTTTCTCTAATAACCAATTGAGTGAGAGGTTATTGGTGGTTTTATGGTAACCGTGAGATAAAAAGAAAAATATTTTACTAATTTTGAAGAGTTACTACTTTCGGAAATAACTCACGGTAAAGCTATCAAGTGAAAGTATTTCACTAAACGATAACTAGTAGAGAGACTAAACGATCATGGAGTTTGACTATACGATAGTTCATTCAGCTAATCATAACTAAACGATCGTGTGGCTTTGTCTATACGATAGGCTACCATCTTCTACATGATTGAGCATACCGTCTATACGATAGATAGCTTCCTATCTCCCACTTACTCAATCGTCTACACGATTGTTGTCCTCCAGTCTCTTCTTCAAGCCAAGTTCATACAGAGCCCACAACTTCTAGATTCTCACACCGAGAATATCAAGGTAACCATTGTGGTGGTATCCTCACTCAACTCGATTGATTTCGAGGTTCTGGAGGTCGTTCGTTGGGATCGTGATCGTTGTGTTTGTGTTGTGCACCGGTCGTTGCGTTCAAGGGCTGAGTAGCTATTCTTGGATGCTTGGAGATTGATTAAAGGAGTTTGAAGAATGGTTCTTCAAAGGTACACATACTCTATCCCTTGATATCATCTTATAACATGTTGTAATTTCTTGTTGTGCATGGCTTGTTAGTTTTCGTTCTTGTACCATAATTGATTGTGTTCAATTTCGAATTGGAATTTGGAACGATCCTTCTGGTGCTCATGGAAATTCTCATGCTTGATTTCCTTTAGTTCCCAACTCCCTAATTAGACGAATCCCCAAAACGGTAGACTTGTTGTCGGCGATCTGGCAAGTCTCACCTGTACAAATCAAAGGACCGCCCTCATAGGCAGGAGTTCACAACTCACTCAGGATTTAGGTCATGTTATCTATGGTCATCCTGGTGAAATGTAAGTCTCTATTATGAACGATGTTATATAATGAGACTAAACATTTCGTGGTCCGGTCTTATACAAACTCCTTTGTATAGAATATCCCCGCTCATATGTCTAATACATGAATGATCAGGATCAGATCATTTATAGCACTTTACAACAATTTTAACACCTACAAAGCGGGCCATACTCGTAGTGTCACCAGGATAAGGTACTCAACCTTAACCATCTACCACAAACCATTTAGGTTATCACTTAAACATGATCCACCTATATGTTTCCACATGCATGTTTAAGTTACAATAATAACCTTGGATGTTAGTCTATTGGTTTGTGGTTAATATAACTAAAATATCACATATTTTATAGACAAAGTGAATAAAATATAATATATTTTATTAATCACATAAAGATTTTGTTCGTACAAAGTTTATAAACTATAGGACCCTACGAGATCTAGGGCATCAACCTTAACAGAATGTTACTGCTATAGGATTTTGATTTAGAAATCAAAGATAGAAAAGATACTGAGAATCAGGTGACTGGCCCCCTATCGAGATTGGAGAATAAAGAGATGTAGCTAGGCCAAGCTGAAATTGAAGACACATTCCCTTCTGAACGCCTGCTTAAGGTTGAAGATTATTGACCATGTGGTAGACCAACATTGTCAATAATCTGACCACGAAACAATTTCCAGAAGACTTCAATGCCTAGCAAAGGAAACGGCGTGTTCATGATTGCAAATTCTACTTTTGGGATGAACTGTTTCTCTACAAGAAAGGCCTAGATTCCATTATGCGTCGGTGTGTCCCCCAGATGGAAATGTAATGCATCTTATCTGAATGCCATGATTCTCCTTATGGAGGTCATTTTGGAGGACAGAGGACAACTATAAAATTCCTCCAGAGTGGTTACTTTTGGCCCACTCTATTTAAAGACTCAAGGGAATATGTTCTCAAATGTGACCCATGTCAATGCACGGGCAACGCTGCAACGGCAGAACATTGTTCTAAGGGATTATTTGCACCAACAAATGCAAAAGAGTCAAAACCAATTTGACTTTACAATGCAATATATCAACCATGTCTTGAAGGGAATGTTTGCACTTCCTCCTCTACCTTAACATTTAAGGAATCCCCTTAGATTCATGGACGAAGACCCTACACCTAAACGCAAGGATGATGCGTCAGCCTCATAACTAAATTTGGGGGTGCTGGCCTTTTTTATTTTATTTGAATTTCTTTTCTATGTGTTTACACATTTTTTTGAATTCCATGTACATTTCTTGATCAACGAATGAAGTTAAATCATTTTGATCCTTGTGTTTGTCTTTAAGTATTCCTCTTACTTTCTTTTATTACTTTTGTGTCTTGTGTCGAGCTGTGATACCTCAATGATATTATTAATGTTTGATAACTTACATGTTTAGTTAGGCGTTGGAAATATAAGAATAAAACCTCACTGAATGAAACATATTTTTTATTTCACATGCGTATAAGCCTCAAATCAAACCTCATTTTGAAATTTCTAAGGCATTTTTATAGTTCTTTTTCAATAATAAGGACCTTGCTGATCTCCAAAATTTGGGGGTGAGGGAGGTCCGAGTTGATGCGTTCTCTAGTTACAAAATTTTCTTAATTGACCAAAAAAATAACAAAAAGAAAAAAAAAATCAGACGTAATAAGCAAACTCCACTATCAAAGCAAGGAAAAAAATCCTAGTGATATGAGTTAAGATTAGAAATGACACTTACCGGTAGTTGGATGCCCACATGACACTCTTGGGGGTAAACCAAAACGAAGTTAATTAACCAAGACCAACGCGTCCTAATTGTGCTATCTAAGCCAAAGTAGAAAAATACAATGCATATATGCTTAGATAAGAGTTAAGTTGTGAATGGAACTTGCTCGTAGTTGGATGTTCGCATGATACCTGTGGGAGCAAGCCAAAACGAAAGTGAGTCACCTGAATCAACACATGGATTGTCCTAAGAATAAGAAATTGCACTTAAATAATTTTTTTTATAATAAGAAAATCTTCTAACACTTTATTGAATTTGAAAAATAGAAATGTTTTAGAAAGTAAAAGAGTTTTGAAAAAAGGGCTTGCGCATTAGAGATCGATTATATATTTCTTTAGGAAAGGGAACAAACTTGTATTTGAAAATGCCAATCTCAAACATTTGTAGGTTAAAGAACATGATGAGAGGTGGAGCTAGTGCGTTTAGATCATAAGAGTATGTTAAGAAATTATTTTAGGAATACTCAAGGACAAGCATTGTTCAAAATTTGGAGGTGTGACAACTTGTAGAAATACAAGTTAATGTTCTCTCAAAATTGGAATAATTAGGATCTTTAGTGATATGAATGCAATCATTATGAAAGAAAAACGCATGAAATTTCATTCATGTAGTAAACTCATACAAGTATCTTTTTTGTAAGGTAAAAAACTACTTCACTAACGCATCTCAACGTAGGAATCAAAGAAATTTACTAAGTGTTGCAACCAAGGCCAACGCAAAGGGTATGCATCCGAGAATATTTGACGCATGAAGGATACATTGGCTTTTGCATTTCCTATCAAAATCACCACTTGCAGGGATGTGCATTTGACTGGCAGCATCTGAACATTTCAGAAGTGGCAGACGACTGCTTTGGGGTATGGAATTAAATGCAGTTCCAATCACCAAGTTTTCGATATTTGCATATATGAGGAGAAGCCACCTTCAAAATCAGAGTTAGACAATGTAGAGCCAACCAGTAGAAACTTTTCTTTTCAGCACCAGTAGATAGCATCTGCTGTTTGTAACAAGTAATAGGGGGGGAAATACTATTTAACTGTTGATTAAGAGGTGTCTTCAACTCCTCTACCACGTTGGTTGTAGCAAGCATAAGAAAACAAGCCAAAGAGGACAAGAGATTGAACTCTTTGTCTTGACTTCTACTTTTAATACTTCATTTTCATTCACCATTTCATTTCATTAAGTTGAGATTGTTTGTACAAACACTGGTTATCTTTAACTCAATTTTAAATTTGATCATTTATCACTTCTCCATTTATTTACCTTCGAAATTGTATATGTCAGTGAAATTTTTTGACTTAATGAGAGCATAAAATTTGTTGCTTAAGTTTTCCTAATCAATTGATTAAAGTAATTAAGTAGTTAAGTCACTCGAGAGAGAAATTTAACTATTGAATACATTAAGCCAGGGCGTGAAATAAGTCAAGAGATAGAGTTGCTTACAGTCTTTTGCCTGTTCTTTATGACCAATGCATACATCCTAGTGATAGGATTATATGTGGCTTTCTTATCGAGAGATGTTGAACTTAGCATGAACTAAAGAATAGAATTTCTAACGCATAGCACATATATTTAGATTGTAAACAAGCATTTGTATCATCTTAATCTCATCTTCATTGCGCTCACATAGGCTTACTAAACTTACCAGGAAATCAATGCATACTACTTAAACTTAGACTATTCATCCATAAATCCCTTTCTCCTTCTGAACTACTATTTCTTCTTGCATCGTGCCATTAGCTCAGTGTAAATAACCAATATTTTTCAAGTTAATTAGGAAACATCTGTATTAGATCCACAAACAAGGTTTGCATTAGAAGCATTCTAGAGTCCCTATGTTCAACCCTGGACTTACTAAGAAACTTAAGTTAATTTTATACTTGGGTCTGACTTAAGAGAACTTGTATGCATTCACAAGGGTGCACGCATCCACTACCAACGCATCGCCTGATTTTCTTACCAAGAGAAATCAATCCATCATTCATCTCCATTCATCACCATTCTCCTCCATCATTTTAAGCACGTTCAGAATCAAAATCACGAGGCGAACAACCCCTGTTACCAAAGGAGATGAAGGCATGTATAGTTGATTTCAGTCTAATGCTGAAGGTGATGAAGATATCTTGGAAAAATCTCTACGTGCACGTAAGAGTATTATCGATGCTGTTGGTGATGTAGAATTCTACCTCAGCTAAGGTTTTCGATATTGGGGATGTTTAGCAAAAGAGCCTCCAACTGATAAGATTTAAAAGGGTATAAAGATTTTATATGATGGCTTCATAAGATGCTTTCAGGGTTTTTAAAGTAATTATTATTATAAGTTGATATTTTATTATTTGACGAGATTAGTGAAAAACCTGTTTTAAATCTTAAAACTATGAGGATGTTTTTAGTTGATATTTGAATTATGAATCTTTCAAATTAGCATATTATGTTCTAAGTCTAGAAGTCTATGGGTTAAGTGAACTATGGTTTTCACTCAATTATTTGACAGTACGATATTTTTATTTGCTTTACATTTAATGAGTTTTCTAAGTTTAAGGTAAAAAAACATACTAATGATTTAAAGAGTCGTTTGAAAATGAATTTCCATAGTAAAAGCCTATGTTTTTAAATATGCCACTCACTGAGCTCCCCAGCTCACGTTTTCCAATGTTTTTATTTTTCTCCTCCCAGATAGCAGAAGAGTTCCAGGATTCCAAGATTGCAAGTTGCTTGACAAGGAAGGTCTAGTTTTCCACCGTTATAAAATGTTTGTTAGTTAGGTGTTAGCATAGAGGTGGTCGATAATTGAAAAGTTTCTACAGAGTTAGAGTCAGGGTTTGGTCTGTAATAAAATATCTTCTGAATGATGATGTTGTAATTAGAGTATTGTGTGTGTGAGTTAAGCTGTGTTCTGTGACTGAATTATTGATGAGCAGGTTTGTAGAGTTAAGACCTTAGTAATATAGGCTCATAAGATGTGATGGATGATAGGCTCAATTGGTAGAAGATGTCATAAGAAGGTTGGCATCTGTTGTCTCACACCTCCTTTTAGGTTAAAAAGGTAATTAGGGAAGGGATGTAACAAGGACAATTATCTCAATTAGTATGAGGCCTTTTAGCTTGAAACCAAAAGTGGACAATATCATACTATGAGGATTTCTACCTAAAGTGGACAATATCATACCATTGTAGAGATAGTTAGAGGGTGGTTGTCCTTAACCTAAAGTACTTGTAATGGCAATTTTTTAATCTATCCTCCCTTCAATTCTTGTTGCCTTAGATTTGATCAATCTCACTTTGGATATATACCGTCTAATTTGGTGGAATTGATTATTAGTTACAAAAAAAATTATAATCTTCAAAATAACTAGATGTGAATGACTAATAGTATTGTGTGTGTCTCACTACTCTAATAAAATAAATAACTTTGGATTTGAGGGTAGATTTTTTGGTAGAGTTGATCTCACATAGACCTATTGGTCGCGACACTAAATCATATTAAAGGATGCAAAAATAAATTGAAACAATATTTGCTCAAAACACACGGGGCCATCCCTAAGTGTGATGGGCCAACAGTTTGTCGTTGAACAATAATAAACCATATGGACAATACATTATACAATATGTCTGTTGGTGTTGACAATTAACAAGCGGAAGTAATTTGGATCTTAAGCACTCTAATTCCATTAATTTTAGCAATCAACTAAGCATGTTCATATTAAGAAAATAAGATTTCTGAAGTATACCTTTGATGAATCCACTTCCAAACATCAATTCCATTTGAATTTCCTCTCCTTTGGCTTCAGGACCACGACTTATCTTTCCTACTATCCTCTTGGACCTTAGATTGGATTGTCGGATCCAAAATGAAAATGAAATTGAGGGAATTTTGGTAAGGTTTTAGAACACTTCTTCCTCAATTTTTCATAATTTCATCAATCCATTCAACCATTTCTCAGCTGATAGAACTTCTTTTTTATTCATAATCATCATGCAATCATATTGCTTATCAACTTGACACCAAAATACTAAGAAGATAATGGAATTGGAGGTGGAAGATGAAGTGGAAGAAGTGGAAAAAACTCACTTCTTTCCGATTCCTTTTTTTTCTATTTAAAATGCAATTTCATTTTTAAATTGTTTTTCCCTAAAAACAATTTTAATTGAAATCAATTATTTCAATTTTCAAAATGAAATTTAATTTTGAAATATTAATTCAATAATTAATATTCAAAAATAAATTAATAAAAATTAATAAATAAAATTAATGAAATAATTTAATGAATTAAATGTAATTTAATATCAAATATTATATTAATGAAACACCAACTCCCAACATGAATCCCTATTCATGTGATTAATATTTAAATCAAATTTAAATATTATCCAACTCTTCAATTTCGTTTAATTTGATAATTAAACGATTGATCATATCGTATATAATTAATAATTCTCTTAACTTGAATTTGAACATTTAAAATTTTCTCATCACTCTATTATAAGGTTTAATCTTTTTTGAGCTAGTAAGATAACTAATGAACCTACTAATCATGGACTCCAACAATCCGAAATTAACCAGCTAAACTCTTTAACCCAATTAACCAACATTCATTAACTACCGGGTCACTCCACTAAAACTTGGTAGTTGCATTCCCTTAATTGTATTTCTGTCTTGATATAACCATAATCAGTAAGTCAACTCATCACGGGTTGTTCGTAATGATGGCTAGGTCAAAAGCTGTTTTATTCTCGAGACTACATCTTGTTCTTTAAGTCTCACTGATCCTCTAATGAATAATTGGTTTGTGATACAATCACCAAAACCGAGTCCTTCTCGGGCCAATGAGAGGGTGGGGCCTTGTTTAAGACCCGGAGTCAGCATTTAAGGGAATAACCTCTCTACTATCCCTAAAAATGGGTAGATGTGAATTCCGTCTTGCACCCTATGTCCCCAGCTATCTACTCGGTCTTACCCCTGAAATGGGTATTTATTGAGTTGACACTGTTGGGCCAACCCTCACCCATGTAAATCTAAGGTTAATCCCGAATAAATAGAAGTTCATAATTAGCTCAAGATTAAGGTTAAGTTATCTAAATCATCACTTTGAAATAGTCAATGTTAAACAGTAAACAATATTGGACGCCTCCGTATACTATAAACTATTTTGGCTATCTACTCGAACTTGATCCACTCTTATGTCTTTACATAAAGTCCAAAAAGTCCAAGTACTCATGTAAGAGTCATGGATCTTAGTTAATAGTATTTAGGTTCTTTCTAAAATGAAATGAGCAATTCATACAACTTTAATAAGTTTAATTATTTACAACATAAAATCCAATATTCTCTTAATTTAGCTTTTAAAATCCAACATTCTCTTAATTTAGCTCTTATATATTAAAATATATAGTTTGAATTGAAATTGATGCAGAATCGGATCGGTGGTGTTCTTCCGCTTTACTCTCGATTTGACTGTCCCAATTGTTCCACAAAATACGCAAATTAAATCGCCAAACTTTCTGAGCCTTTTCGTTAAACTCGGGAGTTTTTTATTGGTATAAGAATTTTGCAGTGATTTTGTAGAATGCTTTTCTTTTTTAATTGCTTAGTATTCTAAAACAAACCCCATTTGAGTGTTTGAAATAATCTACAGAACAATATATGTTCTGTGGTACCGAAGCAAAATGGGTATGGAAGAAGAAAGGCGACAACAAAGAGTTTGATCGAGCAAGTGGCGATATGAGATGCCATGTACCAATCCAATCAATGAACCAACCGTTCAACAATACCACGTGCCCTCTTAATCTCTTCCCTTTCCTGTAAAGTCAGAACAGACTTCTTCTAATCTGCCTAAGAGATGCATAATATTAACGACACCGATCCGATGTCACCCAACAAATGTTTCCATTTCAACCCCAACACAAACCAAAATAAACTCTCTTCGACTGTCAAGTCTTTTTGAAATGATGTTTTTAAGTATCAAGTCTTTATAGACAGAATATTGTCCAAATGGTGTGATTTCATGAGTTTACTCATTAAGGTCCACCCCCTTTTCATATACCATTCGCCTTATAAATATACACTCTGATTTAATTTATCATTCTCTGTTAGTTCGTTTTGTTCATTCGCTGCTTTCAGTACATTGCAGCGGGAAAGCAAATTTTTCTTTGAATAGTCTTTTGAGCGGTCTACCCTCTTAAGATACGCCGGTTGGTACTACAATTTGATGAACAGGGAAGAGAATCCAGAAAACAAAGAGAATTTGTCTTTTTATTTACATGAAAGGGGGGGAAAGAATGGGGTAACTAAAGGTTGTATGCCATAGCAGTGGCAATTACTTTTGTTTCAATTCCCTAGTTGTAGAGTGCTATTGTGAGGAACAATAACAGCGCCTATGGGTGAGGTTGGTTTGGCAAGGTTGGGGGGTTCTTCCTAAACACATGTTTTCTACAACGTTCGAAAATGCCATCATATATGAGATCAAATTGAACTCCTGCTCTCTCCCGATTCACTATGAACAGTATGTGATCACCTTCGATTACCTTGTAATACCTGCAATTTTAATCCAAATCCGCATTAAGATTGCACCTAAACGAGAATATAAAAACAAACAATAGAAAACTTGAAATTTGGGATGTTTCTACTAACCAGATACCAGGTTCTAGGGGTTTGCAATCTGAATCATTTACTACATGACGATTTGGATGCTCAACTGGAAAACGTGGGTGAGTCATGGATATGGTGTTGAGTGCACCATCATTGTCCTGCCAATCTTCATCTCTGCACAAGCATAATCATCATGCATTTTTTTTCTTTCATAAATCAAAACCAAAGTTGAAGGAATTTCTTGCTAGCTATATCTTCACCCACCTGTAGCCTTTGTAAGGTGGAATGACATCTGAAGGATGGCGCCATTGACTCATCTGCAGAACTCTAATAAAAAACAAGGGATGGATTCTAAATATGCTTGATGGAACAGTGACCCCCAAAATCTTCCTAGTACACTTGGTTACATAGTTAAAATAGTAGGTATTAGGAAAGGTCTGTAAGTGGCTGTTTAGACGGATGGAGCCCTGTATGGTAAGATCAGGAAGGATCCAATCTCCAGTGGCAAATGGACCCGAATTTCCCATGAGAGAATCAAGAAGACCCCAAATACCCATTTTCTTCCACGACATGTTGAAGTGATCAAACCCAAAGCTATAATATTCTTTCAACCAGGGAATGTTAATCCAATCATATACTATAACACCCAGGCGGCACAACTGTAGCAGGGATATAGTCTTCATTGATCTCCCATCTTCTGGCCTGGAACAAGTTGAGAACAAAAATCAGTTGCTTCATCAAACCAATTGGAACTCATTGAAGTTAAATGATTTGATCATATTGGTTGTTAACACAAATCAAAATATCAGGTCAGATTGCTTATTTGCAACTGATTTGATCAGTCATAACAATTAGAAACTCTATGCAAAAGAATAATGACATAATAGCAGGCTACCATGGGATAGTCACTACACAACTCACAGACCCGATTTATGTTATAAAAAAGTTGCGACTATCCCCTATTCAGTACGTGATCCCAAAATGCAAAGAACACTCGTAAGAAATTCTCCCTGAACTCAAATATATTGAGAAGGTAATGTGTGATATTCAAAATCTAGAAAAACATAAAACCTATTATCATTCAATTTAAAGCGTGTAATTGGTTAGACTCAACTATAAGCATATTGAAATATTTGGCTCACAAGCTTCTAAGATGTGACATAATAAAATCAACTAGAAGATATGTTCCTGCAGAAGATTAACCAATAAAGAAACTTACTGCATCCCATCCAAGTAGGCCCTAGTAGTCCCATTGAATACTCCTGATAAGGACGTGATGCTTATTATCCAATTGTCCGTGGTATTCTCATACCCCTTGAATGCCTGAACCAATAAGAATATCTGAGCATCACAACCTTTCAGACATGTCTTATCTACGAAGATTAAACTCTATATTTTCCTAACCTTATCAGCGAGCATTTGTTGGAGTACCCGAACGACCTGAGCTCCGGCAGAATGCCCCACAAAGTGAATAGGATGATCTTCATCCCATTGAGGATAATGTCCTGCAAATAGCAATCCCAATAAGAAGATAGGTTGTAAGAAGCGGGCTGCTGCATAAGTAGTTATTTGCAAACCTCGTTCATAAACTCGCCCAAATTGGGAGTGGCCATAGGTCTTGCTGTGTTCTTCCCCATAATCAACTCGTCCGCCTTTCAGATAATAGAACAATTCGCGAGCCCTGACAAACGAAAACCCTTGAAAATGAGAACCCAGAAGCGAGAAGGGATAGGAGGCATTAACTGAAGCATAGAAAGATTCAGTTGATTTTGAAGAATTGTTACCTGTCATAAATGCTGGTTAAGGATCCTAGATCAGGCACAAGCACCCTATCGTCTTTCTTCTCCGCACCCGCAAAGTAAGACAAACCTCCCAATCTCTGCGGAAATGGAAAAATGATGGGCAGAAGAAAAGGAAATGAATTGCAGAAACGAAATGAAAGAAGGCTTACTCCTTGGCCAAAACCAAAAATTCCATGGACCAATACAATTGGAGGGAGAGTGTGGACATCGGGTGTTGTTGGTGCGGAAGAATCCCGATGGACCTGAAGTTTAGCGGAAGGGGAGAAAAGCCATTGGTTTATGGCTTGAGAGAGATCCCCTGCGAGGGCTGAGCTAAAAATGTAAAACGCATACACCAAATGAACCAAAGAGCTGAGAAATAATTCCGTCAATTGCAAGGCATCAATCCAGAGTCTAATCATATTGGGCGAATTCGCCGAAAACAGGAGAGCCTTCTTCTTCAACCCAACAAACAAAAAACAAGAGGGTTCAGAAAGAAGGCTCTTCTTCTACAAAATGGGAGGCTTCGAAACGCTTCTCTTTGGGTCCTATTCCTATACAACCAACGCAAATATGGAAGAGGGGAATCGGGGGTGGGACGGGTCACGGGACCCTCTTATAATCTACTACTACAAAAGCTTAAAGCAACCATTTTCATTTTTCTTTTTCTTTTTCTTTTTGCTCTAAAGTAAATGAATATTTGAAATTTCTGACTTTTCTTTTTATCCCAGCCTTCTCAGAAGACAATGTATATTATTATTTATTAACCAATCGGCAGTGAGTTGTGTTCCGTCCAAATAAAAGGAAAAAAGAAATTGAAAATAGACGGAAATAGGCAAACAGGCCCCGTCCTCATAGTAATTACCAATGAGATTACCAAAAGAAAGAAAAGAAAGTAGGTGGAAGTGGACGGTGAAGAAGATAGATAAAATTATTGGATCACGTTTATGGCCTGCGGCTGCGGAGGGTTGCAATAAATAATGTGCCGCGCTGTATCCTAACTGGAACCTTCCTCATCCCACCAACCTCCCCAAACTCTACTCTCTTCCCCACCCTCCCCCCTTATCCACTAACCCCACGGTTTTACCATTTTTTCTTTTTTCTTTTTTCTTTTTTCTGTTCCAATTCATCTACTTCCTTCACTGTACATTATAGAATAGGACACCAAATAATTATTGCTAGCTAGCCAGCCACAAATAATTTATAGGCCAACTTATTAAGATATCAACCTACCTTCATGACTTTTAGGTAACACTATAGTGGTTTACTATAGTTGCTACTATAGCTATGTTAGAACATGACTTGCTAATGACAAAATTTATGATGCTATTATCTCATTTATCATTTGTCATAATAGAATTAAAATATTTAATAAGAAATCATCATACTAAATTTTTATTAATTATGGAGAAAATAGAAAATTTTGATACAAATTAACCTAAGTTTTCTCTAAAAAAAAAGAAATGATAATAGTAACTAGTAACGTTGGTTGAATAAGTAAAGAATATAGCTATTATATTTTATAATTATTGAATTTTGTTAAAGAAATGTATATTATTGGCTTCAGAATTGAAAATGCAATATATGTGTCCCGGATTTGATTTTGGAATAATGCAGCAGTGAGAAGGACAATGAAGTTGATAATGTAAATAAATTGAGATTGAGATTGGGAAATGTGTAGTTCAGAAGCCACGTGGGCATTGGGTGGCCAAAAATTAGATGCCAAGAAATTTTTGCATCACAGCAAACCACACATGAAACTTCTAGAATTCTTCACCATAATTATTTTCAGCTCTAATCTGTTTACATCGTTACGCCGCACTCTACTACCCATATTATTATTTTACTCATTATATTTTTATTCTTATTTTTTTATATTTTTAGTGGTCTAAATTTAATCCTTAAATTAAAAAAATAAATAAAATAACTTTAGTCACCATATATATGTATTGTAAATTTTAAATTTTAGTCCAACAATAATTTTTCAAGCAAGAAAAAGAGTATATTTTTAAAAATTTATGAAAAGAATGTTAATAGAGATTAGTTTTCTTAAAAAAAAAATTAACAAACAACTAAACACAAACCATTTATCGGAATTATAAAAATTAAAAATTAAACCTTTAACGAATTAAAATAAAATTAAAATAAAATGAATCTAAAGTATTATGAGCACTTTTGGACCAACAAAAAATGAAGGTAAGTAAAACAAAGAGCGTTGCCTAATTCCAAAAAAAAAAACATATCTAAGAGCGGTAAGAAGCGTGGTCGATAGAGTTCCTAATAAATAGGAAAAAAAAAAGGCTATTGGACTAGGACTCAATGGGCCTACCTTGGCCTTTAAGGTCGAGGCCAAGGCCAATTGGGCCTCAGTAGGTCAAAAGGCTTGCCTCAGCCTCATAGGTCAATGTCGAGGCCAAGTAGAGGCCAAGCCCAGTAAATCTCACACGAGTGCAATTTTGAGTTGATGGGAATTTGACATGAACAATGTATGGGATTCCCCATGCACGCACCATGCTCAACCTTCACTTTGAACTTTGTTAAAAAAATCCCTGGGATTAGTATTTTCAAGTGGAAATAACACCTAGCATTGCAAATGTTGGATTTTCTACTAAATAAAAACTTGGATCTTTCCACTAATTTGGTCAAGAGGTCAAAGTTTGACTCTCAAAGTGCAAAGTCAATATTTTGATTTTTTAACTTCCAAAGTCAAATGTTAATATTTTGACTTTTGATGCAATTTTTACCAATTTCATTTAATTTCAAAATTAATTTCAATAATTAAAATAGTATTAAATAATTAATTTAATTTAATATTAAATCCAACGCTAATCCCAATCAATATGAATCCCTATTCATAGTCTTGATATTAAAATTTTATTTAAATACTTTCTCTCTCTCTTTATGTTCTATTCACAATTAAACATTAGGTTTAAATCTATCGGATATATTTAACACTTTAATCCAAAAATCAAATTTGAACACTTTAAATTCATTTGTCACACTGTTTAAGGTTTAGTCCGATATGAGCTAGTAGAGGGACCTCATGGACCTACAGATCATGGGCTCCAATGATTCGAGATTAACTGGCTAAACTCTTTAACCCAATTAACCGACATTCGTTAACTATCGGGTCACTCCACTAAATTCCAGGGGTTGCATTCCCCTCACTGTAGATATATTTCTTTTCGCTCGATATAAACATAATCAGTAAGTCAACCATTCATAAGTTGTTCATAATAACGACTGGGTCAAAAGCTATTTTACCCCCAAGATTACATCTTGCTCCGTAAGTCCCACTGATTCTCTAATAAACAATTGGTTTGTGATCCAATCGCCAAACTAATTCCCTCTCGGGTCAATGAGAGGGTAGGCCCCTTGTTAAAGACTCGGAGTCAGCATTTAAGGGAACAACCTCTCTACTATCCCTAAAAGCGAGTAGGAGTGAATTCCGTCTTGCACTCTATGTCCTCAGCTATCTACTCGGTCTTACCTGGAAATGGGAGTGAGCCAGCACTGTTGAGCCAACCCTCACCCATGCAAATCTAAGGATAATCTCGAATAAACAGGAATTCATAGTTAACTCAGGATTCAAGTCAAGTTACCTAGGTCATCGCTTTGAAATAGTTAGTCTTAAACAGTAAACAACGTCATAAAGTAAGAGTGACTTATTTCTTAGTCCGGTCTTATACAAACTCTTTGCACAGAATGCCTCCACTCACAAGTCTCCATATGAACATTTGAGGATCACATCATTTGTACTAAATACAAAGTGGGTCGCATCCGATAGTATCCCTAAGATAAGATACCTAGCCTTATCTGTATACTATATACCATTTTGGCTATCTACTTGAACTTGATCCACTTTTATTTTGCTACATAAAGTCCAAGTATTCATGTAATAGCCATGGATCTTAGTTTATTGGATTTAGGTTCTTTCTAAAAATGAAATGAATAATTCATATATTCAATAACAACTTTATTGAATAAACCTCAATAAAATCTTTATTGATAACATAATAAGTTTATTGTTTATAAATCATGAGTTTTAGGACATAAAACCCAACAAACTCTCACTTGGACTAAAACTCTAGTGGTAACAGATATATACACATAATGTTGAATTGTTGAGTTTTAGAGAGATATACAATAAACTAGGGCATCATATACCTAAGGGTTTTGCTCTCACTTGCCTTAAATTATACAACCCGTAGACCTAGACTCACTAGATGACCCTCAAATACTTTAGCCGTGAGCACCTTTGTAAATTGATCAACATATAGTAGACTTCTAACTTTCAACATATAGGGAATGCATCTTATGTCCTTAACTTCTTAAGGTGATTCTTGATGCCATCATCAAGTATTAATGACACGAGTTTCTTCTAACCCCATGTTACGATTAGGCTGTCACACAACTCTCCCACTACGTTGGGGCATTCTCAACTCTTGAGAAAGATGCATCTGACTAGTTCTAATAACTCTTGTTGTAGGACTAACTTAATCAACAACGCTTGTTGATTTTATGTAACATCTATGGAAATTTTTACGTAATACTAGCTTATTACAAGACTGATGATCTCTCACGTGGTCTTCTTCAAGAAAAGTATCATTTGTTGATACAAATATTTTATTTTCTTTTGGGTTGAAGAAGTATTTAGCTTTTGGGTAGCCTATGGATAGGACTACTTTTGAATGGCGTTCCGATCCCATAGGGTTTTGCACCAACGCATATGCCAGTCGTTTCTAAATTCTGAAATAATGTAAACAACATTTACGTGTCGTAAACAACTTTTACGACCTTTCCATAACTCATATGGAGTTTCATAAATCTTCTTAATGGAACCTATGTTCAAAAGTATATATAAGTCTCTACTGCATATCCCCAAATCTAATTAGGCAATTGAGCATAGCTCACTTATCAACAAAACCATGTCTAACATGGTTCTGTTTCTCTTCCCGATACACTATTCTGCTGAGGTGCCAGGTGTAGAGAGTTGTGACTAGATTCCTTGTTCTATCAAATAGTCTTGAAATCTCAGGCCTATATACTCTCCACCTCAATCTGATCGAAGTGACTTAAATGTTTTACCTAACAAGTTCTCAACTTCAGCCTTATATATCTTGAACTTTTCAAGTGCTTCAGATGAATTAGGTAAACATGACCGTACTTTGAATAATTATCTGATGAGATATTCATACCCTCTTCGTGCTTTAACATTCCTCGGTCCACTAAGATTTGAATGCACAAGTTTTATGGGTTCTTTGGTTCTAAGACACTTTTCCAGAAAAAGATATTTTAGTTATTTTATCCTTAAGACAAGACTCACATGGAGGTAAAGAGTTATCTTCTAACTGGTTTAGATGACACTTTTAACCAATCTTTCAATCCTATCTTAAGTGCCAAAGAAATGTACTCGAAGAAATATTTTTGCCTTTTGTTTTTCGTTTCAACCATTTTTAAATATCTTGATATTTTAAAATAGCCTTCACTTTGGTTGGTTTTAACATATAAGTTGTTTTCTAGTAGAACAAATAAAAATACATCTTTTGCTAATGAACACTTCACTTATGTCAAAATTTACTTTGTACAATTGTTCTAACAAAAGATAGATTTCTTTACATTTCATAAACAAAAAGTACATTATCTAATATAATGAATTCTCCAGATATCAATTTTAGAAACTTCAATTGATTTTGCTGAGATAACCTCTCCCGTTCAAAACTGTGAGAGTTATCTCACCTTCCGTAAGCATTCTTTAGAAACTAGTTTCCTTGTTTTGTTTTTTCGGCTTTCTTCTCCACAAGGTACTTTGGACAGTTTCTTTTCTAGTGTCCGTCCTCGTTGTAATAGAAACATTTTTCGTTGTCTGCAACTTTAGCCATGCCTTTGCGGTAAGTAGAAGTCTTCCCTCCCCTTTTACCCTTTTTTATAGGAACACTATTGTTCTTAGAAGAAAAAAGGCCAGACTTTGTCCTAGAGGACAATCCTTTGTTGACCTTATTCATGGTGGCAAAATTTACCTTTGCTTTCTGTTCCTTATATTTTAAGAGGGACTGATAAGTCTGACACTCATTGAAAAGTAGTTAAGTTATATCCTATCTCGTTCACCATAGCATTTGTGCGAAACTGTAAGAAGCTCTTCGAAAGAGACTCTAGAATAAAACTAACTTGATTTTTCTCATTCATGACAGCTTCATTTACTTCTGCCACGTTGAAATGAAACATCATGTCCAGGACATGTTCTCTAACAGAGGTCCCTTCTTTCATACGACACTTATAAACATACTTGATAGCATCATGTCTAAGAGAGAAGGACGACTGTTCAAACATCCCCCATAGAGATTCCATAGTCTCTTTAGCAGTATGCAAACCGTCGTGTTTCTTAACCAAAACATCAGATATGTTAGCGAGAATGTAGACTTTGACTTTTTTCATATGCATCCCGAACAGTTCAGTTTGCATTTGAGCTGAGGTTTGAGGACACTCCTTATTTTTTAACTTAAGATCATTGATTACCAGTATTATATTCAAATTTGATTTCTATGTAGCATAATTGTCCTCACTTAGTTTCTCAAAAACAAGTAATTTTACTAAAGAGCTAGTCATGATGAAAATATAAACAAATTCTATTAGTGAATTACTATAAACCTTTTACCAGAGTAATTCATACTCCAATAGATCTTTTAGCTATTGTTTGTTTGGTCTAGAAAATACTAACTCTTAGTAATTCTCGTAAGTGTGACTCGCCATTTTCAGACCCTAAGATCGGTACCAATAATGCTACTGTATTGGAGAGTCAAAGTTGGGAATTGACCTAAGAGATCCTATCCCTTTCTGGAGTCTGAGTTGTTTTGAATCCCATGTTACAACTCTTCGAAGGGATAGTCACTGAAAAGACAACTAGCTAACGTCGTTTAAAAAAGACGAGCAGGCGCAACATAGAAATCTCACGGTCCAACCTAATGAAGGAGACTGTAGGATATGTTGACACATTTTCTTCACCCACTTCTACGAACTACTTCCCCTATTCATCTTGATATTGACCCATACAAACACTTTCCAAATGGAGGTCACTCCCAAGGTGACTCGAATCCGAGCATGAGTCTCACGGTATGAACTCTTAAAGACATGAGAGTTAGAAACAATATATCTTATATATTATTTATCTCCCACTGAAGTGTTCTATTTGTTTTGGATAAATATTTACTTAGGTATATCTCAGATAATAAGACATATCCTAAGTCTAGGTGATATTCTCGAGTATAACATTTATACTAGATTTAACCTACAATGTCTAGGTGAAAAACCAATTTTAAAACCTCACATCGCTTACGTATGCTCATAAAACTGGGTTAACCTAACTCATACACCGACTCGATCCTCAAGTAGCAAATGTTCTGTAAACCGTCAACTTAAAAAATATCTCCAACCTTAGACAGGATCTCACTGAGTAAGTTATTCTTGTAACCACTAGTTTTACAAGATATCAACCTATTTTAACTATTAAAGCAGGATTGATTAGATTCCATCAACCGTAAGTGAGCATGCCTTTATCCTTGTTACAGATTTTAAAGTCTACCTCCTTTTATAACACTTATAACATAGACAATAAACCTATAACATGTTGGAACCATCGTGCAACAGAAGTGACAAGGATCCATAAGCATTCTAATTCATAAATTTTGGCAAAAACGAAAGCATGCTTCAGTTGAAATAAGTGGGTTTCGTGACATACCTTTGTAGAACTTCCTCAAGCTTAAATTCCAGCTACAAATCTCCTCTGAATCTTGTTGTAGACCACCCCAAGATCTTCCTTACTATACTTTTGGTACTCTAGATTGAGTAGTGAGACTCAAAATAAGCCTGAATTAAGGAAATTTGGAGATAAACTCACTACAACAACCCAATAAAAGAACTCTTTTCTTCTCACGAATTTTTCAAAAAAATTTGATCGATTGCACTACTTCAAAATCGCTTCAATATATTGCAGACACTCATGCAAAGAGATTAACTGCATGATATGCAGCTCATGCTTGGAGTTAATGAAGCTTGAAAATGGTGGGTTGTTAGTGAGCTACTTGAAGAAGTAATGGAAAATGCTAATTTTCCATTTTTGTGATTTTTCCTTCTTTTTCAATTTTTCAAATATTGATTTCATAAATAAATTCTTTTAATAAAATTGAAAATATTATTAATTTTACAAAATTAATTTCATAAATTAATTTTCTTAGTAAAATTAATAAATAATTATTTAAACAATTTAAACAATTCTAATTAATTTAATATCAAATATTAAATTAATTTTTACATAATTTCATCTTCAAATATTTAAATTTAAATATTATTTCTCCAATTTCATTTAATTCTAATTTGAATGTTTTAAATTAACTTATCACGCTACTCTAGAGCTAATCCATTTACGAACTAGTAGGGGGACCTCGCGGACTTATAGATCATGGGCTCCAACGATCTGAGATTAATCGTCTAAACTTATTAGACCGAACTAACCCTCATTCGTTAACTAATGGGTGATTCCACTAAAGCCCATAGCTGAACTCCCCTCACTGTAGATATATTATGTCCATTCGATATAACCATGATTAGTAAGTTAACCCTTCACAGGTTGTTTGTAATAACGGCTAGGTCGAATCTCTGTTTTACCTTCGAAATTACCTTTTATTTCTCAAGTTCCACTGATCCCCTAATGAACAATTGATTTGTGATCCAATCAACAAATCGAATCCCTCTCGAGCCAATGAGAGGTAGGCCTCTTGTTCAAGACCCAGAATCAACATTTAAATGGAACAACCTCTCTACTAACCCTAATGGGGTAGGAGTGAATTCCGTCTTTCACCAAATGTCCCTAACTATTCATCCGGTCTTATCCCTAAAATGAGGGGCTTATTGAGCATAGACATCGGTCTACTCTCACCGTTTGCAGATTAAAGGATAATCCCGAACAAACAGCATAGTTAACTCAGGATTAAGGTCAAGTTATCTAGGTCATCGCTTTGAAATAGTCAGTCTTAAACAGTAATTAACGTTATAAAGTAAGAGTGACTGGGTTCGTGGTCCGATCTTGTATAAAACTCATTTTCATAGGACATCCCCACTCCTCATGTCACAACATGCACGAATTAGGATCATTTCATATGTAGCACTTTACAACTCTTTGTAACAACTACAGAGTAGGTCACATCCAATAGTATTACTAGAATAAGGCACCAAACCTTATTCATATACTATAGATCATTTTGATTATTTACTCGAACCTGATCCACTTGTATGTCTCCACATAAAGTTCAAGTACTCATATAATAGTCAAGAGACTTAGGTTTATTGGATTTCTAAAAAACAATATATTCAATAACAACTTATTGAATTTTCAGAATAAGTTCTATTGTTTACAACCACGAGTTTTAGGACATAAAACTCAACATAACATGCATCTAACATGCTTTATATAACAATTATATAAACATTCATTCCATGCATTAATATAACAATTTATTTAAAAAACAATGGAATCTTACACATGTATACTATACATTATCACACTTATAATATACTTGCAATGCACGCTACATGCTTATCCTATGGTGATATTTTAAATCTACATGACATACAATGTGCACACAGTAGATAAATTATTTAATCCATACATTCACAATACACACTAAAATGGACCAGTTTTGGCATCCTAAGCTAGCAAACAACAAAAATATTACAACAATAAATAGAAAACAGCCTCGAACCGCCTCCAAACACTTTGAACCGACTCAAACCACTTAAAAAACACTTGAACCGACCTTCAAAACAGTAACACTAACAAAACCGCCCAAAAACCGGTCAAAACTGGTCAAACCGGACTGATCCAGACCATCTGGACCAGCTGAACCACCAACCAGGTGCACGCGGGTCAGAAGATGGGTCAGACACGCGCGGGTGGACTCCATCATGAGCCAGGTCGGATGCGGGGCAGGTCGGATCTGGAGCTGCTACACGCGGGCACTAGCGCAAGCACACCTTGAGTAGGAGATGCAGGTCGAAACGTAGGGTGGAGCTTGGGTCGTCGATCGGGTCGGGTCTTCGGGTCTGGACCGAGTCTGGGACAACTCTAAGCGTCAGAACTACGCGGAGCCAGGTCTGGGAGTTTTTTTCTTCAAAATCCAACTTGTCCTCTTTAACGGAACCAAACAATTATAGCCTAAGATAAACTCTAAGAAAAATACAGACCCTTCACGACACACTAAAGCCTATAAAACATCGGGCAATTACAATAATTATTACAACCCAAGACAGAATTTTGATGCCAAAACCGTAATTATCCATTTTAGCACATAATCATTCATCACACGAAAAATTACCCACCAAAACTAAAATTAACAATAACTGAGTACTTTAAGCATGTTCTGATACCAATTGATGGAATAAACACATGCGTAGTGAAAGAAATAAAGGATCTAAAGTATTCTAATTATATTAAATTTCAAAAGAATAAGCATGCAATTAAATTAAAAACAAAGAGATAGTGAGTTTACAATCTTCGTAGTCTTAAATTCTTCTCTCGATCTGCTCCAATCTCCTCACGAACAATTCGTAGACCACCACGAGAGTCTTCTCGACTATTCTCCAGCCTTAGAATAGGATGGTGGGATCCGGTGAGTGACCAATTTAGAGAGAAAATGGTTAAGGGTTTGAGAGAGGAATAGGTTGAGATTTTTTCTAAAAAATATCATAAATATCCACTTTGTAAGAAGATTAAACGACATAAAACACTTCAATTTATAGGGGAAAAAACATGCAAATCATGCAATTTTGAGTTGATGAGAATTCGACCCTAAAAAAGCCATTAACTCAAAGTGGGAATTAGTGGGATTAGTGTCTTCAAGTGGAAACAACACCTAGCATTGCAGATGTTGGATTTTTCCACTAAAAAAAACTTGGATCTTTCCATTAATTTTGTCAAGATGTCAAAGTTTGACTCTCAAGTTGCAAAGTCAACATTTTGACTTTTTGACTTCCAAAGTCAAAAGTCAACATTTTGGCTTTTATCTCAATTTTGACTTTTAATGCAAAATTTGATCAAAAGCGGGTAGGAGTGAATTTTGTTTTGCACCTTATGTCTCCAACTATCTATCCGATCTTACCTTGAAATGGGAGGCTTATTGAGCCGATGCTGTTGAGCCAACCTCACCCATGCAAATCTAAAGATAATCTCGAATAAATAAGAGTTCATAGTTAGTTTAGGATTCAGGTCAAATTACCTAGGTCATCACTTTGAAATAGTCAGTCTTAAACATAAACAACGTTATAAAGTAAGATTAACTTATTTCTCGGTCAGTTCTTATACAAACTCTTTGCACAGGACGCCCGAACTCACATGTCTCCACATGAACGTTTCAAGATCACATCGTTTAAATACAAAGTAGGTCACAACCGATAGTGTCCCTAGGATAAGGTACCCAACCTTAACCATATGCTATAGACCATTTTGGCTATCTACTCGAACTTGATCCACTTTTATATCGTTACATAAAGTCTAAGTATTAATGTAATAGCCATGGATCTTAGTTTATTGGATTTAGGTTTCTTCTCAAAACGAAATGAACAATTCATATATTCAATAACAACTTTATTAAATAAGCCTCAATAACATATTTTTTAATAACAGATAAGTTTATTGTTTACAAACCACGAGTTTTAGGACATAAAACCCAACAAAATCCAGCCTTGTGTGTCTGATTTCCAGATAGGAAAAGGAAGTAAATTCCAGATCCTAAAGAGATCATGAAGATCCCTGACCTCCATTATAAATAGAGATGGAAACCCTACAAAAGATAAGTTCTTCTTCTCCATATCTAGCTTGTTTTGCTAAATACTGACTTAAGCATTAGAGATTTTGTGGCAAACACCACTTTTTTTTTTTTTTTTTTTTTTTTTTTTTGTAGGCCGTCTTTCTTCTCCATAATAATAAATTTACCGTTGATATCACGTAAAGGTCAAATATGTTTTCCCCTATCTAAAATTTGACATCAATAATTGGCGTCGCCTATAGGGATGAGAGTGCTCTACGTTTTTGTTCCAAAATTAAAGAAATCAAGATTAGTTAAACTTGTCTACAATCTAGCCGAAGGAAAAAGTTTGGTAGTAAAAGACATTAGGAATTTCACATCCATATAGTTATAAACCAAAGAAAAGATTGACAAACTCCACATGGAAAAAGTCTCTTATGGTAAAAGACATTGGAGATTTTCTACCCATAGTCAAAAACTAAATCCTAGATACTAGAACAAACAAGATTAAAAAAAAAAAAAAAAAAGATACTGGGGACTTAAGTTGAAACAAAAATAAAGCACCTTTCTAACTTGAAGATTTCTATTAAATTATGGAATTCCAGGTAAGTTTTATTTTAAATTCGAAATTTTCTAATGCTACATTGAAAATTAATAGCAACTTTGTTTAAATTTAGCTCATATTATCCATTAATAACTAAATATGTCTAACATAATTATTTTGTTATAATCTTTTGCCTTCCTTATGAAATTGTGTATTTTAGAAAATAATACTCCCAAGTTGATCTCCAAGTGTTTAGCTTATATTATATAATAATAAAAAGCTAAACCATGAATTCTAACTTAAGAGTGGGGGATAATATTGTGGGTGAATTTGGACCTCACAAGAGAGGCAAAAAATTAGGAAAAGATAAGGGAAGATAAATACGAGATAAAGTGAATTTATCTAATCATAATTAATCCTAATTTATTAGGATTATGAAAGATTCATCTCATCCGTATTATAAGAGAAAAAAGTAAACTTTATTTCATTCTCCTGTAAATACATCATTATAACTTCATATAAGGGAAATGAAACTTGATATGAGATCTAGATCTAAAAACTTTTGACTTCTTCTCTATTCTTCCATTCTCTTATTGGCTTAGGCATAAGAACCTTTTTTTTCCCTTTGTTTTGTAGGTTCTCTCTTACCTAAATTACACATTCACCATTATTGTCACGTTGAGGCTAGGTACATTTTCCTTTGGCCAAAATTTAGTATTATTATTATTATTATTTTACAAATGAATCCTAAGTATTAAAACTAAGACTAAAAAGTTGTTTGCATTGATTAGGATAGTGTTTTTTTTAATTAAACAATTAAAAAGTATTGATAACTATTTGATTTTTGATTTATTAACGTTTGGAAATTACACCCATAAACACAATTTCCACTTCTAAATTTCATGTTTTTGTTATCTATTTTTTATAATAATTTTAAAAAACGAAGTCAAATTTTGAACTAAAAAATAGTTTCTAAAAATTTATTTTTGAAATTTGACTATGACTTTAACTCTTATACTAAAAAAAGATAAATACGAGAAAATAGATTTAATTTTTAAAAATAAAAATTAAAAAACGAAATGGTTACAACAAAAAAAAACCTAAAATGACTGCATCAAAAGAAGTTAGGTAATGCAAAGCTGGCCCCAATTGGATCTCCCCGAAAGTTTGGGTAGTTGTAGTAAATTACGATGATACCCTGAATGTCCCTTATGGAAAGTGAAAACTATCCATCCAATTTCATAGTTCATCTTCATTCTCATCAGACCCCATTGATGGTGGTAGTAAATTTTGGAGAGGAAGGTTGTTGGGGTTGGTAAATAAGGCATAAACTACTATTTCAAGGGTCAATATTTGACAACAAAAATCTGGTTCACCAAAAAAGGAAATAGGGATTGCATTTTCAAATTTCATTCTCTATTTTTATTTTCGTTATTTCTATTTTCTATTATTGTGATTTACTTTTTTTTTAAAAAAAAAATAAATAAATATTACTGTGATTTAATTTAATAGCCACCTGATTTATTGAAGGTTTCAAGTGTCCGTTCAATTATATATGGTCCTGTGAATAAGATATAGTAAAGGGAAGGGTCAAAATTAAGCCATGAGTGCAGCGATATTGGTATGCTAGTAGTCTAAGAAAAGGCCCAGCTGTCAACGTTGCCTATAGTTCGGTCCAAATGGTTTTATTGGCCCATAACGTTTAATTCTACAAAAATGACGTCATTTTGGTATGTGTTATAGATCAATAATAATAATAAAAAGGGCAAACTTGGGAGACTTCCAATCTATGAAGCACAACATAGATATAGATACAGGATATGATTACGATAAAATATAGTGATACGTCAATTTCTAAAAAACTAAAATACTGATACATCGAATATATACTTTTTTTAAATATATATAAGATATAGGTAAACTTAGCATAAAGATACTAAATGTAATCCACTAAATCCAGAAAATCATAAAATGTCAAGATAATGACAATAGTACAAAACACAATGCAAACATTGAAATACAAGACAAAAAGTAATATTAAAGATATTGAAGTACAATAGTCAATGGTATACAATATATTCTCTTAAAAAAATGCAATAGAAAAGGGTGTCAGATTGAACAAAGAAGAAGAAGATTAGAAGGAAAAATATCAAGATAAACAAAGAGCTTATTCGTTGAATGGTTGAAGATATTGAAGTGTGTTATATTTTTGAGACATTGTGGGAACTCAAATGTGAAGATAAAGATTAGATGTATCTAGGGTTTGGTCTTTTATTATCGTTTTTTTCTTTTTATTTTTGGGTTGGAGTAGTGAGTTTTTTAAATATGTTGCTTACTTTTGGGTTGGGGAGGATTAGATGAGTGTTTTTTTTAAAGGTCGATATAAAAACAGATATGTTAAATTGCGTGTCAGATATATATCTAGGAAGTATGTGAGAGTATCGATATTCAAAACATATATGATACGAATTCTTTACTTCACATGAATTATATGTGCTTCATAGCTTCCAACCTATCAAGACCATATATATTCACTTGTTGGATTATGCTCAAATTAGTTTCAATTAATTGAGATGATTGATAATATAATGAGTTAACAAACACGAACTAATTCAATTACCATGAACATGTAATATCAGGTACAAGATTAAAAGTTGGGATTCCTCATCCTACATATTATAAAAACAAAAACAAAAAAAATAATGTAATTAACGGAATGAATAAACTTTAAATTTGATTGAAACTTAGATGTAGTTATTACTTATAATAAGATAACAACTTATAACACATAATAGAAGACAATACCATTATTTAAAAGATAATTACACTGGATAACACTTTTTAGGATAATTATTAATTGTGTAGCAATATTCTTAAAGTATTGTAAGTATAACAAAACCTACCATCAGTGATAGATTCTATCGTTGATAGATGCATATCATTAATATAGTCTATCATTGATATAGAGATTCTTACTAACGATATGATCTATCACTAATAGACTTCGATACAAAATCTAAATTTTGTAATATGTGTAAATTCTTTTACATTATGCTATATATACAACTAATTTGAGCTTGATTGTTATATTTACAACTACCCCTTATTTAAACTTCATATAGGTTGCTTAGGTAATTAATTTTTTTATGATGTTTTTATATATGTGTTCTTTAGATAATATTTAACCAAGCACAAATCATTTACTATCAATTAAAATATAATATGCGTAAACGCATCAAATATGTTGAATCATGACAATTTCACATGTTCAAAAATAAAATCACTATAATCAAAACGAGAATTCATTGAAATATGAGAAAAGAAAAAGTATAATAGCCAACCAATTATTTTTAGCTCTAGAGTGCACCCCACTTGCAAACAAAGTAATCTTTCTCTTGAAGTCTTTTTTTCCTCTCTCTCTTTAATCTTTGATATATGCATGCATTAATGATTGAAGACCATATAATATAATATATGTTAAATTTAATTGATTAATTTTCCTAACCTATTCCCTATGATCATACATTCATTAACTACACATCATTATGTTGTTAATTAATGTCTTTAAAAACTCTTCTCGTTCCCTCTTACTCTAAATTCTCTCTCTCTCTTTTTAACTTTTTTTTTTAAAAAAGATAAATAAAAATCCCCAAGATAGAAGATTCGAAGCAGGATGAAAACTTTGAAGTCTAATTATGATGTGTCTTTTGATATCTTCCATGAATAATACATGGCATGCACTTCTCTATTATGTTATCTTTGAGACAAAGATATCGATAACTAACAGATTGTATGTCAAGCATTCATCATTTTCAACTTTAATATAATATAATTTTTTTTAATGCATGTACATTATCATTATAGTAGGGAGCATTTAAGTATATGATGTATTTGAATAAGTATTTTTATATAATGTACTTGAATTTCATTGATGCATGACAACTACTATTTAAATATACTATTTTGGCTACGAATTTTAAAATTTTAAACTTCATTTAATAAAAATGTAATGGTTAATTTAGTGGTTAAATATTAAAATTTATCTCATCTTAAAAACAATTCTTTTTTTTTAAGTCATATTATTGTTATTATTAAGATTTCCAAAAGATTTAAAATTTAGCATGGTTCCCTTTTAGTTTTAGAATATGGATATTATTTAACTTATATATAAAAAATGAAGTAAAGAAATCATAAAGTAGCATTTTAATATAAAAATAACGTTTTTTTTTATCATGATAAACATTTTAAAAGTTTATAAATATTCTTGGACTCTTGTATGAATAACAAATTAAGTCCAATTAATAACGAAACATTTTAATAAAAATAATGCATCTAATTGCATATTTTAGTGTAATTTAATTTTTGTTATAACCTTGAATAATACATATCATTAATAGAATTTTATTACTTATTTATTACTAAATGTATCGTTGATATATCATATCAATATATTATTAAAGATATGAAAAATTAAGAATCGTGATATTTAGCTATTGTTTTTTGTTAGACTATTGTTCCGTACTTATATTCTATTAGTTTTGCTATTTGATTTATCATTTGTAAACTGGACCATTAGAATAAAATGATACACAATTAATTTGGTTTTACTTTCTATTATAGTTAGACGTTTGTTTAATTTGCTTAATAAGATATTTTTATATCTATCGATATCTATTTATGCTTATTTATCTATATCCAAATATCAATAATAATATAAAAACGATCTATTGCGCTGTCAAATGTTCTTATTAATCGATAGACAAAATAATGGTTTGTGAATAATAATGATGACTCTATTAAAAATATATTATAAAATTGTACATTGGCAATATTAGTAAATATAGATAAGAAGATAATTTCATAAAAATGTTAAATATATGTGAATTTTCTAAAAAAGAATGGTCATGTTTATTAAGTTATAATTCTATTATTATCGTAAAAATAAATAACTTCCGAATCTTCATATCCTTATTTGTATTAAAAATAAATCTAATTTAAAATAAATTGAAAATGGTTGGAGCATATAATAAGTAAGACAAGAGCATGAGGAAGAAAAATTCCATGAAACATAGAATAGGGAGAACAAAAATAGAAAGAAAAAGAAAGATTTTAGTTTTGTATTTGGATATTTTTGGAAAGCAGGAAGTAAATAGAGAATTAAATTAATATCGCTATTTGTTTGGCCGGAATTTACAAATATAAAGTCCTAAATAAGGTGATATAATATTCATCACCTATTACTGAATTTTGTCTTAATACCCAAAAAATTGAAATGGGAATACAAGAATGGCGCCAAATTAGAGGAAAATTTTCCAAAAACATCCAACGCCCCTTTCCTTTTATCGGTATAGCTATGACCCCCACAAATAAATTTGAATAATTTAAAGAGAGAAAAATGAAAAAGTAAAAAAGATAAATAAAAATAAAAACAAAAAGTGTATTTACCATTATAGGCTCATATGAAGTCAAGGACATCTGTCGTTTCGACCAGGTCCACCGTAGTAAAAGTAGTTTCCCCAAACGGTGTTGATCCCACCTTGAATGTCATAGCAGTTGGGATGATCAGCCAAAACCACGAGGTTTGATAATGGAACTAAGCTGTTGTCCCAATCCACCACTTGCAGATTCCGAAAGTATGAAGCTTTTCCGAATCCTTCGCCGGCGAAATGCCCACTCCCCATCTCTGTGGTGGTGTGGAATCCCGACGGACTTGAGTTCACCACCTCTCCCCCGAATTGCACCATTGTTGCATGGTCACGTAAATGGGTGAACAAGAACGACGGCCAGTATCCCACCAAAACTCCCGACCCGAATTCCAGCCACCAATTTCCATGCTTCGGATCCTACGTACACCCAGAATATGTTAGTTCAAACTTCAACTCAAAATTGGCGGATAAGCTGTTAAAGAATAGAAGCTTCCACCTTCCAAACCAACAAGCTGATGTCGAATTGACCACCCTCAAACGAAGATGTTGGAGAAATTGCAGCCCCAATTGCAATCTTGTTATTTGTCTGAACAAACCCAGAGCATAGCAAATTGTAACACCCGGTTGCTTGGTATGCATCCGACTGTCATAATTAATCTCAATATCAGTCCGTAATGTCATACTTAAGCGGGGGAATGTAAAAGAGAAAAAAGGGTTTTTATGGGTAACTCACGGTCCAGTAAGTAAAGAATCTTGGGTAATTGTCTCCGTACAGTTCTGGACTAACCTGTGGATCCAAAATTTCAAAAGCATTGGCATCAATCCTTTAAATGGCAAAAGCACAATGTGGCCTCTGTTGAAATTCACTTTACTCCAATACTTTGTCGCCCTAAATCTACTTTAGCTTTTCTTTTCTTCTTTAGTTTTTGAATGGAGACAAAGATAAAAGACGAGATTTTTGTAACACAGTGATAGACATGCCTGCCAACCAGCTTCAATGGTGTTGAGGTCATCGCCGAAGGAGCCGGAGATGACCCACATTTGCGATAAGCTGAATTCATACTGATCGGCAACTCGAGGTGCCCACACATTGATGCTTGCTTTTGCCCCGAAGTAGTGATCGCCGGTCACATACCCCACAGCGTGCTGTTGGAAAAAGCAAAAAAGCATATTAGAGAGAGAATTTCATCTTCAAACTAATAAAGCAATTGACTTGCATTCTCTATTTTTTTTCTTTCTTGGAATTCGTACCTCATGCCCGTCGCTGCTTGTTTCTCTCCTAACCCATCTGCTTACTTTTTTCCCAAACATCTGAAAAGAGGTAGCTCTTAGCATGTCTTCCTCAGTTGTTCTTCTTATGGGCACTGTTCCTTCTGGGCAATTTTCCCCGTTCATGCTCCATAATTGGAAGCTCTCTGTCACCGTCCTAGGTGGCTTATGTCCTTGAGGTCTCTCTGGCGGATCCTGCAAAGTCAGAGACATTTTTTTAGGTTCACTTTCCTCCCTGGGTTACCCCTTGAATTTTGGCTGCATTGGAAGTAAACTGCGATTTGGTTACCAAAGGTATTTGCCCCTGCAACTTTGGATGGTCAAATGCTGGTTGCTGGTGAGATAAAACACAATCTATGAGGTCTCCGTCAGGACTCTGCATTCAGGGGAAAACAAACAAACAAGTTCACTCTGTTTATTCTGGAAACAGAGGAAGTGAAAGAGAGTACAAGAATTGGAATTGAGTAGTAACCTGAATTGTGTGGATAGCAGGCTTGTTGATCTTGTCCAAATGAGCCCTTATCATGTTCAACTTGTTTAATTCCTCTTGGGGATGGAAATCAGTCTGATTTGTGGCGTGGTTTGGCGTCGAGTGCACTGGTGTTATTGTGGAGACAAAAAGGAGTGAAAAAAGCAGGACAAAAATGAGAATGGTTTGGGAGATGTTGATGAAACATAAAGCAGAGGCCATGCTCAGGCGGTGTCCAAAGCAAGGAAATTTGATTTGATGACACTGGTGGGATCTGTGGGGAGTGTTAGTCGTCCATAGAAATGAAGCGGCCACCATATGAAAGCAAGGAAACTTGGAGCATTGTTGTTGTGAGAAACCAAAAGGATCATCCTTTTACCATATTTTAGAAAGATGATGAATGCTGAGGAGGGGAGGTTGGAGGCATGAAGTTAATTAGAAAGAAGAATTAAAGGAAAAAAAAAAAAAAGGGTTAAAATTTCTTATAGGTAATGTGTAAATGTGTATGTGGGGCTGGGTGTTATAAGTAGTTGGGTAGTGATGGAAATCATGCTGGATTCTCCTTTTTCCCTTTAAAGAGAAAGAGAGAGTGAGAGTGTTCCCAGTCTCCAATACAAGGACTGCAAACTTTAGCTTTTTGTGTAAGTAAGAGAGTAAGATTAAAGGGGGCAAAATGGGGGAGTGATATATCCATCATATATGTATGTCTCTTATTCTTTACTTTGGTTCTCAGCCTGAGAGAGGAAGGGAATGAATTATACACTCCATTCTCATTCTGTTGTTTCTAAAGTTGTTTGCTTTATTGGCTTCTCTTTCACACTTTCCTAGATGTTCTTTCTGTCATCTCTTCCCAATTCCCATTCCCTCCTCTTACATTTACAATCCTAACTTAAACCCCTCTTAATTCTCAACTTTCTATTACATCTCATTCTCCCTCTTACTTTAATGCCTAAACTCAGCCCATCCCTACTTCTCCATCCATTCATTTCTTCTCTTTCATTCTACGAATTTACTGTGGGATCTCACCATCTCAACTTTTCTTCACAAACTAATTCTAATTTTACCAATTTTTTGTTTTCTTTTCCTTTTTGAGAAAAGTACTAATTAGTTACTAACTAATTAACGGTATGAGCCCAATGAATAACCACCCACAAGACACAAATTCAGCTCTCCATTGTCCAATTATTCAACTCATATCCCTTTCATTTAGACACTAATCTTTATTCATATTTATAACGACTATCTTAGTAGTTAGTACTAAAGGACATTGTCTTACCGGTCCTCACTTTTCCACTAAAAAATCTCTAACCTCTTGCCGAGTACAATAATTTTGCATTATTCTCTTTCATTAAACTACTAATTATTTTTGTAATTAAAGTGAACATATTTGCAAGTATCTTTTGCAAATGACACGTAGATATCACTATTAGTTAAACCTCTAATAAATAACCTTAATTACCTTCCACATCCTTGATTTTTGGGATTTAAAAAAAAAAAAAAAAATCTCACACATTTCAAGTATGTTCCCTTTTATCTTTTGTCCAAAGACAAAATAATGTTTTTTTTAAGAACAAAACTTACAAGAGAGATGAATTAATTTAATGGAAGGAGAAAAAGAAGAAGCTTGTTGAGAAAATGTAAGCGGTTGATGAATTTAAGCACAAGTAATAAGTTAATAATTGAGTATTGTAAAAGCATAAGTAATTAAGTTTTGGGGTAGAATTTGAAGATGTCGTAATAATTGGTTAAACCGCTATACATGATTCGTTTTGTTGAGAATTTGAGGGCTCATATCAGCGGATGCAGGCTAGGAACAAGCTTTGAACAAATTCCATGGTTTTGTTTCGAGTGTATATATATAACTCTGGAAACTGTTTGGGTTATGTTTCCTAATTGGTGGCATTATTCGGAAGCAACCAAAACGACAGTGTTTCGATATTGCTTTTTGTCAGATTTTGTGGCAGAGAGATGTTGTAATTTAATTCTACCCTTTTCTCCTGTGGCCTTAGTCTCATTAAGAGAACTGGACCAATACTGGAGTTTCAGCCATGGCCCATAACCATACGTAGGTGATGTCAAATTATGTTATGGAATTTTGTCACACACAATACAACAGCTGAAGCTGAACCCTTTTGTCTGTGAATAATGGATACTCATACACATTATCAACCCTCCAAGTTGTCTTTTAAGGACCACTTTTCCAATTTGGTTTTCTACTTCTCCATCTTCTTATATTCACTCTTTCTTTAAAAATTAAAATCACCAAACAAACATCACTTGGTTGACATTAAAAAATCAATATTAATTAGAAAGAATATAGTTAAAAAAATAAAGAGATGAAAACGGTATCGTTTACCTCTTCGTTGTGTACGATAGAGTCGGGTGGTTAAACGATGTAAAGACAAAATCTTATCGTTTATCTCGTCGTATTACACGATGGAGCTTCGAAGCTTATGTGATAGTAAAATGAGTTATCGTTTACCTTATCGTTGTATACGACAGGATGCGGGCGCTACACGATAGAAGCTATCGTTTACCTTTTCGTTGTATACGATAGGATTTGGGCGCTACACGATGGAAGCTATCGTCTACCTTTTCGTTGTACACAATGGACACTGAGCGCTAAACGATGAATGGTGTATTCAATCGTTTAGTTGATCGTTGTACACAATGGAACCAAATTACTAAACGATAGACATAGAGATTTTCAACTTTGCCTCTTCGTATTCATTTCTTGCATTGGAAAGGGGCAACATGCTCGATTTATGCACTGTTTCCTATTTTAGGGATTCAAAGAATTAAAAAATGATATACCAAACAACTAATGAAATGAGGACAGATGGTCCAATACGTGAAAAAAGAAAGAATATTTGTTTGTTATCTCCCAATCCTAACAGAAATTTGGAACACTAAAAGAAATAATCTTTCATGACTCTCCACAGTGACATGACAATCTTTAGCTGATGTGTCTTATTGACTCCTCCTTAGTCAATAATGTGGCATTTTCTCTAACAAAAATAACATCATCATATTAATTATAACGATACAACACAATTAAAGGAATTTAAGATTGAATTAAAATGAAGGGAAGAGTGGGAAAAATATGAGAAAGTGCATTGGAAGGATAAGAAAGAATAGGAAGCGTGGAAGTGGAAGAAGGAAGTGGAACAATGATTTTGTCTCTAAAGAGGGCGTGGCTGAAATTCCCGGACCTCTCTTCCGCCAAGGGCTAACACCATGGAAGTACAATTATTCTCTCTCACTCTCTCTCTCTTTTTTTTTTAATCTTTTCTTTTCTTTAAAAACATATTAAATAAAATGGAGATTTTTCTTAATTCAACTTACATGAATTTATTCTATCATCGCCTATCAATTTAAATTATTGGATCAATTAGTGATTTAACATAAAGTCCTTCAACTTAAAAAAGTATCTACTAAATTATTTATTAGACAAATTAAAGCAAGTATAGCTTAATTCACATATGATTGTGTTCGTAACCACGAAGTCTGTGATTCAAGTCTCTCTACTTTGAATTGTACTAAACAAGATTATTAGACAATCTTAAAAGTGATCCACTAGCTTTATAATTTGAATGAAAGAGATTTTTGTGGTTATGGATCTATTCACTTTCCGTTTATTGTACATCCAAATAAGTAGGGGATAGTGCTATTAAAGTTGTAATATTGAAAGGAATAAATTAAAATAATAGATAATATAGGGATTAGGTTAATTATATTTGAGAAAGAAATGGGAAAAGAAGAAAGTGGAGTTGAATATTGAAGAGAAATGCGGAAAGGAAGGGATAATGGATGATGAGGATGATGATGATGGTGTAGGGTGAAATAGAATAATACATAATGGGGTATAATTTATGTAAGCTAACCCAACACATTATCATTATTAATCATATGCTTCATTGCATCTTCACATGTATTTCTATCATATATTCTAACAATTATTTCTCAACCGAAAAAAATGCTTTCTTTCTTTTTTAATGTACAATTTCTATTGCTTCATAACATTTCAACAAACTAGAGCCTCAACATATTATATGTCTTCAAACAATAAATAAATAAATAAAAGGAAAATTCTCACCAATGGTAAAAATACCAAACTATTTACAGAAATATTTACACAAAACACCCAGATAATATTTAGTGAAACTCACTAACTGGGTACAAAGAAATTGGAGTGGTTCAGAACTTATTTGACCAAGTTAGAAGTTTTATAATTTGCTCATACCATTTTTCCAGTAGTGTTCTTCAACAGGACAATAACCGTTTGCAAACTTCAATAGGACAATACAATCGGGAAAATTCGAATGCACCATCAAAAAATGAAATTCTCGACAGACTTCACATTCTTCACTCATGAATTCATTTGTACATATAAGAAGTTAATTTTTCTGATATAACAATAAAAGTTGCAAAAAGAACAAACACTTTCTCTGCTAACACAAGTTATTGTAGCATTTTATTTAAAAAATTAAGGAAAATGAGAAGAAAATACATTAACTTGAGGTAAATTTCTAAGAATAGTCTAAGCTACCCAATCACTTGTTTACAAAAGCCAATACTCTGCGAAATTTATAAATTTTGACATCTTTGATTGTAGATTTTGGTGAAAGAAGTAAGTATTCTTGAGAAATGGAAGTTGTAGCCTTGATCGCAGAAAAGGAAGAAAGGCGATGGAACTTGCACGCATAAAAACACCATGCGATGAATGCAAAGCATGTGATGAGAGTCATAAAACGACAAGCATGGTTGGTAAACTGTCAAATCATCGAGCAAGTTGGTAACCAACCTCAACTCTAGCATGTCAAATTTAATGAATCGGTGACATGTTTAGACGGCACAACAGGGCATAGAATTAAATGCAAAGGTGTCGGATCATCAATTAAGAGATTCTCAAAATGCTACTCTTTTTACACCTATAAATAGCCCACAAACAACTCAAGAGTGGGGGAAATTTTTACAAGAGATTGTCGAAGCTCTGTCAAAATTTCGTCATCTTCAATCTATCGACTTTACTTTGAAGATTCAAAATGAGGACTTAGTCTCTTATCTGAAAAGTGAAGAGAATTCATCCTCCATCCCTATAAGCAATCACTTCAAGCAGATAACATTAGAGCCAAAGGAAGCAAGAAATCACAACCGGCGGCTTGATATTTCTTCTTATCACTTTTATTTTTTATCTTTCATCTCATAGTTGTATTAAAAATTATATGTTTGAGAATTCTGTCATTCTTAGTATGAATATGAATTCCATTCATTTCCACTCACCAATGTTCCTATTCCCTTTATCATGAGTAACTAAATTTTCAATGGGTTAAAAAGATAAAATCCAACATATCTAAGAAGCATGCATACATAGAAGTACACCTTGTTTAATATGTGTTCAATTCAATGCCTAATTCAGTGAGAACTTCAGTTAGGAAGAATGTAGTCAACTACTCAAGAGAGTAAGTAACTTAGGCTTTACTAAAACAAGGAAAGAATTAACTTTAGAGATAAAGTTAAATTTTTTGCATGAAATCAACTCAACATGCATTTTAGAAATAGAAAAAATGTGGCATTCAACATCAAGAGGTGGATTCATTTTGAGAAATTGAACATGAATGCCCATTTTGAGAAGTTGAACATGAATGCCTATGTATGCATTGCTCAAGGAAATGTTGGTGAATCTTCTTAACCCTACCTTATCAATTGATTTTCCTTCACTACATCGCCTACTGTTTTTAGTGATTGTTTAACCACTACACCCATACACTTCACCATGCATCACAACATATTCATTGCCTCATCATCATCATCGTTGTAGTTATTAGATTGTATGTAGTTAAATCTCATCCACGGGTATTCTACATTATCCACACTTCACCAGAAAAGATCATTAAATCATTCAAAATATTCAGGTTACTAAGTCCTTGTGTTTGACCTTGGACTTACCAGGAAACCTTGTTAGGATTTATATTGGATCCAAATAAGAAAAACTTATGCTACATCATTATATTTGACACATTATCAAATCGTCTTAACAACAATAATAATTAGAGAAAGCAAAAGCGAAACAACCAAGTTTTTGGCGCTATTATGGGAGACTTGAGCATTAACTGGCAGTTTGAATTTTTTTTTTTTTTACCTTTTGTAGGGCACCAATTTTAGGTGTATTATGCACAACCCAAATATTAACGTAAAAAGTACATGCATAAAGGCGACCAACCTGAACCTATATTTGACCCTGAGATTAAGCGTACATTTTAGAGGAGAAATAAAACAAATAGAAAAAGGAGGCTGAGGAATCAAAACATGGGAGATAATCTTAACGAGAACAATCAGAATCCAGACATTCCTATCTTAGCACCAATACAGAACGTGACCAATAATGCCAACAAAAATGTCGCGACCCCAGTCCACCCAATACTACTTGCCCATGATCACAACAGACCATAAGGGAGTATGCTTTACCAAATCTTTACGACTTTTCTCCCGGTATCATGTGACCGGCTTTCGAAGAAGTCAGATTTGAAATGAAGCTTGTGATGCTTCAAATGATCCAGACCGCTGGTCAGTTTGGAGGACTTCTTGAGGGAGATCCTCATGCACATTTGAAGAGTTTTTTAGAGATTTGTAATACATTCGTCATCCCAAGCATCACTCTTGAGGAATTGCGATTGTCACTCTTCCCCTTCTCCCTCAAAGAAGAGGCTAGACAATTGACCTACTCTTTGGAACTTGGTGAAATAACCACGTAGGAACAAATGGTGGAGAAGTTTATGAAAAAATATTTTCCTTCTACGAAGAATGCTAAGCGACGAAGGGACATTAAAAATTTTGAGTAAAGAGATCAAGAAACTCTCAGTGATGCATGGAACAGATTCAAGAAGTTGGTAAGGAGTTGCCCGCATAATGACATTCCTGATTGCGTACAAATGGAGATCTTTTACGACGGGCTAAACAAAAATTCACAATAAGTGGCAAAGACTACTATAATAGGAATTGAGGGGTGTTAAATAAAACCTACACTGAGGCAAAGGAAATTTTGGATAAAATCTCAAGAAACTGTGAGGATTAGGAAGATAATGAATTTGGCTCGAGATCAGGTAGATAACGAAGTGACCAAGGAGGAGTTAATAAGGAAATTGTGACTGCTCTACAAACTGAATTGGCTGCCATGAAAATTTTGTTATAATTAATGATGATAAATCAAGTTAATACCAGAAGTAACGACCAAGTCAAGGTAGTAAACCATATTACTGATACCAGCTACGTGGGATGCGACGAACCACATAGTTATGATTTGTGCCCGCAAAACCTACAGTATATATGCTTTGTGAAGCAGGATCATTTTTGCAAAACCTATGACCTAGCGTGGAAAAATCATTCTAACTTCGCTTGGGGCGAGAATCTGCCAGCATAGCATGACAGATCTGGTGGCCAACAAGTAAATCGAGGTGGACCACAAGGATTCCATCAGAATTACCAATGTCATCAACAACAACATCACCAACCTATACACAAACATCACCAGTGTACATAGGTGGCCAGTTCATCATCATCCTCAATAGAAAACCTGTTAAAAGAATATATGCAGAAAAATGATGCTCTTTTGCAAAGTCGAGCTTCCTCAATCCGTAGCCTTGAAATGCAAATGGACCAACTTGCTGGTGAATTGAAGGCAGACCACATGGTTCCTTACCAAGTAATATGGAAGATCCATGCAACACAGGAAAGGAGTAGTGTCATACTGTAACATTACGAAGTGGTAAACCTCTAAATGACAAACCAGATCTACAAAAATCGACAACAAGGAAATCAACCAACCATACCAAAGTAATTTGTGAACCACAGACCCTGGAACAATCAAACAAGCACACCAACTTTAGATTCAGACAAGAATGACTCAATGTATAAAACTGAAGGAACTCTTATATAAGAGAACCATTGAATAGAAGCAAGATCGTTCCAAAAGCCATTATGAAAGAACAAAGCATTTATAAACATACAAGAATAGTTATGCATCATCGAGTAAATTACAACATGCTTTCTTTTAAAGACAAAAGAAATCAAGTGACATACCTTTGAAGAACTCTTCTTCAAGTATTCCCTCGATCTACACCAGTCAGGCATCCTAGCAAACTCGACCACGAGCACGAACGCAACGAACAACCAGTGAATTCCTCGAACTGTCTGATCCTCAAACCCAATCGAGTAAGACTCGATCCTCGACCTTTGAACAACAGCAATCAATACTACCACTCGGTTTTCTTGGTATTTTTGGTGTGAGAATCCAGGAGGTGTGGACTCTGTGTGAATTTGGTAGAGGTAAGGAGGAAGTATACGATCGAGTTAAACGATCAAGTAAGTGGGAGAAATAGAGTGTTTATCGTATAGACAGGGTACTCGATCGTTTAGTAAAGGAGAGACAGTCGTCTAGTAACCTCGCTCGTCGTTCACTTTCTCAAAGGGCTATCGTATAACTCTTTCTTTTCTCTCGATCAATTGTGATGCGCATCTCAAAAAATGAAAACAATTTTCATTTTTATTCTTTAGTTATTAAAACTAAAAGAAAACTTCCCACATCACGGTTAATGGAGAAAAGAATAACCACCAACAATTATCATATAATTGTTTATTATAAACAAACATAATAACTAATTTATCATATTATATTTATAACCTATAGTTTTAATATCACATCATATGTAATATATAAACCATAATTCTTTTCTCCTTTATGACATGTAATATAAATCATATATATATTAATTCCTCCAATTAATGTATCTAATACATTAAATCAATTATATCACATATAATTGAGTTAATTTAATTATATCATATATAATCAAATTCCCTCTTGTTAGTTTGAACATTTCAAACTAACCCAAAAACTGATTCTCAACTTGAATCCATTGAGCTACCAAGGGCACCTTATGGACCTGTAGCTTGAAGCTTCAACGATACGTGAATAATTGACTAAACTCTTTAATCATGATATCCACCATCTGTTAACTGTCGGACATCCCACTAAAGACCGACAACTGCACTTTTTGCACTACAGATATATTTCTGTGTCCATTGGATATAACCAATCAATAATACGATGACCCTGCACAACTTGCTCGTAAGTACAGTTGAGCCAATTTACCGTTGTACCCCTGTAGTTGCATCTAACTCCTTAAGTACCACTAAATCCTCTAATGAATAATACATCATAGTCCTACTATGAGTGAATACTTCTCGGGCCATGAGAAAGTGTGGCATCACATTGTTCAAGCCCCAGAATCAACCTTTAAGGGAGCAAAGTCTTGTGTAGCTGAGTTCCCAGCTTCTCAATCAGACGAATTCCCAAAGTGGTAGGTTTGAGTCGGTGATCTGACCATTCGCACCCATGTAAATCAAAGGACCGCTCTCATAGGTAGGAATTTTCAACTTACTCAGGATTAAAGTCATGTTACCTATGGTCATCCTAGTGAAATGAAAGTCTTTGTCATGAACGACGTTATATAACGAGACTAAACATTTTGTGATCCGGTCTTATACAAACTCCTTTGTATAGGATACCCCCGCTCACATGTCTCCACATGAATGATCAAGATTAGATCATCTGTAGAATTTCACAACACTTCTAATATCTACAAAGCGGGTCGTATCCGTAGTGTCACTAGGATAAGATTTTCCTCCTTTATCCATATACTACAGACCATTTAGGTTATCACTTAAGGCATATTCCACTTGTATGTCTCTACATACATGCTTAAATTACACTGATAACCAAGGATCTTAGTTTATTATTTTGTGGTTAATGCAACTAAAATATCTTATATTTCATAGACAATAGTGAAGAAAATATTTCATATTATTACATCACAAATATTTGTTCATACATGTGTTTACAAACTATAGGACCCTACGAGGCATCGACCCTAACAAAGACAACTAAAGAAAAGGAAGGCAGAGGGGAGCAAGTCAATGGTTGCAGAAATTCTTATGCAAATATCACAACCATAGACACGACCATAACTCCTTTTTCCTCAGCGACTAAAGAAGAAAAATGATGAAAATTAGTTTCGTTGCTTTCTTGACATCTTGAAGCAACTTCATGTAAATATCCTTTTAGTTGAGGTGTTAAAGCAAATGCCTTCCTATGTAAAGTTTTTTAAAGACATTTTTATCAAAGAAGCAAAGGTTGAACGAGTTTGAAACAGTGGCTCTAATGCAAGAAGCTAGTGCTTTCTTCAAGAGAGATATTCTTGAAAAAAATGAAGGACCCGGGAAGCTTTACAGTCCCTTACTCTAATGGAGGGATTGACTTGGGTCACGCCTTATGCGACTTAATAGCTAGTATCAACTTAATGCCACTTTCGGTTTTCAAGAAATTGGGGATTGGGACGATGAGACCAACAACAATATCGCTCTAATTGGCGACAAATCCATCATGTATGCATAAGGAAAATAGAGAATATTTTGGTGAAAGTGGACAAGTTTATATTCCCTGCCGATTTCATAATTCTGGATTATGAAGAGGACAAAATGGCCATTATTTTAGGTAGGCCATTTTTATGCACAGAAAAATTCCTCATAAATGTTTACAAGGGGGAATTGACAATGAGGGTAAATGATCAAGAAGTCAAATTCAATGTATATGATGTAATGAAATATCTCGATAAAGTGGAAACTTGTCAACAAATCAATGCATTGAAATGGGAACTTGAAGGAAATGAAGTTGAATTTGAATTGACTCGTGAAGAAGAATGAAAAGGAGAATTTGAGGAAGAACATGAAGACTGGTTTATTAGTGCCATAACCAAAACAAAGAAGAAGGTGGAATATTTAGACCTGAAGGATAGAGATTTGAAGAAAATCAAACCATCGCTTGAAGAACCGCCGACACTAGAGTTAAAAACATTACCTGCACACTTGAAATATGCCTACTTGGGAGAGGACAACATATTGCCAGTTATAATATCTTCTCAATTGATTGCCTCTGATGAGGAATCTTTACTAAAGATGCTCAAGCGCCACAACAAGGTCATTGGATGGACCTTGGCAGACATCAGAAGTATAAGCCCCTCATATTGTATGCATAAAATTCAACTAGAATAGGGACACGTGGGGGCATTGAATGTCAATAAAGATTAAACCCCACAATGAAAGATGTCGTGAAAAAGGAGATCATCAAATGGATTAACATAAGAGTCATTTATCACATCTCTAATAGCCAGTGGGTAAGCCCTATTTAATGTGTGCCAAGAAAAGGGGCATGACCATAGTGACTAATGATGAAAGCGAGCATATATCTATTAGAATAGTGATTAGATAGTGAGTTTGCATGGATTATAGAAAGCTCAACATTGCCACTAAGAAGGATCACTTCCCCTTGCCTTTCATTGATCAATTGTTCGACAAATTGGTAGATAATGAATTCTTTTGCTTTTTAGATGGTTACTCAGGTTATAATCAGATAACGATTGCACCTGAGGACTAGGAAAAGACTATTTTCATCTACTCATATGGGACCTTTGCATTTCGTTGCATGTCGTTCGGCTGGTGCAATGCACCTGGCACTTTCCAAAGGTGCATGATGGTGATTTTCTCCAACTTCTTAGAACAATATGGGGAGATTTTCATGGATAACTTTTCTGTTTTTGAAAATTCTTATGATGACTGCTTGATCAACTTAGAGGTTGTGCTTAAGAGATGTAAAGAGACCAACCTGATGTTGAACTACGAAAAATGTCACTTTATGGTGATAGAAGGGATTGTGCTTGAACATAAGGTCTCTTGTAAAGGTTTGGAGGTAGATCCTGTCAAGGTTGATGTCGTGGCAAAATTGCCAGCGCCTTCTGATGTTAAGACATTACAAAGCTTTTTTGGGATATGCTGGTTTTTATCGACGTTTTATCAAAATATTTTCCTAAATTGCTAAACCTTTAAGCAATTTACTCGGACTCAATCAACCATACGAATCTACTGATTCATGTGACCATGCATTTCAGATGCTCAAGAAAGCATTGACCTCAGCGCCTATTCTCATAACATCGAAATGGACGTATTCATTTGAACTTATGTGCAAGACAAGTAATGTGGTAGTAGGCGCTATGTTAGGTCAAAAGAAAGATAAGATGATTCATCCTATTTTCTATGCAAGCAAGACTCTGAACGAGGTTCAAGGAAATTATACAGCTATAGAAAAGAAGTTGCTGCTAGCAGTAGTTTTTGTCGCAGAGAAATTTCGTGTGTATCCTTGTTGGATCAAAGTTAACTGTCCACACTGATCATTCAACGATCAAATATCTAACAGCGAAAAAGGATGCTAAACTGCGGTTGATTAGATGAATTTTATTGCTTCAAGAGTTTGACTTGGAGATTGTGGACCACAAGGGCATTGGAAATCAAGTTGCCGATCATTTTTGAAGACTTGAGATTGAACCTTTTCAACACACTACACAGGATATTCGAGAAAATTTCCCCGATGAATAGTTAATAAGGGTAGAAGAAAAGAAGTCGTGTGTTGAGAATGTTCTAAAGCTCGCAGTTCATAATTTTTAAACATATTCTATTTTGCAATAAAATTATTATCGAGATTTTATTCAATAAAGGTGTCAATGAAATTGCATTATGTCATAAAATATAATAAACTAACCCATAACTATATTATGAATACTTAAACTTTATGTAAGAACATAAAAGAGGATCGAGTTTTAGTATATAGCCAAAAAGGTCTATAAGTACATAGATGAGGTTGGGCACCTCATCCTAGGGACACTATAGATGCGACCCACTCTGTATATTGATACAGAAGATGTGATCCCAAAGTCGTTCATGCGGAGACATGTGGTGGGGGCATCCTATGCAAAAGACATTTGCATAAGACCGGACCACAAAATAGTCACTTTTCTTTATAACTGTTTACTATTAATATCGACTATTTCAAATCGATGATCTAAGGTAACTCGATCTTAATCTTGAACTAACTATGAACTCCTGTTTATTCAAAATTATCCTTCGATCTGCATAGGTGAGAATGGTTTAATATCACCGCTCAATGAGCCTCCCATTTTGGGGATAAAACTAGATGGATAGTTGGGACATAGTCCTGCAAGAAGAAATTCACTCCTACCCATCTTAAGGTTAGCAGATAGGTTGTTCTCTTAAGTACTGGTTCTTTGACTTGAAGAAAAGGGCCCCGTCCTCTCATAACAGAGAGGGATATGGTTTATTAGTTGGACTATAAACCAATTGTTCAATAGAGGATCAGTTGAGATTTAAGGAGCAAGTTGTATTTATAGTGGTAAAGTGGTATTTTTAACTTAGTTGTAAATACGAATGACCTGTGAAGGATCAACTTACTAATTATGGTTAAATTCAGTAGATAGAAATATATCTACAGTGGGAGAGTGCAACTACTGAGCTGTAGTGGTATGTCTTGGTAGTTAACGGATATTGATTAATTCAATTTAAAGAGTTTAGCCAATTAATCTCAAATCATTGGAGCTCATGATTTGTAGGTTCATAAGGTCCCTCAATTAGCTCGTAAAAGATTAAACCTTAGATTAGAATATTGAGTGAATTTGAAATGTTCAAATTCTTTTAGGGTTTGGATAATTATATTCGATATAATTAACGTTTAAATTTATTGAAATTAAAAGAATTTTAGAGAGTTCATTATATTTAATATACATTTAAATATTGATTACATGAATAGGAATTCATGTTTGAATTAGATAATTTATCAATTTTAATATTTGATATTAAATTATTATTTTTTAATTGATTAAATTTGTTTAATTAATTAATTTAATTAATTTTCATTTTTTAAAAGAAATTCATTTTTAAGAAATTGAATTTAAATAATGTTTAATTTACTTTTAAATTAAATGTAATTGAAATTGAAAATTATTTATGATAGTGGATTTACCCTAAATTCACTTTCATAGTGGATTTATCCACAAATTAACACATAACCCACTTGTATTCTTTGAAATGTCAATCAACTATTAATTGAAGTGCTTGCATGCTTAATCTGATTAAAAGGCTAAGAATTAATCGGTGTAAGAGGCATGTAACCGAATTTTGAAAGAAAATTCTATTGCAATTGCTTTTCTCTCAAATCCACTCCAAATGACTTAAAAATTCCTGCTCAATTAGAGTTCTACCATTCAATCCAAGGCTGAGATTAGTAAAGAAGATTCTCTTGGTGGTCTACTGCAAATATTGAGGATCAATTTTATGGAGATTGTGAGGAACAAGTAGAAATCGTCAAAGATATACAAATTGAAACCCTATTTTTTGAAAACTATAAGTTTGCATGCTTGTTACTTAAATTAATGTAATTAAAATGTTTAATGATTCTATTAGCTTCCATGTATTTCATGTTTACTATAACATCGTGGTATGCTGATATCATAAACTACTTAGTCTGCAGGGCGCGACTAGAAGATTTCAACCACCACCAGCGCAAGAAGTTGTTCCATGAGTGCAATTCTATAGATGGGATGAGCCCTTCTTATAAAAGTTGGGTCTTGATCACATTTTGAGAAGTTTCGTTCCCAAGTTTGAAATGCAAGAAATTTTGTCAAAGTGCCATGAAGCACCTTAATAGTAGGCACTTTGGGGGACAGAGGACAATAACTAAATTGTTGCAATGTGGTTACTATTGGGGCATTGACTTTATGGGACCATTTCCTTCCTTAGGCGGCCACTACATATCCAAATTGGTTGAAGCTATCGCTCGTACAAAGAACGACATGACAACTGTATGAAAATTCTTAAAGAAGAATATCTTCACACGTTTTGAGATGCCTCGTGCCTTAATAAGTGACGAAGGTACACATTTCATCAATCACATCATTTCTAAATTACTAATAAAGTTTAATGTTAATCACAGAGTTTCCACCACCTACCACCCATATGAAGAGATTAGAATTTCCCGCAGTGGAAGCAGTTGGATGCAACGATCTCTAAATTTATTTTACAGAACATACAAAATATAGAGTATCGAAAACCATTGATAAACATGATTAATTCAAGTATGCTACTACAATGAAAATGGAGAAGAGGGATTAAAAAATCACTCACCTTTGAAGACTAATTTTTCACGTTCCTCTCAAATTCGAGTCGTCTTCTCCCGATCTCATGAACTTGGCAAACGAACTCAACGAACAGGAATAGACACAACCAAGGGGTTTTTCCTGTTATTCTCAGGGACGAGAATCGTGTAGAGTTGTGGGCTTGCACTCAATCTTGGTGTGGGCGAAGAAGAAGAGATTTTTTAGAGAAAAAATTATTCTCTATAAAAATCACAGAGAGAAGAAGAACTAGAGGAGAGAGAGGGAGAGTTTTTTCTCTCGAGTTTTTGGGAGAGAATAATGGGTGAGGGAGTTATAACTCATTTCTCTTTATTTTTAATAAATAAAAATTCAAAATTTGAATTTGATTTTATTTAATAGATACATATATTAACTAACTTAATATATATAAATATTAAACTATATGTTATGTCATATATAACATATAACCTATAGTTTATATTATATCACATATAATATAACCTATAATTTTTATATAAATCACATCCATATAATTTAATATTTGAATCACATTCAAATAACGATTCCTCTCATCAAGCTATATAAATTTAATATGAATCATATTCATATTAATTTTAACATATAGTTTCTATGTGAATCATATTCACATAATCAATATTTGAATCATATTCAAATATTTATTTCTCTCATAAATTTAATATGAATCATATTCATATTAAATTTTAACATATAGTTTTTATATGAATCATATTCATATAATTAATATTTGAATCATATTCAAACATTTATTTCTCTCATAAAACTATATAAATTTAATATGAATCATTTTCACACTAAATTTTAACATATAGTTTTTATATGAATCATATCCATAAAATGATTATTTGAATCATATTCAAACATTTATTTCTCCCATAAAAATGTATCAACAAACATTATATTATATAATGTATCAATGTACATTGTTTAACTATATCATATACAATTAATTTCCTTTAATTTATTTGAACAATTCAATTCAAATCAGGTCCATAAGGTCCATTGTTAGCACAATAAGGATTAATGAGAATTAGTACCTCGGCATTGGCTGGGTCCATTATTTCCTCAAAATGGTTACCTCTAGGACTTCAATCTTCCTATGCCAAACTTTCCTTTGGATCTGACTCTGTCGATCCTATTCCTTCTACTAACCTTTAAATATACTGATCTAGTACTTGTTCATTTTTCTCAATACTAGCCTCAGGATGACTTAATTCATCATTTGCTTCCTCACCTTACCCTTTAGTAGCATCTGAAGTTCCGATCTTGGGTTGCTTTTATGTTTGCCACCTGTATCCACGACTCTCTACTATATTACATACATTTTTTTTCTAATGACACTAAGTTTTACATGTTTCCTTATGCACAAGTGCACACTAACTCCCTAGTGTATACCTTAATGCACTGTACTTCTTGAACTTTGGTCCTTAGGTTCCACCTAAAACCCTTAACTCTACTCTTATAACTAATCCCTATTTTTCATAAACCATTTGACTTCTCAAGTCCTAACCCTCATATCTTCCAGGTTTATCATAAACCATTGACCTCTCTTTTATTTTACTCATCAGGTTTCCCCTTGAATACCTGATCCTAAGCCTTCCCTGAGCTTAAATCTCCTAGGTTCCTGATGAACATCTAACTCTCAAACCTTTACTGAGCACATAACCCTTCAGGTTTCTCTGAGTCTTTGTTCTGATACCAACTTGTCACATCCCCTCCCAGATTACCTTTTTAACCTAAGAGGAGGTGTGAAGACATGATGCCAACCCTCTTATGACATCTATTGCCATATGAATCTATTAAACTCACATCTTATAAACATGTATTACTATAGGCTTAAACCTATAAACCTGTTCATCAGTATTTCTATCACTGAACACAACTTAACTCGTCATCACAATACTCTAATTAATATATCACCCTTCAAAATATGGCTTATTACAGAGTTATGCCCTAACTCTACCTCTGGAGAGGTTATTTAGACCAACTCAGGCAAATATATCTAACAAACATTTTACGATTGTGGTGGACTGAATTTTCTTTACAAGCAACACGCAACCCTGTAATCCTGAAACTCTCCTGGGGTGGAAATGGTTCGGTTTGGTGGTCAAACCGAATCAAACCAAATTTTTTAAAATATGAAACCGAACTGAACCGATTTATTGGTTCAAACCGAATCGAACCGAATCGCATATATGCGGTTTAGTTCAGTTCGGTTTTAAATTCGGTTTTGTTCTTTAAATTAAAGCGGTTCGGTTTTAAATTTGGTTTTACTTTTTTTTTAAATAAATAGATAAATATATATATATATATTAGTTAAAAACGGTTCGGTTGAGTTTCAAATTCAGTTTTCAAAAGTGAAATCGAACCGAACCGAATTAATTCTGTTTCAAAATTTTTTCAAACTGGATCGAACCGCATTTTTCGGTTTCATTGAGTTTTCGGTTCGGTTCGGTTCGATTTTTAGAAACGGTTCGGTTTTTTGCTGTTTGAATGACCACCTCTATCTCCTACAACCCTAGAATCCTGGAACTCTTCTGCTACCTTCAATACATGGTCCCCTTGGCTTGGTCATCCCTCTCTTGTCGTTCCTTTGTTCATTTTCTGACCTACTAAAATATCTCGGGGTATGATGCACTCTTCTTCCATTGGACTACCTCCAATATATGGTTGCCCTTTCCTGGTCAACACTTAGGATTTATATCCATGTTAAGTAACTTTGTGTGCATCAACCTCCTAGAGCGTACCTATCCTTAACTTAGCCAATTCAAGCCTTCTTTCTCAAACTATCTCAGGGCCAACGTAAGCCCAAGCACCTCTGGCCAACCTTCACAAGTCATTCCACTTCGAAAAATCCTTAGGGAGAAGTTTCAGGGTTTACAGATTAGATCTTCAAGGGTTAGTCTAATTTCTTCCTTTTTCCTCTCTGTATTTGTAGAAGCATGCTAAGGGTGAATGCTTATCTAGTAGTTTCCATTTGCTCTTTTTCTTAAGTTTTGTAAACTGAGTTTCAAAGACTCAAGCGATCATTTGCTTCCATTGTGTGGGAATTCCAAATCCCTTCACTTCTATCAGTATCTATCTCTGATAGACACTGATTTTTCTTATACACTTGTTGATACTGATTATATTTCTCATTAAATACAAGGTCATGGAGGGAGATACACAATTCAATGTGAAGCTAGACTTGTGATCTTGCAGTTGTTGAGATATATAGGAAATTTTGTGTGTACACGCTCTTGCTATACTTTGGGTGCTTAATTTGGATAGTTATTCATGCATATCTAAGTATTATTATCCAAGAATATCGTCAACAACATATAAAGGTCGTGTTCAACTTGGAGTTCATTTAGATTTGAGGGCTGAAGATGACATCATGAAAGCATTACCTTCTATTGTGAAACATCAAGTTAGAAGACCTAGAAAACAAAGGGTTCTAAGGTGAATTTAAAAGTTCATTAAAATGTAGTCGTAATTGCAAAGGTCTGAATAGTAGGAATTGCAAACTTGTTCCAATTAATCAATGATGTAATCATTGTATTTGCAACTTATTTTTACATGTATTGACAAATGGATTGGTATTAGAGTTTATGAAAGTTATTTTTTAATTTATTATGTTTTTTAGTTGTAAACAAATGGAATAGTTGATGGAATGAACACATGTGCAGTGGAAGGAAAAACGGATCTAAAGTATTCTAATTAGATTAATTTCAAAGAATAAGCATGAAATTAAAACAAGTATAAAGTGAAAGAAGATATACAACCTTTGTAGTCTATAATCTTCTCCAAAATAGCTCTCATCTCCTCACGGATGGTTTGTAGACCACCACGAGAGTCTTCCCGACTATTTTCCGGCCTTAGAACGGGATGGTGGGATCTGACGAGTGACTAATTTTGGAGAGGAAAAGGCTGAGTATTTAAGAGAAAATAAGGGTTGAGATTATCAAATAATCTCATAAAATTCCACTTGGCCAAGAGTTGAAAAATTCATAAATCTCTTTTTTTTAAAGGTTATTTCATGCAAAAACATGCAACTTTGAATTTGATAAGAATTCAACACTAAAAAATCTATTAACTCAAAATGAGATTTGTAGGGAAAGTATTTTCAAATGAGGACAACACTTAGCAATGCAAATGTTGGAATTTTTCACTAACAATTGTTGGATCTTTCCACTAACTTGGTCAAAGGTCAAAGTTTGACTCTCAAAGTCCAAAGTTAACAATTTGACTTTTTGACTTTCATTGTATTTATGACCTTCTCAACAATTTTGACTTTTGATGTAATTTTGACCAATTCCATTTAGTTCAAAATTAATTCTCATAATTAAATTTTAAAATTAAATTAATATTAAATAATTAATAAAAAAATTTAATTAATTTAATTTAATATTAAATCCGACAATAATCCCAATTAATATGAATCTTTGTTCATAATCTTGATATTTAAATCTTATTTAAATATCTCCTATTTTCTCTCTCTTTATATTTAATTCACAATTAAACATTAGGTTAAATATATCGTATATATTTAACACTTTTCTCCAAAAATAAAATTCGAACACTTCAAATTTGTTCATCACACTATTCTAAGGTTTAGTCCGATATGAGCTAGTATGGGGACCTCATGGACCAATAGATCATGGGCTCCAACGATCCGAGATTAACTGGCTAAACTCTTTAACCTAATTAACCATCATTCATTAACTACCGGATCACTAACTAAAGCTAGTAGTTGCTCGCCCCTCACTGTAGATATATTATGTCCACTTAGTATAATCATGATTAGTAAGTCAACCCTTCACAGGTTGTTTGTAATAATGGCTGGGTTAAAAGCTGTTTTACCCCTGAGATTACATCTTGCTCCTTAAGTCCCACTGATCCTTTAATGAATAATAAGTTTGTGATCTAATCACTAAATTGAGTCCCTCTCGAGCCAATGAGAGGATGGGGTCTCTTATTTAAGTTCCGAAGTTAGCACTTTAAGGGAACAACCTCTTTACTATCCCTAAAAGCGGGTAGGAGTGAATTCCATCTTGCACCCTATGTCCCAAGCTATCTACCTGATCTTATCCCTGAAATGGGAGGCTTATTGAATCGATCCTCACCTGTGAAAATCTAAGGATAATCCCAAATAAATAGGAGTTCATAGTTAGCTCAGGATTAAGGTCAAGTTACCAAGGTCATCACTTTGAAATAGTCAGTCTTAAACAGTAAACAACGTTATAAAGTAAAAGTGACTTATTTCTTGGTTTGATCTTATGCTGTCACACCCCGTTCCAAATTTCTCTTCTAACCTAGAACGAAGCATGAAGACGTTAAACATCACTTCTCTCTATGACATCTAACATCCCAGCTCTTAACATATCTTGTATTCATGGTTCAGTCTTATGTAAACTCTTTACTTAGGATGTCCCCATTTTCATGTCTCCACATAAACGATTTAGGATCACATCGTTTGTACTAACTACAAAATGGGCCGCATTCATAGTATCCCCAAAATAAAGTGCCCAACCTTATTCATATACTATAGATCATTTTGGCTATATATATTTGAACTTGATCCACATTTATGTCACTACATAAAGTTTAAACTTAAACTTAATAGCCTCGAAACCTTAGTTTATTAAATTCATAAATATAGAATTTAAATTTACAAAAGATTTTCAATAACAGCTTTATTGAACAAGAATATGATATTACAAACTATAAGTTTTAGGACATAAAATTCAATAAACTCCCACTTGGACTAAAACTCCTAGTAGGATCAAACGATGCTGAATTTAACTGTGAGAAATTAATATTACGTATGAGTACAATAAACATATGAATATAATAAACTAGGGCATTCATGTCCAACATAATCTCCCACTTGTTCTAGTTTAGAAACATCGTAGACCTAAACTCTGTAGGCGACCCTAAAAAACTTATCAGCAATGTTTTGCTCAGAAGGTATCTGGGTCACTACAACATCACCACGGTGTACGATTTCCCGGATAAGGTGGTACTTGCGTTCGATGTGTTTTCCCCGTTTATGGCTTCGAGATTCTTTTGAATTTGCAACTGCACCGCTGTTGTCACAATACAAGGTGATGGGTAGATGCATATTTGGAACAACTTCTAAATCTGCCAAGAATTTCCTCAGCCATATTGCTTCTTTTGCTGCTTCGCAAGCAGCTACGTATTCAGCTTCCATTATGGAGTTAGCTATACAGGTATGTTTTACGCTTCTCCACACTACTGCTCCTCCGTTAAGAGTGAATACTGATCCAGATGTAGACTTTCTAGCATCTTTATCAGTTTGGGAATCAGAGTCAGTGTATCCAGTAAGGATCAGATCCTTAGCACTATACACGAGCATGTAGTCCCTAGTTCTCCTGAGATACTTTAAGATGTTCTTAACGATAGTCCCATGATCACGTCCAGGATTAGACTAGTATCTATTGACGATCCCTACTGAATAGCATATGTCAGGTCTAGTACATAACATTGCATACATCAAGCTTCCAACTGCAGAGGCATAGGGAATATTTCTCATGTCCTCAACTTCTTGAGGTGTCTTAGGACATTGTTCTTTTGACAGATGAATTCCTTGTCTGAAAGGCAACAGATCCGTTTTGGAATTCTGCATTTTATATCTAGACAACATTTTGTCTATATAAGATGCTTGAGACATGGCTAGTGTCCTATTCTTACGATTCCGAACAATTTGGATCCCAAGAATATACTGCGCATTTCCTAAATCTTTCATTTGGAATTGTGTATCTAGCTATTGCTTGACATCAGTAAGATATCCTACATCATTCCCAATGAGTAGAATATCATTGACATATAAAACTAAGAACGCTATAGTAGAATTGAAGATCTTCTTGTAAACATAAGGCTCGTCAACATTCTGTTCAAAGCCATAAAATTTGATCGCATAATCAAATCTTATATTCCAAGATCTAGAAGCTTGTTTCAACCCGTAAATGGATTTTTGAAGCTTACAAACCTTTTGTTCTTGACCCTGTGTAATAAACCCCTCTGGTTGAGCCATATAGATACTCTCTTCAAGATCGCCATTTAGAAAGGCTGTCTTGACATCCATCTGCAAAATTTCATAGTCATTAAAGGTGGCAATGGATAAGAGTATTCTAATCGACTTAAGCATGGCAGCGGGAGAGAAAGTTTCTTCATAGTCCACTCCCTCTCTCTGGGTATAACCTTTTTCCATAAGTCAAGCCTTAAAAGTTTGTACTTTACCGGCTTGGTCTGGTTTTCTCTTTTAGATCCACTTACAACCAATTGGTTTTACATCATTTGGTTGATCTACAAGTTTTCAGACAGAATTGAAGTACATAGACTCCATTTCGAGGTCCATGGCTTTGACCTACTAATCACGATCCACATCTTTCATCGCCTGTTTATAGGTCGATGGATCCTGTACGCCGTCATCAGGTATGATGACTTGTGTTTCTGTTAAACCCAAGTAACGGTCAGGCTGCTGAACAACCCTCCCACTACATCGAGGCATTCTCAACTTTTGAGAAATATGTGACTGACTTGATGTACTAGTTTTATCTACTACTTTAGTAGATGAACTAGCTCTATCTGTAGCATCTTTGGAAATTTCATTCAATACTAGTTTACTGTGAGGTTGATGACTTCTTATGTGGTCGTCCTCTAAGAATGTGGCATTTGTCGATACAAATACCTTATTCTCTTGAGGATGATAAAATAGACCACCCTTTATTTCCTTTAGATAACCTACAAATAGGCATAATTTTGAACGATGTTCCAATTTCTTGGGATTTTGTACCAACACATGTGTTGGGCAACCCCAAATTCTAAAGTGATGTAAACTACTTTTACGCCCTTTCCATAGCTCATAAGGTGTTTCTGAAACACTTTTAGAGGGAACATTGTTCAAAATATGGACAGCAGATTCAAGTGCATATCCCCAAAAGGAATCAGGCAATTGAGCATAGCTCATCATAGAGTGAACCATATCTAATAAGGTTCTGTTTCTTCTTTCTGATACACCGTTCTGCTGAGGCGTACTAGGTGTAGAGAGTTGTGACTGGATCCCGTTTTCTATCAAATAGTCTTGGAATCGTATGTTCATATACTCTCCACCTTGATCTGATCGAAGTGTCCTAATTGTTTTACCTAATTCATTCTCAACTTCAGCCTTATATTTTTTGAACTTTTCAAGAGAATCAAACTTGTGATGAAGTAGGTAAATATGACCATATCTTGAATAATCATCAATAAAACTAATAAAATATTCTTATCCACCTCGAGCTTTGATATTCATTGGCCCACAAAGGTCCGAATGTATGAGCTCTAAGGGTACTTCGGCTCTAAGACCTTTTCCAGTAAAAGATCTCTTGCTCATCTTTCCTTCAAGTAAGGATTCACATGGAGGTAAAGAATTATCTTCTAATTGACTTAAAAGTCCACTCTTGACCAATCTTCAAATCCTATTGAGATTTATGTGATCAAGTCTAAGGTGCCATAGATAGGCGTTGGAAGAAACCTTTTGTTTTTTATTCTGCGTTTCTAATGTTCTAAACATTTCAGTATTTAAAAAAAAAATTGCTCTAGTTGGTCTTAACTTATATAAGTTGTCTTTAAGTGTAGCAGAACAAATTTGAATACCTTTACAAAAAATGAACGCTTCATTTATATTAAAAGATATTGTATATAATTGTTCTATAATACAAGCGATAGATATCAAATTCCTCTTCATAATAGGTACATACAAAACATTTTTAAGTACTAGATATCTATCTTCAAAAAACAACTTCAGATCTCCCACTGCTTCAACTGAGACAACCTCTCCTGTTCCAACTTTGAGGGTTATTTCACCTTCTTCAAGCTTTTTCCAAGAACTGGTTTCCTGAAACGAGAAACAAATATGATTAGTGGCTCCTGAATGTAGTATCCAGGTTGAAGTATCATATTCCATTAAACATGTTTCAACGACCAGTAAATCATATTTACCTTGTGCCGTTTTCTCAACTTTCTTCTCTACAAGGTACTTCGGACAATTTCTCTTCCAATGCCCGTTTTGGTTACAGTGGAAACATTTTCCTTTATCTGTATCCTTTTTTTCCCTTCTTTATCTTGGGAGCCTGCCCTTTTCCCTTCTTTTTCATTTGAGCTTTAGAGGGTCCAACTTTGGCTTTAGAGGATGATCCTCTTAAAAACTTTTTCTTAGTGGTAGCAACATTTGCTTCCTGGATTTTAACTTATGATGTCTAGGTGATAAACAAATTTATTACCTCATCTCTCACGCATGCTCATTAAAAGTAGGTTATTTGACTTAGACGCCAGTTTTGATCTCCAGGTAGGAGGTGTTCTGTAAACCGTCATCTTTAGTAAATAACTCTTTGTTTAACAAGTAATCGACCTATTCTAACTCTTTAAGAAAAACCGATTGAAATTGCACCAATTTAATCCTAGGTGAGCATCTAACTTTCGCCTTTATTATAGGTTTTAAAGTCTAGGTTATTTTATAACAATTAATAAAATAAAATTATAACCATTATAACCCTAGAAATCATACATCTATAACATACATTCATACTTAATGATCATGCTTTAATATAATATTTTATATTAAAAAACTTAACATGGCA
>NC_052352.1:15715360-15824966 GCF_009727055.1 Benincasa hispida | reverse complement strand
TGCATACTATATACATTATAACAATTATAACATATATTAAATGCATGTACATGTTTACCTATGGTGGGATTTTAAATCTATATGGCATACTATATGCACAACAAGATTCAAAATTTAATTAAAACATACATCAACATGCATAAGCAATTAAACACCCTAAAGTAGATTGGTTTTGGCTCTTAAATTAAGCTAACAACTAAATTATTACAATAATAATTTGGTGTGGTACAAAAAACCGCTCAGAATTCACTCGAACCGACCCAAAAACACCAAAAATTAAGTGGAACCGATCAAATTGGCTCAACCATGTCAAACGAACTAGTCCAGACCGTCTAGATCGCCTGGCCAATGCTCGCTGGCGCAGTCAACGGAAGCATGGGGTGGGTCGACGGAGGCGGAGAACGGGTGAACGCGCGAGGCAGCTTCGAAGTGGGTCGAATCGGAGTGGGCAGAGGAACCGGGTCGGGTCGTGGAACCAGCCGAATACCTTCAACGACAGCTGACGCATGTGGGCTACTCCGAATCGGGTCGGATCTTGGGCTGAGGGTCGGGTCTAGGAGCTTAATTCCAGATCTGGGGGCCAAATTCGGGTCTGTAAGCAATTTTTCTCCAGTTTTGCTGCTGTCCTTCGAAATCAAGAAATTACAACCTAATTTCAACTCTAATGACTCCAACAAATTTACAGACCCTTTTTCACATATTAATGCTCATAAACATGTGAGCAATTACAAGTTAATACTACAATAGAAAACTTAATTTAATTGTCAAAATCTAAAAACCATTTTAGTTTCCAATCTCAATTTTATCTAATAAATTGATACCCACCACATGTAATTGAGTAAAATTAAAACATGCTCTGATACCACATGATGGAAAAGTCGGCATGCGCAGTGGAAATAAGAATCGATTTTACTCTAATTGCCCAAATTAAACATGCAACCCTAAATGAATTAATTTGAAATAATACCTTTGAAGCTCCCGAAACTTCTCTATTTCCCCTCGAACATGAACCAAACAACCATTAGAGCTGACCTACTATCCTCTGGACTCAGAGCCGGGTTGTGGGACCCGATGGATGAAGAACCCAAGAGAGAGAAAAACATATGGAAATAAAAGAGTGAAATTTAGGTTGGGTTTTGATTTTTTTTTGGTCCTATTTTAGAAAACTATTTTGGCAAAAAAACCAAAAAATTTTAATCCAAAAACAAAAGCCCATATTTATAGAAAAGGGTCATGCAAAATTGCATGAAAAAACTTCACAAAATCCCAACACCTAGAATTTATTATTTAAGTGTGCTTAATGTCTTCATTATAAGTCAACACCTAGCCCACTATTTTGTTAGTGGAATTATCCAACAAAAGTTTGGATTTTCTCACTAACTTTAGTCAAAGGGCAAAATAGTCATTTGGTCAAAGTCAAACTTTGACCAAAAAGTCAACATTTTGACTTTTTATGATTTTTTTTGTGTTGACTAATTTTGACCTCCCAAGCATGAATATGCATTCATTTTCTCAAAATTCAAATCACATTTGAATATAAGGTCGGTCAAAGTTTGACTTTTCAAAGTTAAAAGTCAACTCTTTGACTTTTTCAATCTTTGACCATTTCCATTATTTCCGAGCTTCCGAATATGAACGTATTCATATTCTTAATATTTAAATCACATTTAAATATTAAAGTTGTATCTCTAAACTAAAAAACCGACCACTATATCACATATACTTGTCGGTTTCTCTCTTTTCACCTAATTCGAACAATTTGAATTATTCTATCATACTGTTCTAAGTTTATTCCATATGAACTACCTATAGATCATTGGCTCCAACGATCCGAGATTAGCTGGCTAAACTCTTTAGACGGAGCTAATCAACATTCGTTAACTAACTGATCATTCCATTATAGTCCTATAGTTGCACTCCCCTCACTATAGATATATTTATGTCCATTTGATATAATCATGATTAGTAAGTTAATCCTTCACCTAGAATCTACTATCTAAGTGGGCTTAATGTCTCCACTATAAGTCAACACCTAGCCCACTATTTTGTTAGTGGAATTATCCAACAAAAGTTTGGATTTTTCCACTAACTTTAGTCAAAGGACAAAATAGTCATTTAGTCAAAGTCAAACTTTGACCAAAAAGTCAACATTTTGACTTTTTATGATTTTTTCCATGTTGACTAATTTTGACCTCCCAAGCATGAATATGCATTCATTTTCTTAAAATTCAAATCACATTTGAATATAAGGTCGGTCAAAGTTTGACTTTTCAAAGTCAAAAGTCAACTCTTTGACTTTTTACATCTTTGGCCATTTCCATTATTTTCGAGCTTCCGAATATGAACGTATTCATATTCTTAATATTTAAATCATATTTAAATATTAAAGCTGTATCTCTAAACTAAAAAACTGACCACTATATCACATATACTTGTCGGTTTCTCTCTTTTCACCTAATTCGCACAATTCGAATTATTCTATCATACTGTTCTAAGTTTATTCCATATGAGCTAGTAGGGGAACCTAATGGACCTATAGATCATTGGCTCCAACGATCTAAGATTAGCTGGCTAAACTCTTTAGACGGAGCTAATCAATATTCGTTAACTAACGGGTCATTCCACTGTAGTCCCGTAGTTGCACTTCCCCTCACTATAGATATATTTATGTCCATTTGATATAATCATGATTAGTAAGTTAATCCTTCACAAGTTGTCCGTAATCTCGGCTGGGTCATAAAAACCATTTTACTCCCGAGACTACATCTTATTCCTTAAGTTCCACTGATCCTCTAATGAACAATTGGTTTAAGGTCCAACCTATAAACCGAACCCCTCTCGGGCCAATGAGAGAGTGGGGCCCCTTGTTCAAGACCTAGATTCAGTACTAAAGGGAACAACCTATCTACTATCTCTATAACGGGTAGGAGTGAATTCCGTCTTGTGCCTATGTTCCTAACTATCCACCTGATCTTACATTTGAAATGGGAGGCTTATTGGACCAGCGATAATGAGCTGCCCTCACCTATGCAGATCTAAAGATAATTCCGAGTGAACAGGAGTTCATAGTTAGCTCAGGATTAAGATTAAGTTACCTAGGTCATCAATTAACGAAATAGTCAGTTTTATACATTAAACGACATTTAGAACGTAAAAGTGACTATTTCATGATTCAGTCTTATGTAAACTCTTTACTTAGGATGCCCCTATTTTCATGTCTCCACATAAACGGTTTAGGATCACATTTTTTGTACTAACTACAAAATGGGCCGCATCCATAGTGTCCTCAGAATAAGGCACCCAACCTTATTCATATATTATAGACCATTTTGGCGAACTTGATCTACATTTATGTCACTAAGTTCAAACTTAAACTTAATAGCCTTGGAACCTTAGTTTATTGGATTCATGAATATAAAATTTAAATTTACAAAAGATTTTCAATAATAGCTTTATTGAACAAGAATATGATATTACAAACTATGAGTTTTAGGACATAAAATCCAACAGACCACATTTGACCCAGGTGGTAGCCCCCTGATAGCCTGGATGGCGCTACAAGCGCATGTTCCTCTAGACTTCTCGGTATACTCTGGCCATATTTGACCTCGGTAGTCCCTTAATCGCCTAAGCAGTGCTACTGAAACACATTCAAGTAGCACGAAAAAATAACCATCTCTTGGGTACAAGAATAAGTTGTTTGAAACCATTCAACAACCTTGATTCCACCACCAAGAGGTTTTCATAAAAACCATACAAATCACAAGAATGTAAACTCCGATTCCAAACTACATTTTGATAAATCAAGATCATATAAAACCATCGCAAGTTTAGAAATCATGATTTAAACATTTTTAAAATATCAAACAAGTAAAATAGACCATGCCATCACATTTCATAAATCATAGTGATGTTTAACGTCTTCATGCTTCGTTCTAGGTTAGAAGAGAAATCTGGAACGGGGTGTGACATATGCAAACTCATTGTATAGGATGCCCTCGCTCCTCATGTCAATACATGCATGAATCAGGATCAATTCGTTTGTAGCATTTACAACAAATTGTAACAAATACAGAGTAGGCTATATCTGATAGTATTACCAGAATAAGGTACCCAACCTTATTCGCATACTATGGACCGTTTTGGCTATTTATTGAACTTGATCCACTCTTATATCCCTGCATAAAGTTCAAGTATTCATATAATAGCCATGGATCTTTAGTTTTTTGGATCTAGGTTCTTTCTAAAACGAAATGAGCAATTCATACATTCGATAACAATTTTATTGAATAAATCTCAATAACATCTTTATTGATAACCGAATAAGTTTATTATTTACAAACCATAAGTTTTAGGACATAAAACCCAACAATAGTAACATCATTTTTTATTGGGACCGGAGGAAGCACAACAAACTAGCAGATAGAACACTATCATTGTCATGTCTATTACTGATAGACACTGATTTAGTAGTCTATTATTTTCTATTAGTGATGGACAATGATAGACGACTATCCCTGTCTATCATAGATCCATTCCATATGACACACGGCCATTGCACTCCATTTTCAAACGTTCTTAGGAAAGAATTATGTTGCACTCCATTTTTGCGACACGGTTTTTTGAAGTTCTGGTAATACATTTACAATCAATAAGTTTATACAAATTTTATTGTTCGAGTCCGTGTTTCTCTGGATGTTAACAAACAGTATCAATGTTTCTTGTTGTTTGAAGTAATTTGCAAGTTAATCTTTTTCATAGGGCGATTTCATACCAAAGTTTTTGGTAATACATTTAAAATCAATAAGTTTATACAAATTTTATTGTTCGAGTCTGTGTTTCTCTAGATGTTAACAAACTGTATCAATGCTTCTTATTGTTTGAAGTACTTTGCAAGTTAATCTTTTCCATAGGGCAATTTCATACCAAAGTTGGTAATGAAATTTTCTGTCTTCCAATAATACAAAGCAACCAAGTTGCTTCTACCCATCCCTCAAGCAGCAGACTGTATAATTCGAATGGTTTATAGAGCGAATGCGCTAGTAATTTATCTTTCCACAGATGCAGCAGTGAGTGAACATGAGTTTTGGCAGTCAGTACTTGTGTTGAATGGGAAACCCATTCCACCTGTTAAAAGGCCTCCTCGTAATTTAGCTGAAAAATGGGATGCCTTGTAATACGACATGGGATTGAGGGAGACTTTCTTTTACAGTTACCTTGGTTTTATAGGATAACATGATATTTTAATACTCATTCTTCTTGTTATTATCGATAATTTATGTGATAAACACTGATATATGTCTATTTGTCTATCTACTAATAGTAATATATAATTATTTATTAGTAGATAGATATAGATAACTATCAATATCAATAACTGAGTATTCGTGATAGACAGTAATGGTAGTTTATCACTATCTATCATGGATGGTGATAATGTTACTATCATTGTTTATCAGCGATAGACAATGATAGTCTATTATCATTGTCTATTTGCGATAGACAGTGATAACTTTCTATCACTTGGTCTATCACTTGTCTTTCCGTCGTCTATTGTTGTGATTCTAATTAACATATTGGAAAAAACAAGAAAACTACCAACAGGAACAAAACAATCAACAAAATCATTATCTATTCTTTAGTGATAGACAATGATATTAGCTTATTACTATCTATCACTGACAAATAGTAATAGTGCCAAGCAAGGGGTGGTTGAAGTGAATTATCAATGTCTATCACAAGCAATGGGTAGGTGAACTTCTACAAACAAATGGTGAGTAAAGTTGACTATCAGTGTCTATCATGAGTAAGTAGGTGAACTTTTACAAACAAAGGGTGAATGAAGTGAACAATATCTATCACAAGCAAGGGTAGATGAACTTCTACAAGCAAAGGGTGGATAAACTTCTATCACTATAATAGACACAAATAAATGTCTATCTGTATCAATCTACTACTATCACTATTTATCATTGATAAATTCAGATAGATAATTATATGTATCTATCATTGTCATTCTAAACTTATCTATGAACAACCAAATTGTAAACTTCTCGAGGCATAAGACTTCTTATTTCTAATCTGATCTTTCTTTGGCCACTTCTTGCTTAGAATAGAACAGATTCATTTTGTATTAAGTTAAGAACTGAAGTGGATGGTAAGAGAAACTCATGCGTGCTAATGTGATTATATCTATTAGTTAAGGTTCATTCTTATTCTTTGGTGCTTAGGGTGGTTGTGTCTTTATCCGAATGGCACCGACGATGACTTGGATATTTCGTGATATCGTGATTTCTTGGGCTTTAATCTCTCTAATCCCCTAATAATATATGATATATGCTTTGTATTAAACTCTTGTAGATGTATCGAAGAGACATATATGCATTCGAATTGATAGCGTGGACTGGAAACGATGTACTAAATAGGAGGTATGCTCGATTGTAGCTAAATGTATTTGTGTATTTCAAATAGTTTTCAACTTTGATGTGGTTGTGAGTGACAAGTAATTGAAAATAGCAACCTTTCATCAAATTTCTCCGACAATGGACATGTAATAGCTTAAATCAAAGTACGAAAACAGGAAAGCAAAAACCATAGAAGTTACCATTGCAAGAATAATAGCTTCAATTTTCAAGAGTGAAAAGCTATATAGAGTTATGATTGAAGTAAAAGTCGACTCAATTTGAGGTCTCAATGAGTGGATCACATTTACGAAGCCACCAAAGTAATCTGATAAAGAAGAGCGATAATGTTCTAAAATGCACGAATATTTATATAAAAGTGACTAAAACAACATGATTCTCTCCGGGCTAGAGAGCTTATTAAGTAAAGTTTCCGGAATTAGATTGATTGCAGCAAAGGGAATACTTCTTTGAGAAACATCTTTTCATAAAATACTATATGTTCTCTTCTACCCAATTCCAACAAAGTGTATCCAATTTTTCGTTTCTTAAAATAGAAAATCTTCATTTAGAAGAATTTTAGTATGCATAAACCTTTTTTGGCTGCTAATAAATTCGACATGCACAAACCAAGATCAATTTAGTGATGTATGTTCAAACAAAAAACAAACGTCCAAGTGTATCTCATTAGACGGTGAATTGAATACTATCAACAAATCGGAAAAATCAAGCAAAATCCTGCTTAATTGCAGAAGAAAATCAATAGCAATGGAAGAAGATTAAATCGACGAAGCTGATAGAAAGCGATAGATTGTTGATGAAGAAGAAGATGAAATCTACGCAGAGGGAAGAAATCCGGGCCGTGGACCGCTGATTAATCGCGGGTCACACTAGGATGGGTCGCATGGATGGGCGAATCGGGCACAACTTCTGCGCGTGGGCTGGGCTTTTTGGGAATTTCACTAACCGATTTTGTCAAATTTTGCTAAACAAGGACTCACTAGACAAATAGCAAAATTTAAGTTTTTATTTGGATAAATAGCAAAAACTTTTTTAATTGTAAAAATAGCAAGACGGATTATAAAATTAGAAAATAATGATTAACAATTGTCAAAACTACCCCACATGGAATTCTAAAGGTGTACGAGTTTCAAAACAATAAATACACTCTATCTAGACAACTATCATACACTAAACAATGGATTCTGACAAAGCATCTAATCTACGTGTACAAAAAATAAACTGTTTTCTTCAATACAGACTTGCTCCTAAAAAGTAAACCTACTCTAATGGGAATACAAGATTGAAAGGAATCAAAATCTTGGAAATCAACGATTTCAGTGTTTTTCTAAGGAGGTTGGGAAGAATGATCAATGTCTGCTAATTCATTATTCAAATATAGTGTATTTCTAGTGTTCGAGGCAACAGATGAGACATGGTAAACTAATATACATAAATCAATTTTGGGGGACTCAGATAAAACTAACATCAACCACAAAATATCTTTTATCTTCAACCATCCTAATAAGATTCGAATTAGCAGAACCAATCCGATACATTTTCAAACGAGATATAATTAACTCACAGGAGGGAAAAGGTTTACCTTGGATATATTCCAAAAATTATTGGAACCATGAATTTGATGGAATATGCACCTCAAAATTTCGAAAATATATCGTGATAGTGAGAATTTTCATCCCATTGACCATCAAAGAAGAGTCTAATCCGTTGTAAAGCCATAATAAAAACAGTAACTTATTAAAGAAACCACAACAGAACCTAAATCGATGAACAGTAACAAAAGTCATAGTTGCTTTTTTATGAAGTGATATTTCTTTTTCCAAATCGTTAAAATAATAGCAAAAACAGTATATAAAACTAATTTATTAAGAATGTGAGAATGTACATCTAATTTATTAAGAATTGATGTATAAAATTATGAAAAACAATTCAAATATTTGAATAAAAAGTAGTGAAAAATCATTTAAAGATTTGAATAAAATATATGGATAAAATAAAAGTTAATAATATATGGATATTTATAATATAAATTTGGTAGAAAATCAGAATATTTAATTAAGGTGAGATTAATTTGTAAAATGGATAAACAGAATCTAAAATAATAATAAAATATGGAAATGATGTTAACTACACGAACAAAATGGGCAATGGTTCTTAAGAAATATAAGCAATTACCCTGTATACACAACTCGACCTTATTTTTTATTCTACAATTATCTGTATTTGTAGAAGGACTCTGATAAAACTGACATCAACCACAAAATATCTTTTAAGATTTGAATTGGCAGAACCAATCCGATACATTGTCAAGAAAAATATAGTTAACTCAGGGAAAAATTGAGAATTCTCATCCCATCCCTCTATGTCTAATCCATTGTAAAACATAGAAAAAAAATATTAGTTCGTTATGGAAACCACAACAAAACCTAAATCGATGAATACTTGTGTGAGTAATAAAAGTGATGGCTATTTTTTTACAAAGTGATTTTTTTTTTCAAAATTGTTAAAATAATAGCAAAAATACTATATATAACTAATTTATTAATAATGAAGGTAAAATCTTATGGAAAACGATTCAAATATTTGAATAAAATTGAATAGGAATAATAAAGTAACGAAAAACTATTCAAAGATTTAAATAAAATATATGGATAAAATGAAAGTTAATAATATATAGATATTTACAATATAGATTTGGTGAGATTAATTAGAGATTTGTGGTCATGTGCATGTCATATAGTTGTCCTAAATTTTATTCCTAGTAATTTTGCTATTTTTCAGAACAAAATCTTAAATTTTGTTGTATCAGATTATTTTATTAGTTTCTTAAAACAATTAAGCCTACAAAAATTATTTTATTAGTTTCTTAAAGCAATTAAGCCTACAACAATATTTAGACAATATTCAATTTTATTGTGAATAATAGACCGTTGTTGACCATCATAAATTGTCACTGTCAAATGTATACATATATTTGTTAATACAGATGCTTTATGGTCAAGAATTGACGATGTTTTTAAGTCAACAAATGTTGGCAACTATTTAATTTAAGATTTCAAAAATGTATATTATGATACTTCTTACATTGTCAATTTATACATCTTGTAATAGTTTGTTGTCAAATAAATGCTTATAACGATAAAAAGTTATTATTTGAATCTTGTCGCTATACAAATTATTTCCATTATCAAATAATCTTATTTTGGCATAAAATTAAAACACTTAACATAAAGAAAATACTAATTTCATACATTAATAATAAACTTGTAATGTTCTTACTAAGTACAAAGAGATTAATAAATATTAGTCAAGTTTTTAAGAAAGTAAATATAAAAGATAGATAACTATTAGTAAAGATTCTATGAAAAAAACTAAAGTATAATGACGATGGTCTTATTGGTGTGAGCTATTATAGTCCATTTCTTGGGGAGGGGTAAAGTTGGTGGAAGAAGAAGAGGGGAGTGATAGCTATTTATTAATTAATTTATTTAAATATTAAGGTTGAAGAAAGATGATTTGGAGAGAGGTTGTGAAGAAAAAAGAAGAAGAGATGATGGTTGGTTTGGTTAGCTATTTTGCGTCATTTGTAGGATGTAAAAGAGGGAAAATGCATCATTTGGTAACTTAAAATTTGAACTATATTTGGTAGTTTTTTTTAGGAGAGTAAGATTTGTAATTATTTTTTTAGTACAACAAAGTTAATCTATGGATAAAAGTGATGTGAATGCTTAGCACAAGTAGATTTGTAATTAATTAAAGAGAGGGCAAGAATGGAATGTTTTTTAGTGCAATTGGAGGCCATGCTACAAGGGAATGTTGGTTAGGCCTGTAGGGTGGTGCAAAATAAGGATGGATATAGAAGAAATAAAGGAAGATATTAACAAAAGAAAGTGAATAAAAAAGGCAGAAGGGAAAAACCACTTCTGCATGTTCTTCCCATCTTCTCTAGTGCTATATATGTTGAATAAAAAGAAACACACCTTGAAATTACAGATGGATGTTGTTGTGAAAATAACAAAATAAGAAATAAAGATAGAAAGAGAGGAAACAATATAAAAGACAGATGAAGGGAAATTTAACCCCCACTTCTGTATGCTCTTTTCCCATCTCTTCTCCCTATTTAATCATTTAAACAAAAATTAAACAATAGTCTGTCAACCCAAAGGCCCAAGAAGGCCACGTCACACACACCCAAATTACCGAAAAAGGAAATTCAAATAATTTAAAAAAAAAAAAAAAAAAAAAAAGAGCCACGGTGGGGGGCGGGGGGTTTCATTTTCATTTTAGCGAAGGTGGATCAAACTAGACAAATACAAGCAATTGCTGGCCATACGGCGCATCAGGTCGTTGGTTCGGGTAACCGGAGAAATAAGACCTATCTCCGCCACCGCATCGTCGCAAGTGACGTAATCGGTCAAAGCCGCGGAGAGGTTGATGTTGAGAGTTCCCTTATCGTGGGATTGGAGGCTTGAAAGGCAAGTCTCCAGGTTGCTGTATGCGTCATCATAAACCTCGATGCAGACATCCATGGCGGAGGACTTGCGGCGGCGTGCCACATTCATCGCCTGCTTCGTCTGGAACATCAATTGCTTAATAGTGGATTCAATGGCGACTGATGGGTCGTGGATGCCCTTCACCACCGACCTACACAATGCTGGGAAGTCTGCCCTCTGGCAGAGGTCTAATGAAAGGTTCAGACTGATCAATGCTGCCTGCCCCTTGCTGCACAACGTAACCGCCATCATGGCCACCACCAACAAACAACAAATATTAGTTCTAGACGAAGCAGCGGCCATTCTTTTCTTTGTTAAATAAAAAGGAAAAAGAAAATGAAATCTGGACTGGCTTGTTGAGTTGAAGCCTATATTATTTTGAGAAATAAAGCATGCAATCAATTTCAATCCCTGCGATCAGAGGCCTCTCTCTCTGCGCCTGGATTCATAGACACAGGGAGGTTTTGCTTGAAATGAAAAGAAGATGGGAGCTTTAATTTATTAATTATTTACATTTGAATATTTTGAATGGTATTATTCACATATATATATATATATACACTATTATATATATTGAAGGGAAGTGTAGAATTGGTTATGGTGGTTCCCTTGATTGTAGGAATTGGAGGGCATCCCATGCGTTGCGTATGTATTCTTATCCCAACCGCTGCTTAACTTACTTTATTACGTTTCTCTCTCTTTTTACCGTTTATTTCCCCTTTTTTCTTATCGACCTTTTTCTTTTCCTTTTTTACTAAACTATCCTTATATCCATCCATGTGATCGGATAACATAAAAGGCAAATTTACAAAAACCACCCCCGATTGCAAGTCCTATGCCATAATCATAATCAATCGCGAACTGAATCCCACTCTAATCGCATAATCATAAACAAACATCTCTCTAACTAATAGCCTAATTAGATAACCACAGGTTGGAATATCTTTCAAGTATTTAATAAAAATAAATAAATTAACAAATGTACTGAGTCAAATTAAAAGATGTCTTAAATCCACTAGCCTAATGAGGAAAAAAAAGACAAGAGTGCAAAAGTCCATAACACCCATTAATTTATAGCCATTTTATTTTAGAAAATAGAGAATTCATAATGACACAAATATGGAAAACAATATTTTAAAAACATTTCCGAGTTAATTTTGAATTTGACTTCGGATGATGCAAGTTTATTTATTTATTTATTTATTTTTGTAAAGATGTTATAATTAAAGTGGGATTGAAGAATCGAACCTCAGATACGAGGTTGATAGTATAAATATGTCAGTTGAAGAGCTACATATCCAATATTTATTTAATATTGGATAATACATATATATTTATTTTTTTAATGGTAGTAGATTTGGTTTATTTTTAAATTCCATTTATTTTCATCTTTGATTGTGCGTCATTGTCTAGGTGGTTTTTTTATGATATTTTTTTTTCCTCATTTCTATCATTCCCATTCTTTTTCTCATTTTTATCATGTTGTTTGAGGCTTATACATTTGTATCAACATTTTACCCCCCTTTTTCTTTTTTTTTTAATTTTTTCTACCTCTATTCTATAAGTTTTTTTTTTTTTGATAAATATATTGAAAAAATGAAAATATACATCATATATATTATTTCGTCATATGTTCATGCACTTAAAAAATATACTATAGCTTATTTCTCAAAAATACAAATATATATCGAATACAATATTTTGTATATAAGATGTAGGGTTGTAAAAGATGGTCTAGTGCACTCTCATTTTGTGCATTTAAGAAATATACCATTGTATACTTTTTAAAAATATATATATATATATTATATATTGCAACATATGAATGTGGTTTAGATGTATTTCATTTTTATGTATATATACGAGTCTTATTTCAAACATATACGATATGTCAAATATAATTAGATCAATGGCAAATTTTAGGTAAGTTACATAATATTCTACACCATATTAAGATATATATTTCACATACTTTATCATATATACACATATATATTTAGTTATTTTACAAATATATACTCGCATTATTTATAAACAAAATGTAGAACTAAATTTGTATATATATTCGGTCGGATCTGGTGTGTGGTGCAGTGGAGTTGGAGCAGGTGAAGTCAAAGTGTGAACCGGCAGTGACGGTCTGGTGTCGAACTCGAAGGGTAAAATGGAGTCGTGAAGATTATTGATCGGGAATAAAGGCGACCGCTGGTCGGCATGCGTGCTGAGAATTAAAGGTGGAGCCGGCGTGCATGCTGAGGGTTGAAGATGAAGATGAAGGTTGAAGGCGAAGGGTGGGAATGCAACTGACGGCTGAGGGTTAAAATGAAGATCAATGTTAAAGGCTTTAGGGAACATTTTTTTTTATTGTTATTTTCTAATTCCTAGTCTTTTGGTGACTATTCAATTCTTTTCATTATTTTGAAATCAGAATGAATATGAATTAAATTAGAATTGAAACCAAAATTTTGTATAATTAATGCTAATTCAAAAGATAAAATATCTACCAAATAATTAATGTTAAATTCAGTTGGATTTTTTTTAATATTTTAATTATCTTATATATTAAAATTAAATATGAGAGATAATGTACAAAAAGGTTAAAATTGCCCAAAATTCATGAAAAATCTAGTTATAAAATATAATTTAAGTTTAGGATATTTGTGAAATATTGTTGGTGAAGTATGTCAATTCTATAAATCTTTCTAAAAACAAATAAATCAAGACAAAATCGACCCAATATTTTAATTTAAAATTGTATGGAATTAAAGGAATTGAGTTGATTTGTAATAGGTCTATATTTTGAGTGTCAACTATAATAACAATGTTTTAGCTTTTTTTTCTTTTTTTCTTTTTCTTTTTCAATATTTAAGGGCTTATTGTCAAATTTCACAAGTTTAATTAAGGAGGTAGTAGTTCATCAATATCTTTTTTTAGCACACTATTTGATCACATTAAACGTTTGAAGATGTGTGATGGTCAAATCTCTATAGTTTAGGCCCCTACCATTTTGTTTTTCGTTTGTGTTCAATATTGGAGGATTTACTGTATTCGTTCTTGCTATGCTCGTGAGAAGCGGCGGAGAATTTGTTACCTTCAAGGAGAGGAATATCTGAAGACTGTGTTTCTTCAAGGGTAACTTTATCTCTTTCCTTTTCCTCTCTCTGAATTAAGAAAGCTCTGCACTGTTTCTTCTCTATATTTTGTGTTATTCCAAAATTGCACTCATTGACACAAGAGATCATACGCTTCCGCTATGGGAATTTTGATTTCTTTAGGACCCTCCAATGGTCTGGGTATATCTAAAAATTATTGGGTTGGAATAGTGGAATGCTTTTGAACTACAGGCATCGACATTGGTGGGATGGATGCCGGTGGAGTTGGAACATGAATGGAAGATGTTGGAATTATTTATGGTCCAAAAGATTATCTGTATACATGGTCAGTATCAAATTGTAGAATATATCTAAAATGGATGGTGTGACCAATACAATCTTCATTACTGTCATCTCCCAAGTTACATCGCTCAATATTCTCATCTAATGAAGAAATGGTGAGAATATTATGTGTTGGAATGGTTGCAAAACCCAAAGTTTTAACTGGTTGGAATAGTTTGAATAGTTGGATTGCCTGCTGGTACATACTATATATGTTTACTCCATGACTTTCATGAGGTGTAACAGATATAATGCCACATTCCCTCCCAAAACTCTCTTAATCAAGGAAAGAATGTGATGGCAGCAGTTAGCAATCCTTTATGGCTCTTACTACCTATCTAGACTTCCTTAACTTGCTTAAACAACCCTACAACTCTTAACATTGCTTAATATACTAACCTGAACCGCACACACTGCATACATAACATAATTACAGATACCAAAATCTAGTGGGTCCCAAAAACTCCTTACAAGTCCCCAATCATGAACATAATATCATTACAGACATAGCCAAGATATACACTTAGTTTTCTTTTAATCTCTAACTAGTGCTTTGAGTGGAAAAGCAACAACGCAGTTATCTTCTGGGGATTTGACCGCTATCTGAGAAAAAGAAAAACATTTGAAAAAATGAGCTACTAGCCCAGTGAGTGACCATTTAAAACATATGTGCTGAAAACTACCGAGCAAGCTCATACTTGAAAATTTTAAACATGAAACTGCTGGGAAATATTAAATAACATAATCCTTATTTGAGAGAGAACCCTTTTGCTCAATCCTTCAACATCAAACCTTAGTTAATGCGGAGTAATCTAAACACAACCGACGTCAACTCTACCTATGTGTACATGGTAATATCTAAGTATTGTCATATCTTATATACTAGGGGGCTCGGATACCTTCTCAAAGTTCTTCAGTATCGTGTTCATTTTCATAGCATCATAAAACTTATGCCTTAGAATAAAACATACATTACAAACTGGAAACATAGACTTAGATGCAATAAGATATACGACATCAATCAACACATGCTTCATATCCATACTGATGGAGAACATTTAAATCATGCTTTCATTAACTCTTCTTTAAATTAAGCATGCGTTAAAGAAAACTAGTTTGCTTGGAAATCTCTTTTGCAATGCTAACATTCAAAGCATGTATCAATGGCTTTTACTAAAAACATGTGTCCATTAAAGCATTTGTAAAATACTTAATCTTTGTTACTCACTGTCTTGGGCGTCCTTCTTAGGGTTGACCAGCCTTCCCTATTGGCATTAACCTTATGGAAATGATAAACATGTCTGGTCGATGCTTTTAGTCCCCTTGTGAGACTAACTCACTTAAACTAGCTTAACATTTAGCTTGGAGCATCAACTTCAATCTCAACAATAAACTTTTTTTATGCGTTCAACACTTAGTAAAAATACCTTAGATTGTGTTGCTAGGCTATGCGGCCACAAGCGCTTGTCTCATGTGCTCGGGCACCTTTACAACACCTATGCGCTACACGCCTCACCTAAATGCCAATGCTTATTGTGTCCCGTGCAACTATGCGCTCACTGCCTCACACACCACTGCATACCCGTGCCCTCATAGCTCAACCTTCACGTGCAGCCCAGTGCATCGCCTTGCGCTCAATTCTTCTTCATGCGCACGCTCGCCAGCGCCTCGCCCGACCAATAAGTTTTTTGCTTGCTCAACTGACACAACTGTCTGCTTGTCTAAAGCCAAAAATTTCATATTCAACTTTAAACTCGAATAACTCATTTTCCAGCCATTAATTTGGAAAACTTCCTTGTACAAACTTGTTCATAATTGTCTTTCTTTCTTACCTTAAAATTTGAGCTTCAGATTTATTCTGATCAGCCCAAAAACCTTCTATCTTCCCACTTGGCTCAAGATCACCCGAGAGCTTGAATCACTTGGGAAAATCTTCAGATTTCAGTGTAATATCGTGGAAGATTGCTTTCAGAAACCCAAGGTCATCATCTACAATCTTTAGTCTTCAAGTTGGCTAAAATATTCCTCCCTTCGCACGAAAGAGATGGGCAAACCCAGACTTTTTCCCTTTTTATACTTGAGATGCATACCTCCCCACTCATCTTAGGGCGATAACTAGCCCACTAAGTGGTATTAACACTTCTGATCATGATAGCTGGCCCACTAAAGTCGGTGCTTACTGCCAACCTTCAACATTTCACCAACACATGGTATTTAACCCATCACATGGCTTTACCTTGCACTCATGCACCACGCTTGGCCAATGCACGTACAAGCCTCTTTAGTACTTAAAGCATTATCACCCATTGCTGCACGCGACCAACACCTTACTAACCTCAATGCCTAGCTCAGCATTTCCTCAAACCAATGTATAGGTCAATGTCGCCGCTTGTGCTTCACTCTCGGCCATCACCTATCAGTCCACGCATCGCCCTTTCCTTCCGCTAACGCATGTTTTGCACCTATCCTTGCCTTCATGCAGCATGTGGCTGTTGAACCACTCATGCCTCGGTCCTTTAATGCACCAAGGCTACATCGCATGGTTTAACTTCCACACTTAGGCAAAATTCCTTTTCCTAACTAGGCACTCATTCAACTTCTTCCCCAAGAGCCTTATGCCCCCACACTTAACGTAATTTCTTCTTCCTTTATCACTCTTAAGCCTTTTCCCTACAATTTTAATATTAACACAAGTTAAACATACTTAACACATTAATTGATTAAATATACTTGAATAGGGAAAACAGGGCCCAGGGTTTAAAATTTACCTCACCCTTATAAAATTTCGTCCTCGAAATTTTGCTTTCAATCATTAGATAAACAAATGCGGTATCTGCTTCTCATTTGTTCTTCAGTCTCCCAAGTCGCTTCTTTAATCTCGTGGTTCCTCCACAATACCTTTACTAATGGTATTGTTTTGTTTCTCAGTACCTGCTCCTTTCGGTCAAGTATTTCTATCGGCTCCTCTTCATAAGTTAAATCTTATTTTCAATGTATTGGTTGATCTTGTAGCACATGAGCAGGATCTGGTACATACTTCCTCAACATAGACACATGGAAGACATCGTGAATCCAAGACAATTCTATAGGTAAAGCTAACCTATATGCTATCAGGCCAATACACTCCATTATCTCTTATGGGCCTATATATCTTAGATTTAGCTTTCTTTTCCTGTCAAACCTAAGTATTCCTTTCCATGGAGATAATCTAAGAAATATCTAATCACTAATCTCAAATTTAAGTTCTCTTCTTTGCTTACCAGTGTAACTCTTCTGTCTATCTCGGGTTGTTTTTAAACTTTCTTTGATCAATTTAACACTATCTGAAGTTTGTTGCACCAGTTTTGGCCCTATCAGCTTCCTTTCTCCAACCTCATTCCAACGTACTGGCGTACGAAAAAATCTACCATACAAAGCCTCATATGGAGCCATTCCGATGTTGGAAAGATAGCTATTATTATATGCAAACTCTATTAACGATAAGTGTGTATCCTAACATCCTTTGAATTGTAGTACACATGCTCTCAGCATGTCCCTTAATGTCTGAATCATCCGCTCTGACTAACTATCTGTCTGTGGATGGAACGTCGTACTAAAATGTAACTTAGTACCTAGAACTTTTTGTAAACTAGACCAAAATTTTAAAGTGAACCTGGGGTCTCGATCTGAAACTATTGATACCAGAGCTACATACTGACTTACTATCATGTCAACATAAAGGTTGGCCAATCTGTCTACGTTAAAAATGACCTTTACCGATAAAAGCCTAGCTGTCTTCGTCAACCTATCAACAATTACCCAAATTCCATCATAACCTGAGGATGTTCTGGGTAAGCCAAATAAGGAATACATCACGATATGCTCCCACTTCCATTCGACACTGGGAGTGGATTAAGTAATTCTGCTGGTCTCTGTTATTCAGGCTTTACCTGTTGGCAAACCAAACATTTATCTACAAACTTTGCTATCTTTCTTTTCTTACTAGACTACCAGTACGACTTCTTTAACGTTCTATACATCTTCGTATTGCCCGAACGCATACATAAGCTGAACTATGAGCTTCTTCTAAGATAGCCTATTTTAATGCTAGGATACTAGGTACACATACCCTTCCTTCCTTAAGTAAGACTCCATTGTTTCTTAGTCCATAGTCTGACCTCTAGTTCTTCCTTACCTCTTCAGCTATCTTGAGAGTTCAAAATCTCCTAATTGCCCACGAGGAATATCATCAACTAGAGTGGGTCATACCTGAAATGAAGCTACCAAACTCCCTGCTTGGCTGACTGCTAAAACAACATCAACACTTTTTAACTCCTACAATAACATCCCTTGAACAATGCAAAGGTAGCTTTCACTAGTCCTGATTTCCTGCTTTAAGCATCAGCTACTACATTAGCTTTACCTAGTTGATACTCAATAGTACAGTCATAATCCTTGATCAGCTCTAACCATCTTCTCTGTCTCAAGTTCAATTCCTTCTTATCAAAGATATACTTTAAGCTCTTATGATTAGTGAATATATGACATCGCTCACCAAACAGGTAATGCCTCCAAATCTTCAGAGTTAATACTACAGCTGCCAACTCGAGGTCATGAGTAGGATAATTACACTCATGTTTCTTTAACTGTCTAGAAGTATAGGCTACTACTCTTCCTTCCTACATTAGAACACATCCTAGCCCTTATCTGGATGCATCACAATAAATCTCAAATTCTTTACTTAGAGCAGGAAGTGTAAGTATCAGTGCAGATATTAGTCTTCATTTCAACTCCTTGAAACTTTGTTCACATTCATGTGACCATACAAATTTCACATTTTTTTCTCATTAGACTACTCTATGGAAGAGCTATCTTGGAAAAGCCTTCCACAAATCTCCTATAATAACCTGCTAGTCCAAGAAAACTACACACCTCAGATACTATAGTAGGTCGCTCCCAGTTTACTATGGCTTCTGTCTTCTGGGGGTCGACATTAATTCCTGCTACTGATATCATGTCCTAAAAACAGAACTTGTTTCAACCAGAAATCACACCTACTAAATTTGGCTTATAACTTCTTTTCCCACAATGTCTGAGGCACAGTACTTAGATGTTCCCTGTGGTCTTCCCTGTTACCAGAATATACTAAAATGTCATCAATAAAAACAATTACAAAATGATCTAGATAGGGATGGAATATTCTATTTATAAGGTCCATGAATTCTGCAGGGCATTTGTCAATCCAAATGGTATTACATCTACTTCTTTCACCTTTAACTGATGGTATCCTGATCTCAGATCTATCTTGAAGAACACCTTGGCTCCCTTTAACTGATCAAAGAGATCATCAATATGGGGTCATGGATATTTGTTCTTGATCGTCACCTTATTCAACTGTCTGTAACCAATACATAACCTGAGAGTGTCATCCTTCTTCTTCACAAACAGAACTGACGCTCCCTATGGTGACACATTGGATCTAATATACCTTTTGTCCACCAACTTCTGTAACTGTTCCTTAAGCTCCTTTAACTCAACTATTGCCATCATATATATGGCTTTAGAAATATGAGTTGTACTTGGAATCAAATCAATAGTGAACTCTACCCCCCTTGTCAAATGGCAAGCCTGACGACTCCTCAGGAAATACATCAAGAAATTCTTGAGCAACTGGTACATCTTCTGGTTCCAATTTCTTATCCTACAAAATAATTACATGTGCCAGATAGGCTATATATCCCTTGTTCAACAGTTTTCTAGCTTTAACTGCTAAAATCAAACTGTTAAGGAGAAGTTTTTTTACTTCCAGCAAATACTATCTCCTTTTTACATGGCATTCTGAACACTATCTCTTTCTTGAAACAATAAACAGTGGCATAATATTTACTCAGAAAATCCACGCCTAGAATAACATAAAACTCGAGTAATTCTAGAGGAATCAGATCCACCCATAAACTTTGGTTTTCAATCAATACCTCATAGCTCCAATAATACCCTCGTGCTACTAATACGTCCCCAATAGGCATAGAAATGAACAACTCATCAGGCATGTTTTCCAGCATTCTATCTATATGCGATGCAAGCATGCTAGAAATGAATAAATGAGTAGCACCAAAATCTAATAATACATAAGCAATCTGATTACATAGAGTTACTTTACCAGTTACAAAATCTGGCAACTTATCGGCTTCCTAGTGGGTTACTACATATGCTCTACCTTGCTGCTGAGGTCGTCTTGTTATTCCTTTCTGCTTGACTCCACTGGAACCCTCACCTTTGGCTCCAGTCGCTTTTGGCTGATCTACAGTTTGAGAAGCCACTTTCTGTTCTACTTGAGTCCCTTGTGCTAGCTGAGGGAATTCCTTCTTAAAATGACATGTTTGTCCACACCGATAACAAACATTTCTACCACTGTAACATGTTCCTAGATGATCCTTACCACAGTTTGCACATGGAGGTTTCCTAGCGGTACTAGCTATGGACTCGCTCATATGCCCAATCCCGGATCTACTAGCTAAAACATCTGGCTGTCTCGATATTTTCTTACTCAGTTTCTGCTGGCTTCCAAACCCCTAATCTCTAATAGCTAACTGTCTAAAAGAACGAGGTTTAAAACTCTTACTCCCCCGATTTCTTTGGAACTCTTCTTTGTTCTTTACCAATTAAACTCCTCTTAACTCTGATAGCTGCCTTAACTAACTAATAAAATCTGTCCAATTAGCTATAGAGGTGATTGGTGTACGGATCTCTTTCCTCAAACTATTCTCAAATCTTCTACATCTATTTTTCTCTTCCGCAATGATCGAAAGGGCATACTGAGATAACTCATGAATTTTTTTTGTTGTATTCAACGACCGTCATTAGTCCCTAATCTAACCTGAGGAACTCATCTCTCTTAGCTTCCCTGAATGAACTAGGGTATTATTTCTCCTCAAAGGCTTTCTTAAACTCTGGCCATGTTAAGGCCTCAAATTTGTTCCTTCTGATGTCTACGATCTTCCACCATTTCTCAACTCTTTTTTACAGTAGGAACACTACTAACCTGACCTTTCGGTCAACAAAACATCGCATCACATTGAAACATTTCTCTATCAGGTCAAGCCAGACCTCAGCCTCCGCTGGATCTGTTGCCCCTGCAAACGTCGTTGCATCTAGAGAATGAGGAATTACATGCTCGTGTATAGGTCTAGGGATTTGATCCTTACTGGATACACGAATTCTGACTTTTAGACCTATAAGGACTCTCGAAAGTCCACTTCAGGGTTAGTACTTACTTTTAATTGAGAAGCTGTAGTGTGGCGGAGCACTAAGCAGGGGTGCATCGCCGACTGCATGATGGAGGCCGAGTACGTAGCGACTTGTGAAGCTACTAAAGAGGCCGTCTAGCTTAGAAAGTTCTTGATAGAGCTGGAAGTTGTTCTAGATATGTCTAGGCCCATCACTCTCTATTGTGACAATAATGGTGGTGTGGTGAACTTGAAGAAGCCCAAGAGTCATAGGCGTGACAAACACATAGAGTAGAAGTATCATCTGATCCGCGAAATAGTGTATCGAGGAGACGTGATCGTCACGAAGATTGCCTCAAAGTAAAACGTTGTTGATCCATTTACGAAGGTTCCCATGGCTACAGTGCTTGAGGGTCACCTTCAAAGCATTGGGTCTACGGGACCGCCCATGGCTGGACTAAAGCAAGTGGGAGATTTTGTTGCACTGGGTTTTTATGCCCTAGTTTATTGTTTTTACCTGTTTACTTGTACTCCCCACTTCACTTTAGGACAAATGGGAGATTGTTGGGGTTTGTGCCCTAAAGTCTCGTGTCCTGTAGTTTGTAAACAACTTTGTACGAACACTTGTGATGTATATAATATATATGATATTTACTTCACCTCTTGACTTTGTACATTTAGATGTTTTTTATTTTACCACAAACCAATAAACTTAATATCCCTAGTTGTCTTTATGTAACTTAAGCATGTATGTAGTGACATACAAGTGGATCATGTCTTAAGTGACAACCAAAATAGTCTATAGTATTGGATATAGGAGGGAAACCTTATCCTGGTAACATTACGGACGCGACCCGCTTTGTGGAATTGTTACAAATGTTGTGACTTATTACAGGTGATCTGATCCTGATCATTCGTGTAGTGGACATGCAAGCGGGGGCGTTCTATAGAAAGAGTTTGTATAAGACCTGACCTCGACGTGTTAATGTCTTGTCATATAACTCCGTTCATTACTCAGACTTCACTTCACTAAGATGACCATATGTAACATGATTTCAATCCTGAGTAAGTTAGGAACTCCTGCCGTTGAGGGCGGTCCTTTGATTTGCATGGGTGCGAGTGGCCAGAGCGTTGACTCAAACCTACTATTTTGAGGATTCTTTTGATTTGGGAGCTGGGAACTCAGCTTCACAAGATGAAGTTCACTCCTTCCCCAAAGTAGGGGTAAATAGATAGATTGCTCTCTTAAAGGATGATCCCAAGGCTTGAACGATGTGGCACCACACACCTTCTCATGTCCCGAGAGGTGTTAACACATAGTAGGACTATATTGTATTGTTCATTAGAGAGATCAGTGGTATTTAAGGAGGAAGATGTAATTACAAGGGCAAAACGGTAAATTGGCCTATGGTAATTACGAGCATCTATGAAGGGTCATCGTACTAATGATTGGTTATATCCAACGGATGGTGGATATCTTGACTAAAGGGTTTATTTAGCTATTCATGTACCATTGGAGCTTCGAGCCATAGGTTCATAAGGTCCCCTTGGTAGCTTGGATACAAGTTGAGAGTCAGTTTTTGGGTCAGTTTGAAATGTTCAAATTGACAAGAAGGAGTTCGATTATATATGATATAATTGAACGAGTTAATTAAATATGATATAATTAACTTTATGTATAAGATACATTAATTTTAAGGAAATTGGATATAAATATGATTTATATCTAGTAGAGAAAAATATTATAATTAATATATGATATTAATTTATATGTTATGAATATAATTAGATCACATTCATTAGACAGTTATAAAGGAAATGAGACGGTGTCTCTTCTGTTCTAATAATGGATGAGTGTATTGAAAGATCACTTTGAGATGCATAAATAGCTGACAGTGTGTTAAGCATGAGAGGCGTGAACATTGTGTTAAAGAGAGTATCATCGCTTAGAAAATCAGTGCCTATACGATAGTGCCTGCAAGATCGTTTACATATACGATATTACTAAGTGATCGCTTATCGATTACACCTTCACATGCTATTAACTAAACGATCATTTACCTTTTTCCTAAGCGATCGTTTAGGTCCTGATATTTACTAAACGATCATATAGACGATCACTTAGTTTTTCTTACACGATCGTTTAGACGATCGCTCGACCCTTTTCCTACACGATCGTTTACCCTTTCCTACATGATCGTTTAGACAATCGCTTACTTTTTCCTACACGATCATATACTTCACCTAAACGATCAAGCATCTTGTTTATGCGATAGAATACTCATCTCCCATTTGCTTGATCGTTGTATACAATCTCTCTTCATTCTACCCCTCTACCAAATCCAAACAAAGCCCACACTTTGGATTCTCACTCCAAGAATACTGAGGGCTCTGAGTGGTGGTGTCATCTTCATTTCCTTCTGTCTGAGTGGTGATTGTTCGAGGTAGACAGTTGGGTTTTAGACTCGCTGTGAAGAAGAAATCTTCATCTAGTATGATCTCTTGATCTCTTTTACATTATGAATGCATATTAGTATGTTTTGAATATATATGTGGTAATTCTGTCATAATGAATTGGAAAGATCCGCTTCCGCTCGTAGGTACTCTTGAATAAGAGTTCCTTCACTTTTTCCCTTTTTATACTTGAGATGCATGCCTCCCCACTCAGCTTAGAGTGACAACTAGCCCACTAAGTGGATGATAGCTCTAAAAAAGAGCTATTATTCCTAGCTTAATTCAGGCTTATTATTGGATTTTATGTGTTTATTGTCCTATTTTGTAGGTACTGAGCAACCGAGAGGTAGAACCGAGCATTTGGAGCTGAACAAGATTAATTTGAAGCAATTTGGAGGTGAATTGAGCATCTAAGCTTCAAAGAAGCAAAAAGGACCAAAATGCCCTTACTTCAGCATCACAACACTCATCCCATACAATGCCCCAACGCTCGTCTGACGCCAAAAGATGGAATGTTGATGTGCAGGGTAGCATTGCAACGTTACCTCTAGCTTTGCGACACTATGAAGTTTGCACAACGCCATTATTACAAGATTTCCCTGATGCTCGTGGCTTTATTTGTCGAGCATTGCAATGCTCTTCCTAGCATTGCAACACTGCGTCTGATTTCTATAAATACTTCTCTTTGTCTTTAGATCAAAATATGCTGAATTTGGAAGTCGAGGTTGATCTTCAATCTCCTTCTTTTTCCTTCAAATTTTAGTATCTTTAGGTTAGTTTTTCTTTCTATTTTGGGTTACAATCAATGGATTGAATATTTATCTCGAGTATGTCTATGAATTAAGAGGTAATTTCTATTTAATTTCTTTGAGCAAGAGCCCTATGTTTAATTTCTTGAGATTTCTTTGATTAAATTGTGATGTTCTTCAATTCTACGTTTTCTTTAAATCTTGATGTAATTAGATTTGTTGTTGTATGTTGGACTGACGACCCTATCATAATTGTATTTCTCCGCTAGTTAATTTTGAGCTCATGTGTTTCCTTGTGTTCATCTATGCTTAAATTTACCCTGGTAGTAAAAGATTAGATGTTAATGCTTAAATTTATAGGTTGACCTTGAATTTTGGTAATGCATGTTTAATCTAGATTCAAAGAATAATTTGGTTAATTGAATATGGCTTTTCCTGACATTTAATCGATGCGATTGAATTCTCATTCTTAATGCATATGATTTTTAATTCTATATGATTGCTAAGAACCTAGTAGAATTAAGAGCATATAGTGTAGTTAGGATATGGTCTTTCCAACTTTAATTAATAACTAGGACGCTTGATTGATTTTGATTTAATTGATTGTCGGCTTTTGTAGAGATTAGTTAAGTCAAATCAATTTAGTAGTTTACATTTACCCTTTGTCGACATGCATAAAATAGAATATTTATTTAATTATGGATATCTATGATAGAAATTGCATAGGATTAACTTTCTTGCTCTAGAAATTAGATAGACCCCTATCCTAGGTTACATTTACCCTTTTATTTCAATTTTACGCATTTATATCTTCCACACCAAAACTCCCCATTTACCGCTCTAGTTAGGAAATTGGCTTAATGAAACAAATTACGCTTCCCTGCAGATTGATCCGTGCTTACCACTATTGCTATGTTTTTGTAGTGAAAGTATTAGTCTGGTATTACAAGTTTTCTTTTGATCAAGTTTGAGGCTTATTAACGATGTAAGTTTACGGGTCAGTCAGTGGGATTAACACTTCTGATCACGATAGCTGGCCCACTAAGGTCGATGCTTACTGCCTACCTTTAACACTTCACCAATGCATGGTACTCAACCCATCGGATTGCTTCACCTTGCGAGCATGCACCACGATCGACCATCGCACATACAAGCCCCTTCAGCTCTTAAAGCATCCTCACCCGTTGCTGCGCGTGACTGATGACGAGTGTGCGGATAAAAATGGAAATGTTGTTATGCTGTGTTATGTATCGCTTATGCACACTACTGATGTATGAATGATACAAGCTCATGTTGCCATAAACCTGTAACGAATATTTAATATCTATCTTTATCTATTGTTCTGTTTATGAATGAAATTGATGATGTGCTATGCGCTCAAGTGCTTTGCTATAAAGATATTTTGCGATACTATATTCTAAGTGTATGCGTTGATGATAATATGCTCGTAGTATGCGATAATGTAGTGCGTGTCACAAGTTTCCTTGTGCTGGAACCAAGTATAATTCCAACGCAAGTTTCTCAGAATGACCTAAGGTCGAACATGGGGATTGTTTGTCGTTTAGATGCGATACTAATGTGGTAAATGCGACCGGTTTTTATAAAGAATAAAGAATTTGGTTTGAAAGAAATGTAAATTGCGCTGAAAGTAAAATTGCGTTGTAAATAAAATGCGTTGATAAAATAAATGCCTAAACTACTATGATACAGGGTGAGGACTGGCTGTGAAGTTGTACAAAAGAATCTAATGAATGCAATGGAAAGTCTTGTGAACGAAGCAGAAAGAGAATGAGTAGACAGAAAGGACATTGCAAGTTTGTCAATCTCGTTAAGGACGCAACTAAGGTTCCGCTTTCTCTTGGCGTACACCTTTCAATGATCTGCCGCGTTCCCATACGTGTATGGTGAAACAGAGATGAACGTAATGAACGCAAGGTTGTTTCCATCTCTGGAAATACTTCTCGCTTTAGTTAATACATTCTTCCAACCTTCTCTCGATAGGCGGAATAACATCTTCACTTCTGCTCTCACAGGTGAAGATGCCGTTGAGCATGCTTTAACTAAACTTAGCCGATTACCTTATCAAAGATTAACTCACTCGCTTAATTATTTCTCTTTACCTAGGGAGTTAAGAACACATGATGGAGAAAATGGATGATAAATGTATGGAAAGGAACAAAGAGATGATAATGATGACGATAATAGCATTTAAATCTAAAGATAAGTGTTTGATACATGATTTGTGAATGAAAGATTAAAGAAGATGAACACAGTAGATGAATTGAAAGGAAATAGAAACAAATACGGAAAGAGTGTCAACGTCTTGACACAGATCCCGATCAGAGACGTTGTGCTTGCCGGCGTATGGATGAAGTGGAGTGGAAAGCTTCCCTCTCAGGCTTGCTTTCCTAGTAGAAGTGACCTCTTGTACAGAGCTTCAGCTTCGGGAATCGGAAGAATTCCTTGCTCGGAGACTCACTTTTCAGCCTTGTCTCGTCGTTCTTCTGACCAGCCTCCTTTGCAATGAATTCAAAGAAGCTATTTATAGACAAGACCTTGGCTCTCTTGTATTGATGATCCTACTGAATAATTCTGATAATTTCTACTATGGCATAATGGAAAAGTCCTCTATGCTCCACGATCAGTCTGTCAGAATCGTACAACAGAAAGCTGTACACTTGTCATAATCGCCTGCGAATGCGTTGCTCTTCACATCTTCGATCGATCGCCGCATGCGGTGTTGTTGTTTTGATTAACACATGCGGTTGAAATGTGTTGATGGCTAGAGTCCATGATCGATTGTCGCATACGCCGCCATTGCGTTGATCATTTCTTCGTTCTTAATTGATTAGAACATGCAATGTAAGATGTGTTGTACATTTTGTCCTCGAGCCATTAACGCATCCGGTGACCTATTTCCTGCAAAACAGAGACTGGAACATTCTATTTTTCCATCGCAATGGGGTTAGTGGATGCGTTCACGACATTTTATAATTTTCGTATTTTTCAGCCAATTCTTATACTATCGACGCAACTTTCCCTTCTTTTTGTCACATTATCTAAATAAAACAGTATAAATAACTTGTATTTCTACAAGTTATCAACGAGCAGAAATGCACGTCATCTTAGGCATTTTATTTAGAATTATGAGGGTTGTTAAGTATAATATGCGATGACTATGTTAGGAATTCATGAGAAAATGAGTTTCCGTTGTTCAGCATTAAGAATCTTGGCTAACGCATTATTATGCGTTATTATGCAGCCAATTGTTTATCATTGTAGTTAACGCAGGAAGCAGACGCATACGCGGAAGTCGGGCTATCGCAAAGACTACCGCATGCGGAGAATTTCTCCATCGCAAAGGCGAATGCATACGTTCAACGCATAGGTGTTGCGGTAATCAACCGCATGCGTCCATCGCATAGGAATTGCGATTGTCAAGCGATTGCAGTCATCACGTAGAAGTTGCAGTCATCAAGAGAATGCGGGCATCGCAAGATTGCGGCTACACGATGATAACCATAATAGCAAGGTGAACGCAAGGTTGGTGGAATGGAAACATTAACGCATATCTCGGGAGAATCAAAAGATGATGTTGACATTTCACTTACCATGCCGTTAGTTGTAGAGATTCAGAAAAGGACCATCGCGCCACGAATGTCAGAATCAGAGTAGGTCCATTAATGCTGTCGGTGATCAACCTCTATAAATAGAAGCCGATGAGCAGAATTTCATTTTATCCAAGTTTCGGCCTTTGGGCGGATCCTTGTGATCCAAACGAAAGCTTAAGAGGAAAGCTTGAGAGTTTTTCATCTCCTTCATCCATTCCGAGTGACAACCGAAGCCTTTACTGGAGTTAGATCTCGAGAGAGTCAGCTCCACCACCCTTCCATGGCACCACCGACAGCCTTGACACACATCTATTGGAAGCAAGACGTTGCTTCCAGCTAGCCTTTTCTATTTCTCTTCTTTTCTTATATTGTATTGTATTACATTTTGGCTTAAGAAATTAATACATTTTGTGATCAATGCATTTCTATATTTCCTTCGATTCCATCTCCATCTTCATTTACTTAGCATCCTTAATCTTCATTGCATCACTTAGTGAGATTATTAGAGTATTGCATACTTAATCATGCGGTATAGGAATATGAAGCATGTAGCAAATCACCGGGAGGTGTATGTTGCGTGAGTGTATTGAGAAAACCTTATTTGCTTAGTGTGAAGCTGTAGCAATACCTGTTTATAGGCGGACGCAACACTTGTTTATGAGTAAAGTCAGCAACAATTAACTGCTCGGGAGGATAAGTGGTTGGTCGCATTAAACAATGTAAGCAAGTATTCACTAGAGATAGGAATAATTTTACGTCAGCCAAGTTTATGCAGTTACCTTGTCTTATGAGTGCATCATTCATCATTTAGGCATACTTGGAAGAGTAGTCTAAAAACCAAATCTAAGTCTCGGGAGAGCGGATTGGATCGCATAAGCAAGAATGGGGAACTTAGAAATAAGCTCTATTTGCTATTACACAGCATATGCACCCTACAGATGGGATATTGCATGCGTTCAGAAGTAGGATATGGTGGTATGCGGCTATCACGCTTATGCGTTGAGAGCACGTGAGCGGGTTATGGAGGTTTAGAAGTAGGCTTCTCGGCACTATTGCATATACATCATATGCATCCTAGAATTAGGCACGTGTGTGTAGCATGACCGCATAGTTTGCGCTGGCTAGGGTTTCCCTTGCGGTCAAGCTTAGGGTTGCGATGAAGACATGCTCACATTTTATCTATTTTTCCATGCATTTACTATGTGTCAACAGTTGTCGTCTCTCTGCCTTTCAGTCATATTCTCATTGCTTTGTCTGTTAGTTAGGAGTAGGAGTAGTTACTAGCTTATACCTCCATCATTCTTTTATTCATCCGCTGAAAATGCATCATTGCATACATTTAGTTACAAGTCCCTGAATTCGACCTCGGATCACCTGAGAAATTTGCGTTCGCGTTATACTTGGCGTGAGCACAAGAAAACTTGTGACAAAAACGTATAGTCATTGCATATAAGAGTAACACATATTTTTATTCCAACGCATGACCACCGATGCATGATAATAAACGCATAACCTAAGACATACATCGTATATTGCGTTCACCATAATTTTAGTCATCAAGTCTTTGATGGCTAAATTCATGTCATTAGTGACCAACACCTCACTAACCTCAACATCTAGCTTAGGGTTTCCTCTAACCAACGCATAGGTCAATGTCGTTGCATGGATGTTGGGTTTTATATCCTAAAAATCATGGTTTGTAAACAATTAAACTTATTCTGAAAATTTGATAAGTTGTTACTGATTATATGAATTGTTTATTTCGTTTAAGAAGTAAATCCAATAAACTAAAAGATCCATGACTATTACATGAGTATTTGAACTTTATGTGGAGACATAAAAGTGGATCAGGTTGGTCTATAGTATATGAATAAGGTTGGGTGCCTTATTCTGGTAACACTATTGGATGTGGCCCACTCTGTAGTTGTTACAATGAGTTGTAAAGTGCTACAGACAAAGTGATCCTAATTCGTACATGTCATGACGTGAGGAGTAGGGGCGTCCTGTATAAAGAGTTTGTATGAGTCCGAACCATGAAATAAGTCACTCTTACTTTATAACATTGTTTACTGTTTAAGACTGACTATTTCAAAGCGATGACCTAGGTAACTTGACCTTAATCCGGAGCTAACTATGAACTCCTATTTATTCGGGATTATCATTAGATTTGCATAGGTGAGGGTTGGCTCAATAGTGCCGATTCAATAAGCCTCTATTTCAGGGGTAAGACCGGATAGATAGTGGTAAGACGAAAATGTAATCTCTTGATATGTGTTGATTTCTATGCATTGATGGTCATGTGTTGAACTAAAGAATATGCAATATGCGTTAATCATGTATGCGATAACCATACGTTCCTGTCACAAGTTTTCTTACTCTTTCGCCAAGTATAACGAGAACACAAGTTTCTCGGGATGATTCGAGGTCAAACACAAGGACTTGTAACTGAATGATATTTTTGAAGTAATATGTTTGAGGCTAGGAATGAAAATAAAGAGAAATAAGTTAAATTGCTATGCGTTACTCCTACTCCTAACTAAACATACTGAGCAATGGAAGTTTGACTATGAGAATTGGTAGAGATACAGCAACTGTTAACGCATAATAAGATGCATGGAGAAGTAGAATTGTGGAGGGGATAAATTTCACCAAGTCATTAAGTTTGGTCGCAAGGCTAATCCCAGCTCGCCACATTAATGCACTGCACATCTCTTGGTGGTCAGTCACATGCTTATATCTTTATAATGCATGGTTGCGTTGAACATAAGATTATTCATATCTCTAGGAATATTACTTACTTTGCTTAGTGAGTTCCACTACTTACCCTCTCGGGCAGTTGGTTATAGCCACTCAGCTCATAGACAAGCATTGCAATAGCCTCATATGTCATATCTTTATACCGCATGATTGAGTATGCGTTAACTCTTACAATCAACACTTAACTCATTGCGATGAAAGTAAAAGATGATAAAGTAGAAGAATATGATGAAGATGGTGTTGAAGGAACTAAAGAGATGTATTGATTACAAAATGTATTAATGTCTTAAGCCAAAATGTAATATAATATAGAGACAATAAAAGAGGTGGAGGGCGATACTTTAATATAATATAATATAGAGACAATAAACTTGTAACGCGTTTGGATTGATGATATAAATTGCTCACAATGATGCGATACTACTTCTAGTTATGCATTAATTATGGATGTCCATGTAGTATGCCATGTGTTGTCACAAGTTTCCTTACGATGGAACCAAGTGTAATTCCACCGCAAGTTTCTCGGTGTGATCCGAGGTCAAATATGGGGAATGGTTTAGGTTATTGCGGTACGTTCAGGATATATGCGACCAGGTTTTCAATCTTTAAAAATGAGTTTGTATAAGTATATAAATTGCAATAAAATAAAGGAAAGCAGTAAAGATGCGATAAAAACATAAAAATACAATAAACCTAAGCTAGATGATACAAGATATAGACTTCGTGTACGAGATGCTGGGATTAAGGCTGGCTGTGAAAGTTACATAAAGGATGCGGCTACAAATCTTATGAACAGAATAGAAAGAGAAAGACAAATAATACAAACAACGCAAGTTCTTAATTGGATTGAAGGTACAAATACGGTTCCGCTCTTCTCTTGGCGTACACCTCTTAGTGATCGGTCGTGCTCCCACATGTCTGTGGTGAAATAAAGACTAACGTAATGAACGCAAGGTTGCTTCCATATCTGGAAGTACTACTCGCTTTAGTTAACGCATTCTTCTGACCTTCTCTCGATAGATCAGAATGACACCTTCACTTCTACTCTCACAGGTGAAGATGTCGTCTAGCATGCTTTAGCTAAACGTATTTTATATCTTTAATACAAATTAAGTTCTTAGTGATTCATATTGCTCATCAGGGGGTTAAGAGACATCATGAAGAAAGTGTTGGATGGGTGAACGAAAATAGACAGAAAATGGTAAATGGAATTTATCGAAACATTTAATATTTCTACTAAGCGTTTGATACATGTTGTGTGAATGAAGAGATAAAGAAAACATGAAATACACAATGAAAGAGAGATAGTATAAATACAAACAAGTGCCAATGTCTTGGCACTGATTCGATGGAGATCTGCTTGCCGGATAGGATGGATTTGATGGTAGGAAGAGCTTCCCTTTCAGGCTTGCTCTACTGGTAGCAGGGATCTTTTCATAGAGCTTCCGATCGGGTGTATGGCAGGTTGGATCTGAGATTCACCTCTCGGCCTTATCTCGTCTTCTTCCCAGATTTTTTCTCTTAAGCACTCAGCTCAGCCTTTTCTCTACAATCTAGTAGCACTTAGCCCCGTATCAAGTAGCATATCTTTTCTCTGAAATCAATTGGGTATTTTAGGTGCAGCTCTTTGACTCCGGCCTTGTGGTCCCCACTCATGGTTATGGTAATTCCGAAGATGGAGGGATATTATTCCTTATGTTATTCAATCATTGGTAATCTCGTTAGTTGTACACGTGTCTCAATCCTCCGCTCTTGCATTGCTCAACTGCATCTTTCGATCATAGGTTCGCATGCGGTGTTTGTTTTTATAACCGCATGCGGTTGAAGTACAACTATTGGATCGACTGTCGCATTGCGCCGTCATTGCTGTATCGTCTCTTCATTTTTGATTGATGGGCACAATGTGACAAAGATGCGTTGATTAGTCTCTCGTGAGCCTTGAGCGCAAGCGTGACTTGGTCTCCTGCAAAACAGAGTAAAGTTCGGCTTGTCTTCCATCTTTTTGGTGTTAATGGGTGTAATCGCAAACATTTATAATTATTGCAATACTAGGCTAATTTTCATACAATTGGTGCATAATTATTAACTTTTGGCCGCAATATCTAGATAAGGTGACATAAATAACTTATATTTCTACAAGTTATCACTCCTACTCCTAACTAAACATACTGAGCAATGGAAGTTTGACTATGAAAATTGGTAGAGATGCAGCAACTATTAACGCATAATAAGATGCATGGAGAAGTAGAATTGTGGAGGGGATAAATTTCACCAAGTCATTAAATTTGGTCGCAAGGGTAATCCCAGCTCGCCACATTAACGCACTGCACACCTCTCGGTGGTCAGTCACATGCTTATATCTCTATAATGCATGGTTGCATAGAACATAAGATTATTCATATATCTAGGAATACTACTTACTTTGCTTAGTGAGTTCCACTACTTATCCTCTCGGGCAGTTGGTTATAGCCACTCAACTCATAGACAAGCATTGCGATAGCCTCATGTGTCATATCTCTATACTGCATGATTGAGTATGCAATAACTCTTGCAATCAACACTTAACTAATTGCGATGAAAGTAAAAGATGATAAAGTAGAAGAATATGATGAAGATGGTGTTGAAGGAACTAAAGAGATGTATTGATTACAAAATGTATTAATGTCTTAAGCCAAAATGTAATATAATATAGAGACAATAAGAGAGGTGGAGGACTAGATGTAGGCAATCTCTTGCTTCCATCAGATGTACGTCAAGGCTGCCGGTGGTGCCATGGATGGGTGGTGAAGTAGTCTCTCTCGAGCACTATCTCCGGCGAAGTTCCGGTTGTCACTCGAAAGGGTTGTGAGAATGAAGAACTCTCAAAGCATATCTTGTTCACGCTCTCATCTGTGTTCACAAGAATCTGCCCAAGGCAGAGACTCGGATGCTTTGAATTTGAGCTTCAAGTCTCTATTTATAGAGCTTAAACGTTGACAATATTGGTAATCCCGTTCTGAGTCATTGCCACTTCTGACGCGATAGGTGAAATGTCATCATCATCTTATCTCTTTGTTACTCCCAAGATATGTGTTCATGATTGTTTCTTCTGAAGTATCAACACATTACACTCACCTTGCAATCGACCTTCTATCACGGTTATCACTCTGTAGTTGCAGTATTCCATGCAACGAACTAGTCTTCATGAAGATTAACACATGCGATCAACTTTGCGATGGTCTGGGATCAACGCATGTGATCGATTCCTGTAATAGCTGCAAAAGTAGACATTTTGACGCATAATAATGCATGATATAGGGTTAGCGGGGATTTTCGGTGCTAATCGACGCAAGCTCACTTTTCCACATGAATTCTTAGTAATATCAACGCATATTCTGCTCATCACTCTCATAATTCTAAGTAAAAAGCTACAATAGCTTGTATTTCTACAAGTTATCAAATAGCTGGGGGCATAGGATGCAAGATGGAATTCACTCCTACCCACTTTTAGGAATAATAGAGATGTTGTTCCCTTAAGTGATGACTCCAGGTCTAGAACAAGGGGCCCCACCCTCTCGTTGGCTTGAGAGGGACTTGGTTTATTGATCAGATCACAAACCAATTATTCATTAGAGGATCAGTGGGACTTAAGGAACAAGAGGTAATCTCGAGGGTAAAACAACCATTTGATTCAGCCGTTATTATAAACAACCTGTGAAAGGTTAATTTACTAATCATGGTTATATCGAGTGGACATAATATATCTACAGTGTGGGGAGTGAAACTCTGGACTTTAGTGGAGTGACCCAGTAGTTAACGAATGAGGGTTAATTTGGTGTAAAAATTTTAACCAATGAATCTCGGATCATTAGAGCCCATGGTCTGTAGGTCCACGAGATCCCCATACTAGCTCACAAAAAGATTAGCCTTGGAGTACGTGATAAGTTAATTTGAAACATTCAAATTAGAATTAAGGGAAGTAGTAATTATATATTACATGTTTAATTTTGGAATTAAACGAAATTGGAGAATCAATTAATATTTAAATATGATTTAAACATTAAATTCATGAATAGGAATTCATGATGGTGGAATTAGTGTTAAACTAATTTAATATTTGTTATTGAATTAATTAAAATTAATTAAATTATTAAATTTATTAATTTTATTAGAAAATTAATTATTGAATTAATTTTGTAAAATTAATAAAGATTTCATTATTGAAAATAAAAATTGATTTTAGAAATCAATTCGAAAATTAAAATTGAAAAAGAAATGGAAAATGAAAAATCCCAGAAGTGGGATTTTTCCACTTTTTCTGGGATTTTTCCACTTTCTATTCAAATAGCTCACTCATAATTCCACCATTCTTCGGTTCAAATTTTAAAGCATGAGCTGAAATTCATGCAGCAATGGATCTTGCATGATTGTCATGCAATATATACGGAAGAATCTTAGTGGAATTGAGCATGCATTTAGGTAGAATAAGCTGAAAATCTTCAATGGTTGAAGATAGGTTTTGAGCTAGAAAACCAGTGACCTTCTCCATTTTCCTTTAATCCAAGCTTACTTTGAGTTCCACAACTTAATCTAAGGCACCAAGAGGATAGTAAGGAAGGCTTTAAGATGGTTCACAAGCTGATTTGGAGAAGATTTGCAGCTGGAATCATGATTCAAGTGTTTCTTCAAAGGTATGTCATGAAACCCTCTTAATAGTTTATGAGCATGCTTAATTCAAAGCCAAAATTAATGAATTGGAATACTTAATGATCCGTTTTTCTCCCGTTGTATGTTTTCTAACTCTAACAATGCACCTCACTCTCGACTATCACCCGCTAGCCCATGTGATGTGTTCATCCATGCGATGAGATAAATAATGATTATGAGGTTATAATGCTTTGTTTTACCTGGTAGAACCTAAGTGCAATTCAATCAGGGTCCTAGTAAGTTCAGGGTCGAACTCAGGGATTGCTTACAAGTTTGAGATGAAACTAATACTCCGATCTTAATGCAAATGAAATGTTCAATCAAATGCTCAATTTTTGGTATTATTCTAACTTTAACTTTTAGGAGATGAGGGTCGCACTTTAAGTGAAATAGTGTGTGAACAATGATTGTTAGATACTGATATGCAATGATAAGGTTGAGAATAATTTTTACAAACACTTCCTAAGCAACTATATGAATCATACGTTCAAACAATGCACTTGATATTACGACCAACACTTCTCAATGTATCTAGCCACACTATCCTATCTCTAGGATGCATGCGATGAGTGCAATATGTAAAAGATGTACTTATTTCTAAGGAGCATCTCCTCTTGTTTTATGAGTTCTAAATCTGAGTTCTTTCAAACCTAGATTCAATTTACTTAGAGTAATCTTTCGATTCATCCAAGTGACGCATGTAGGCATACATAAAACAAGTTGATCACATGATTCTTTTGTTGCTTAGTTCGTGTTGGCTATATGCTTCTCAACTCATAAAGTAATTTAGCTACTCATGATAATGATGGAGAAAATGAACAAAGGATAGAATAAATATGTATCTATATTGCAGACTTTGAACTTTTCAATGTTAACAATACAACACAAATACATTTTAAGATAAAGAAAGGGATAGAGAATCAAGTCATGGTGCACAATGTCTTACTTCCTCCGACTCTAATGATGACTGCTTCACTGCAAATATTGAACAATGGAGCTCTTCTTCTTCCATAAGAGACCAAAGTTCTCACTAGGGTGTTTTTATGGCTGAATGAGAAGAATTTTTTACAGAGTTTTTTTTTCTCAAAAATTTGGTGTCTCTGGTATATATTCTTGCATGGCGATTGCATGAGTATTTATTGGCACCTGAGGATGACTTCTCTTATCCCACTCATGATTGTGCTGATAAGGTACATTAAATTCCATACCCTGACGCGCCGCCTGTAACGCGTCAGAAGTTCATTGAATCTTCAACAAAGTTCTCTTGTTAGCCACCAACTCAATATGTGATTTGATTTCTAGCCGATGTCATATCATGCTTCATTGCCTAAAGTTACCGACTTAACTGGTTATGCGATCAGGTGTTTGTCTCTGATAGTTCTTGTTTGACCACATCAGTGGGTGTTCTACATTAAAATAGTGACATTAGCTCAAAATTCAGATAAATCAGGCATTGAAGATGTATGATCGCATACTTTGATTATTTATATGAATTCTTTAGCTAAAATGTCGTAATTTCAGAGTTTTTTTCTTTTTCTTTTAGATGGGAGAGATAAAATAACTTGTATATCTACAAGTTATCACCACGCGTAGACCTTTCCTTTTGTTAGCGCATGTCTTGCGTCCATCCTTGCCTTCATGGAACGTGTGGCTGCCAAACCACTCATGCCTCAGCCCTTTAACACACCAAGGCTACAATGCATGGTTCAACTTCCACACTTAGGCAAAATTCCTCTCTTAACTAGGCGCTCATTCAACTTCTTACCTGAGAGCCTTATGCCCCCACACTTACCATAACTTCTTCTTCTATCACTCTTAAGCCTTTTCCCTACAATCATAATATTAACACAAGTTAACCATACATAACACATTAATTGATTAAATATACTTAAGTAGGAAAAAATAGGGCTTGAGGTTTACATACAAACAATGGCATCTGGGATACATCATTGCCTTCTAAAAAGAAGCTAAGGTCTTCATCGCCACTTATGTCAATTGGGGGAGTTGGGATCAATAGATTATAACAACATTTGATGTGTATATCAAATATATCTGGATTAATATTTAGTCAGTGGTACAAAACACTCACTAATTCACTACATGTTATGTCATTTCTGACATTCACATCTTTCATATGGCCTCTAATATAATTGCTTCCAAACTGGTCCCATTCCTTACCAAATCGTCAGATGTGAAGTAGCGTCATTGATCTACAATAAAAAAAATTGACAATCGGATTTAAATTACTATTAAAGTGAGAGATTGCTCAGTAAGTAATAAGCGATTGGCCAACAAGATACGAGCAATCGCCTAATAAATTATAAATGATTACCCATTAAGTGATAGTGATCACCTATATTAATGTAAGAGATCGAATAGCTGTATATAAGCAATCATTTATATAATATTAAATTATCACTTACCTTACGGTGAGCATTCTCCTATCTTTATGAAAGTGATCTTGTAAGAAAAATAATCTAAAGACTTACATTCTCTCCATTTTTGGTTTCGACAAACGACCTTGCTCTATGCCCAAAGACAAAATGAATTGAATGATCAATGAAAGCGATCAATGATGAGAATGTTGGACTGAAACTTTGAGAGAACAATGGAAGAAATTGGGGAATTAGACTGAACGTGAATAATTGAGAGTGATCTTCAATTACTTGCTCTATACTTGATATCAATAACATTCCATGTTGTTGGTAGAATATTAGTTGAGAATAAATATTTTGGTGGAATGTTGGTATTGCATTGAATACACCTGTTATCAATCTCTGAAGAAATCGTTGAAGGAGGAAGAAGGTAATCGGGTTGAGAAGATATATTTTAAATTTGGGGGTAAATCTGGTATTTCACATGGCAAAAAGATCAAAGCAATAAAGTTTTTAGAAAGAGGTTAGTATAGAAAAGTTTTTTTTTTGTTAAATTTTTGGGTCATTTTATGAAATTTTTCCACGGTGAACTTCACTCATTTTGTTAACCAATTGCTTGAAATAAGTTCGTTTTAATTTATAACAAAATATTGAGAAAGGAAAAGAAAAGATGAACTTTTTAAAAGAATTAACGAAATTACCTTATACTAATTTATTTTTTCTCAAGAAAAGGGTTCATATTAATCAAACAAGCCCATGATGTTTAACTTTTAGGGGTGTTTTTAGAGTTGTAAAGGGTTAAGAGTGTTAGGGTAATATTTGGTTTATTTTGTTGTTGGATGGAGTTTTGAATGTTAAGTGTATATTTTAAGCAAATAGGTTTGGAGCTGTTGTGAGTGCTTGGACATTCCAAAATTCAATGTAGCATATAATTATTGAAGTTGATTATAGTGAAAAATAGAGTTTTTATTAATTTAAAAAGGAAAACGTAGATAGGTAATGCTTTTATGGGTGAGGGCGTCAAATCCACCTCCTCAAAAATTATATAATGCTTTTCATTTCCTTCTTTTTGAATTTTGAGGCGACGACTTGGACAACCTTCTTCAATACTTTCAATATATTTATTAATATTTGCCAATCGCTCAGTTTAATTTCCGTTGTGATCCAATCCACCCCTCCGCCACGCCAAGGTAACAATTCCCCCAATCCAACCCTTTCATCAATTTCATTCTAATTTCCCTTCTTTTCTTTTATATCTCTCTCTTTGCTTTGTTATCTATGAAATAAAAAAAATAAATTGGCCTCCTTTTTTGATCGAAGATAAATAGGTTCGAGTGTGTGTGGAAAGCTATGGAATTAAGGGTTGTAATTTTATAGAAAGTGTAATATATTATATAGATGGAGTACTGGACCTACAAGAAGAAGAGATGGTTTGGAATTGGGATGACCAAAAAGTTGCTTATTTTCTTAATCTGATCAACAAATGAAATACAAGTATTCAAGCTTTTTAACCTTTTGATCCAGATCTGCGGTGAGTAACAGAGTGTTAATTTGAGTTTTGAAATTGATAGCGTAGTTTTAGTGATTTTATTATATGAGTGGAGATGGTGAATAATGGAGTGATGATTTGGTGAATTTGTGGATTCAATGATCCATCACACATTAATTCACAACACACCACATTTATTCATTTCTACACTTTAATTTGTGCTATTCAATTTAAACTCGTCCTTTTCTTATTTATTACACACAGCGCCTCTCCTTTTTTTTTTCATAAAATCCAATTTATCTTTTCATTCTGATATTTGCTTTGGTTTAATAATTAATTGAGGAAAAAAAGTTATCGGTTTCATCGTAAACTTTCAACTTTATTCGATTATACTTTCAAAGACAAATGTTGCAATCTTGAAAAAGTGTTCCCATTTTTATTATCGGATTGATTTTTTGTTAAAACAACAAGTATTATCATAATCTTTTCGTGAGTTAAAGAAATGTGTATCGTATAAACTTCATAGATTTCAAATATATATACACATATGCACCCAAATACAAAGACTAAAGCTAATCATTTTGCTATTAAATTTGTGAAAAACTTGATAATACTAAAATAGAGAGTTTACATAGATTTTTATGTATATTTTGTAATTGAAATTAGTGAGTGAATTATGGCAAAAACTAAGTAGAAAATAAAAATTGTAATATTTTACTAGGTACATAGGTTCATTCTTATGAAATTGAAATTTACTACGACAATTGATATAACATGACAAATTCAGGGATAAGAAGTACCTTTTTCCTATTTTATCTCATCAAAATATTTCTATGATATATTGTTTTTCAACTCTTTAGAATAGAATCTATCTTAAACATGTCATGGATCTTTAAGACCAAACCACTACAATGTTGCACCAAAAAAGATTTGTCCATATTATGCATGATCAATTACTCTTTAGAAAAAAAAAAAAAAAAAGAAACTAATGTTTTTAACAAGAAAATATCGAGTTCTCAATCTTATTTTAGTTGAATAATACATGAAAGTGAGAATTTGAATTTCCAAACTATATAGAGTAAGGTATTATGTTTTAACTAACTGAGATATGCTAATGTTATTTTGTTATCCTCTTCTAACGTAGTAAAGTTAAGTCTCTTAATTTAATTTGTTTTAGAGATCTGTAGCTAATTATGCAAATTGTTGCAACTAAAATTGGATATTCTTTGATTGACGTGATTTTGTAGCTAAATTGGATACTTGTACGAGAGCTTGCATTTAATTTTGAATAATTTCCTAGTTATATGTATTGTAATTTAGTAATTCCAATTGGTTGTTCACTATTTTGAATATGATGACATGACATATATTAGTATGAAAAGAATATTACTGCAGGAATTGAAAACTAAAATAACACTTGCACTAAATTGTTCCATTTGGTAATATTTTATTAAAAGGTCCTTTTTTTTTTTTTTTTTTTTTTTTTTTTTTTTTTCCTGTTTTTTTTTTTTTGTCTTCCTCTGTTGATTTTTTTTTTTTTTTTACCTCCCGTGTTCTTCCTATGTGGAGACACGGGGAAGGAAAAAAAAAGGGAGAGGGAGAAAGGGATTTCTCTTGTTTTTTACATAGCCGCTTTTAGTTTTTTTAAAAAAATTTATGTTTGCTTTCTCCCAAATTATATATTATGATTTTTTATATTTTTTTTGAAAAAATACTCAAATTTTAGTCAAATTCTAAAAACAAAAGTTAATTTTTTAAAATTATATTTTCTAATTTCTATAAATTAATATTGATGGGAGTGGATAACAAAATTAAGGTAGTTATAAGTAGAACTTTAAAAAAAAAAAATGCACAAGGGGAAGTATTTCTACTTTATCTAAAGTTGGAAAAATACCCATGGAAAAGGAAGATTTTAAAAAATAGAAAATTAAAGGAAAATATTTGTGTAAAATAGCAAAATTAATCTTTTTTTATAGATGTTAATAGGAGTCTATCAGTGTGATTTTTTTTTTATATATACTATTTCTATAAATAATTTGAAAATTTCTCCGTTGATTTTGATTATAATTTGTGGTGTGTCAAAATGGAAAGGGCGAAAGCTTCTATTTATTGCCGATATGTTGAGGATTGAGATGTCCACTTTTGGCTTTAGTCGAACGTGGAGGCGTTGAGTCAACTTAAAATTATTTTATAATTGGGACAAAAATGGTACGCAACAATTTTTGTTTGTTGTGCTTTTGAGCGTTGATTTGATTTTGCCATTACCACTGCCATTGTCCACCAGCAAGTATGAAACCAGAGAACAATATGGAATGCGGCTCATTGCCCCCACCGGCCAACTAGGCCAGCACATGGCCCTTTAATTCAAACCAATCCCTTTGACTTTTGTATTCAACCCTTTCTCTCTATCTCGATCTTTGTAAATTGAAACTCCCCCACCCAATATCCAATCTCAATATTCATCTTCTCCGACTTTCATTCTGCACACCTTCTATCCATGTTACTACACTCCTAATCCTAGATGACGATGAAGACTGGATCCCCACTTGGGTTGTTGATTTTGATCGGCGCTCTTCTGTTACTTCAATCATCCACAGTCGCAGACCCCAGATCCCGAACCGTGAAGATACTATGTGCAACCGTGCTAGAGCACAATACAACGGCCTTTGTCCCCAATTTCGTCGCCACAATGCAAATTATTAGTGACCAAATGCGAACCGGTGGGTTTGGAGTGGCAGTTGTGGGTAAAGGCCCGGACATAAACTACGGCCTAGCTCAATGTTACGGAGATTTGTCGCTCATGGACTGTGTGTTGTGTTATGCGGAAGCCCGTACTGTGCTTCCTCAATGCTTCCCTTTCAACGGCGGCCGGATTTTCCTGGATGGCTGTTTCATGAGGGCTGAGAACTACAGCTTTTATGATGAATTTGCGGGGCCTCTTGACAGGGCTGTGTGCGGTAACAATTCCGTCAGCAACTCCATTTTTGGACAGTCGGCCAGGCAGGCTGTGGCCCGGGCAATCGAAATTGCACCCAACAATGGAGGGTATGCCAGAATTCAAGTGACTCCCCGTGGAACCGTCAATGCCTCCGTTTACCTGTTGGCTCAGTGCTGGAAGAATTTGAATCGCACCTCCTGCATTTCCTGTTTGCAAAACGCCTCTGCTTCTATCTTGAAATGCTTGCCTCGATCCGAAGCGAGAGCCCTCAACACAGGTTGCTTCATGAGATACTCTAACCTTGACTTCTTAAATGCCGAAGCTTCATCTTCAAGGTCAAGGGGTATGGATCCAAACTGGTGTTATATACAACACCATAATTCATTCCATGTTTTCAACCTGCATCACTAGTTAAGCTTGTTAGAACTCACTATGAAATTTCCTTTCACCAACTCTTCAGGTACTATTATAGAAATTATAGTCTCACTGGTGAGCTCTGTTGCTGTTTTAGTCATTGGAGTGTTGATTGGAATCTACATCTGGAATAACAGATATGTAAAGAAGAAAAGAAGAGGTAAATTTAAAACACTGCCTTTCTATTTGTTGTTAGTTTAAGTCCCAAGAACTTTAAAAAAACAAAAAAAAAAGGAAAAGATAAATTACTGCTAGCTATACTGCATATTCATAGAGATCTCGAAGCCATAGGACGTCAGTTCACCTGATTACCATTTATTTATATATCCAAAGGTTCAATGGATGCAACTAAGATGGCAAAAACACTAAACAATAGTAGCTTGAATTTCAAGTACTCTACCCTTGAAAAGGCAACAGGATCCTTTGCTGAGGCTAACAAGCTTGGACAAGGAGGTTTTGGCACTGTTTATAAGGCAAGTCTTGTCTTGTTTTGGTTCAGTTGAAACGTGCATTTGAATTAATATAGCGCAAATACTGAGGTTGTTACCATGTTGTTATAGGGAGTTTTGTCGGATGGAAGAGAGATAGCTGTGAAGAGGCTTTTCTTCAATAACAAACATAGAGCAGCAGATTTTTACAATGAAGTTAACATAATTAGTAGTGTGGAGCACAAAAATTTAGTACGGTTGCTTGGTTGTAGTTGTTCTGGACCTGAAAGTCTGCTCGTCTATGAATACCTTGCCAACAAGAGTCTCGACCGCTTCATTTTCGGTAAATGTTGATATCATCATTTCAATAGAATCAATAAGAAACATTTATTCTGATTAGTTTAAAAAACAAAAACTATATGCAGATCGAGATAGAGGTAAATCACTCAACTGGGAGAAAAGATTTGATATTCTTGTGGGAACAGTTGAAGGTCTGGCTTACCTTCATGAGAACTCAAAAACGAAGATCATTCACAGAGACATCAAGGCTAGTAACATCCTGCTAGACTCCAAGCTTCGGGCTAAAATAGCTGATTTCGGATTGGCTAGATCCTTTGAAGAAGATGAGAGTCACATCAGCACTGCCATTGCTGGAACCTTGTGCGTATTCTTGTATTGATATTGTTCATATTGTTTTGATGAAGAATAGATTAAAAAGTGGTTTGTGAATCCACAGGGGATACATGGCGCCAGAGTATTTAGCTCATGGACAGCTAACAGAAAAGGCAGACGTGTACAGTTTTGGAGTGGTTTTGCTGGAGACCGTGACTGGCATACAAAACAATAGAAGCAAAACCTCAGACTACTTGGAAAGCATAGTACTAATTGTAAGGCTATTTCTTCTGTTGTTTCCTTGTTCGAAATTGGGAGATTGAGAGTGCATTAATAATGAATAAAAACACAAAACAGGCATGGAAGAATTTTCAATCGGGAACAATGGAAAGGATATTGGATCCAAACCTTATGGTTGAGGTTGAGGAAGATGGGAGCATAAAAGAGGAGATATTGAGAGTGGTGCATATAGGGCTTCTTTGCACACAGGAGAGTGCATCTCTGCGACCCACAATGTCGAAGGTACTGCAGATGCTGACGAAGGAAGAGGAACTTCCGGCGCCGACCAACCCACCGTTCATGGACGAGAGGACAATGGAATTAAACGACACCAGTGAGGATCCATCATGCTTCAACCTCACGGAAGCTTCTTCCTCAGCTGCCACCGTCACCCATAGCTCATTTCATCCCAGGTAAATTTGTAATTTGCAATATAATTAAGAGTTCACCTCAGGAAGAATTTTGTAGATATGGCGAAGGAGAAGAAGGTATCTCTTCGCAACCAGCTCTGTTCTGTATGAGTAATACTGTAATTTCAAGTATTAAGTAATACTGTAATTTGAGTGCAACTCTCTACTAATCTACCCTCACGGCTCATTGCTCATTGCTCATTCCCAGTTGTAAATTGCAATGGGCCACAATTCCATTCCATTTCCACGCGTCTAAACGGAATAGGAGGCGCCATCCAAATTCCTTTCTGCTTCCTTGTGGAAATATTGAATTCGACTACTCTTTTCTTTTATAAAAAACAAAGAGTTTATTTTGCTAGCAACCCTACCTGTACCATAAATTCAACATAGACTCAATTAATTAAGTTTCAGGCTTATAAAAATGGGGGAGTCATATGAATACTAGATCTTTTTTTTTTCTCTCTCTCACTTATTTGATCGAGCATTTCCTTGGAAAATTCAAGGTCATGGATTTGTTGAAACCCCGGCAACCTCAATTCAAAAGAAATAAATAAAATAAATAACAAAATGGCCTTCTTGATTGGGTTAGGTTTTTCTCGTCCTCTTTTTCTACAACATCCGCAGAATTTTGGTTTCAACCTTTTTCCCCTTTTTGACCGTCGAGCGCCCTAGGAATGGGAAAACATGAAACAATCTTGAGAATGATCTTTCGCTATTATTTATTAAAAAAGAAACAAAAAATTAAAAATAGAGTTCAAAATTTTATTTAATTTTAGGTAGAATTTCATAAGAACTATTTCCAAATATTTTCGTAACTATATGAATTTGAGGAATGAGAAAGCGAGGGCCAGGTGGTATTATTTTACGATCATTTCATTAGTTAGCAAAATAATAGCTTGCAAGAAAAGAAAGAGAAGAAGCCGCCGTTGTTGACTGAAAATGGTGATGAGAGAGAGAGGCCTTATATCTTCAACCGGAAACGCGACAGTCGTTTTCTCCATCTCCTCTTCCTTCCTGGACTTGACTTCGTGTCAATTAGAACCATCCACTCCCATTACATCATCCCTCATTTTCAACACAAACATTTTAAACTTCTACATTGGGTACCACCTTTCGTAGAAACCGCCATCCAATCTTCTTCTACAGCACCCTCTGGACACAACGGAACCCCAGATTCCATGGCGACCCAGCTTGTTTATGCTTCCAAATACATCCTACTTTCAGTCATCACTATTCTTCTGCTGCTCGCAACTTCGACTCTGGGGAAGCCAAGAGATCAAACTGTGAGAGTGATCTGCGGGAAAGAACTGGAGCACAACACCACCGCCTACGTCCCAAACTTTTTTGGTTCCATGGAAAAAGTTAGACAACAAATCGGAACTTCAGGATTTGGAACCGCCGGTACAGGAATAGGACCTGATGCCAGCTATGGGCTTGCCCAATGCCATGGAGATCTCTCACCCCTTGAATGTGTGCTTTGTCATTCTCAAGCACGTACGATGCTTCCCCAATGCTTCCCTTTTAACGGCGGCCGAGCTTTCATCGATGGCTGCTTCCTGAGGTTCGAAAACTATACCTTTTTCGACGAATATAAAGGACACGAAGACACTGCGATTTGCGGGAACTTGACCCAAAATGACCCCAACTATAGACAAGCAGCCACGGCGGCTGTGATGCAAGTGGTCAATGGTGCACCAGACAACAGAGGCTTTGCGAAAGCTCGAATGGCTGTGGCCGGGATGACAAATGAGTCCGCTGCTTATGCTCTGGGTCAGTGCTGGAGAAGTTTGAACCGCAGCTCTTGCAGCTCATGTTTGCAAATTGCTTCTGCTTCAATGTTGCGATGTTTACCTCGATCGGAAGGGCGAGCACTGAACACAGGCTGCTTCATGAGATATTCAAATACAGACTTCCTCAATAAGGACATTGAAAATACTTCCAGAGGTAAAACTGATCCTGTGATATAAGTTGAGAGTAAGCTATCCACCAACTTTTCCACTCTCACAATGTCCGAAACCATGCTTTCTCTGCAGGTGGCACGAAAACTGAATTGATAGTTTCAGTCTTGAGTTCTGTTGTTGTTTTGATAATCGGGCTGGCAATTGGCACTTATATTTGGAAGCGCAGATATATACAAAAGAAAAGGAAAGGTAAAATATAAAGCTGCAATATTCATGGTGATGAACTCTTTGAGGGAGATTAATTGACATTCTTTTCTTTAAATGATATGGTTTACACTTTAGGAGGTTCAACTGATGTGAAGAAGCTTGCAAAAACTCTTCAAGATAGTAACTTGGAATTCAAGTACTCAACCCTTGAAAAAGCAACCAACAATTTCAGCCTAGATAACAAGATTGGACAGGGGGGGTTTGGCTCTGTTTATAAGGTAGCTATTCTTCCTCTCCAACTCAGCAGGACCTACAATTTCCAATTATAACTAAAAACACATCATTCATTTTTCATTCTTATGCATTGCAGGGAACTCTATCAGATGGAAGAGAGATTGCTGTCAAGAGATTCTTCTTTGATAACAGACATAGAGCAGCAGATTTCTACAATGAAGTAAACATGATAAGCAGTGTCGAACATAAAAATCTGGTAAGGTTGCTTGGATGCAGTTGTTCTGGACCTGAAAGCCTTCTTGTTTATGAATTCCTACCAAACAAGAGTCTCGACCGCTTCATTTTCGGTAAATACTGCAATAATCACTGAAAAATACATTGATTTAAGTAATTCAAAGACTATCCCTTCACTTGTTCAAAAAATTACACAGATACCAGTAACAGTAAAGCCCTTGATTGGGATAAGAGATATAACATCATCACTGGAACGGTTGAAGGTTTAATATATCTACATGAAAATCCAAATGTCAAAATCATACACAGAGATATAAAGGCCAGTAACATCTTGCTGGATCTAAAGCTTCAAGCAAAAATAGCAGATTTTGGATTAGCAAGGTCTTTCCAAGAAAGTAAGAGCCATATTAGCACGGCTGTTGCAGGAACTCTGTATGTTTTCTCATGAACAAGTTCTTTTCCAGTTAATTTGAAAAATTCCTTCCACTAGATGAAAGCTAATAGAATATTTGCAGAGTTATTAACGTTCCCTCTTTATACCTTCTGTATCGACAGAGGATATATGGCTCCGGAGTATCTAGCTTATGGCCAGTTATCAGAAAAGGCTGATGTCTACAGCTTTGGAGTGCTTTTGTTAGAAATTGTTACAGGATTGCAATATAGTGGCATTCAAGTCTCCGGCAACATTGAAAGTCTGGTCACTGCTGTAAGTTCTGTGAAACCTTTACATATCCTTCCACGAATGCAAAATTCTTGAAACAGTAGTATGACGTCTCACTTCTCCCTTGTGTTTCTACATGGTAAATTAGATGTGGAGACATTTTCAAGCAGGCACAGTTGAGAGATTATTTGATCCAAATCTCAATCTTCAGAATCACTATAACAAGAAAGTAAAAGATGAGGTAGTGAGGGTGGTGCATATAGGACTCTTATGCATCCAGGAGATTCCATCTCTACGACCAACAATGTTGAAGGTACTACAAATGCTGACCATGGAGGAAGAGCACCTTCCTCCGCCCACCAAACCACCCTTCATGGACGAGATGACCATGGAACTTGATGATTCATGCAAGTACTCACGATGTTATTCTAATACGGAGGGATCTTCTTCTACTGCCACAGTCGGCCATAGTTCTTTTTATCCCAGATAACTACCATAAACTGGGGAACCCTTCCATCTTCCTTACCTAGAGCTCCCAACCCCACTTAAGCATTCGCAAGAATGGGAGCAGCTTGCATTCCTCGCATAAACTGTCAGTCTCTTGAGCACCACGAAGACAAAGGATCCATTAACCAGAGGGTAGCCACCATGAAGCTTTTAAACAAACTGACATTTGTAGATCCAAGGTGATAGTGTTCTTCAATATTTTAGCTTTTCAATCTCCATTATGTATACATTCACTTAATTAAGCTTCAATGTTTATATTGCCCAGGGTTGGGCGGAGAGGCAGAAATAAACTCTTTACTCGATCAGAGAGGTTATAATTCAAAATTCTCATAGCCTTCAATCTGGAATTTGCTAAGTTATAATGCCTTCATTACCACAGTAAGAACGTATTAGCATTTGGATGATTTTATAATGAGGGTTAAAACTTATAACATTCCCCATATATTTATTCATAAACTGACAACTCAATAGCATTCGGAAGGGTCCAGAAAAACCTTGTGCATTGATTACAAACCAAACGTGGAACATCTAACGCAACTATATATTTTCTGTTGCTTAAGCTTACATGAAACAGAGCTCCGTGGAACTTAATGCATCAAAGAAACGAAGGCAAATACCATATTCTCACAAGTAGCCTAGTTCAGGGCTTTGAACCAAGACAAAACATATCCCATTTAACGAGATGCCACCAAATTTCCCATAAGGCCTCCACTAATTTCATAATGTATAGAGGTGGAGAACCCTACTTCTAAAGCAAGTTCTTCCAATTCTTTACCTGTATGAAAAAAAAATTTGTCAGCAGGTGATACTATAAGAAGATCCCAAATACATAATTATAAAGAAAAGAAGAAAAAATGAAACAGGAAGCTTTTGTTTGCAGAACAAATAATAACAGCAGTTGCCCTGTCAATAGAGAGAGAGGGAGAGAGCCCGCCTGTTGAAAATTCATTGATGGATTTAGACAAATATTTATAATCCTCGGCAAGGCCATAACCAGATGCCACTGGGACAACAATGTTGTTGATCATCCATTCCTTGCATAGAGGAAGTTCAGAAGAAACAAGCAAAAAAGGTAGGGTCTTTAGAGATACAAACTGAGTAGAGACTTGCAAAATTTGAAGTGTACACCACATATATAAAGTTTAGGTCTTCACATAGACTACCTGAATAGCAGCAGTAGTGGGTTGTGTAGTCTTGTTAAAGTCGAGAATTGATACCTTACTACCTGGAAAGACCACTTGATATTTTAATCAAGAACATGTCATACCACGTTAACAATCAAGAAGGAATAAAGAGAGATCTTTCTTCGGAGTTGAGTCACAGGGATAAATTCACAATCCAAATATTATTATTATTATTATTAATAAATCAGCAAAAGACCTTCTTTCAGTACTCTAAGCATCTCCTCTAATGCTTTCCGTTTATCCATCACATTTCGTAGACCATAGCCCATTGTAATGGCATCGAAAGAGCAGTCAGGAAATGGCAAATTGAGTGCATCACCCTCCACCCACCTTCATTTTGGCAACAGCAGTATTAGGTTGTTAATTTCACAAACAATTAACTATTACAATTCTCACTGCAGCAAAACTGTGTCGTTAAATACGGAGTGGAAAACTTCAACATTTTCCAAATAGGAGAGGCCAACACACTAATTGTTCAAGTTTACCAATGCTCACTCAATGTTGTTATAGAAGGGTTTGGAGAGCGAATTTTGACGAGAAGAAGCAATACTTAGCTGCTCCCGTGAGAAATCAAGACCCGTCACCTGTGAATCATCACCGAAGAATAGGATGATCAGAAATTACGATCACCAAAATAGATAGAGAAACCAAGTGGGGTGTGGGGGTCGGGTTACCTTGCCGACGGATCCAATTTTCTGAGATAAAAGGAATGCCAAATCGCCGCTTCCACAGCATAAATCCAAGACGCAGTCTCCTGCCTTTGCACTGTTCCAAAATGTTGGGGAAGCTTAGGTTAGATAAAAATGGAACAAGAGAAGGGGTAATTCTGCATCAGAAAAGGAGAATATCTGTGAGATACCCGCTCCAGGAGACGGCCATCCGTTTCCAAATACGATGCTGGCCCAAGCTGAGTAAGTCGTTCAACTAAAACGGAAGGAGAAAGGAAAGGAAAAGTTGAAGAGGGGAAAGGGAAATAGGAAAAGAATTGAGAGAGGAAGAGAAAAGTAAAAGTAAGCGCACGGTATCATAGACAGGCGCAATACGGTTGAACAATGCCTGACGGTCGGAAGCACATTGAATAGGGCGGTGACGCAGGAGAGGTGGAGTCGTCGAAGGAGGAAGACGGAGTTGGAGTTGAAGGGAGGACGCCATGTTGATGCAATTGCAAACGCGGGTTTATTTCAAATCACAATTATGGATAATGGAAATCCCCACCGAAATCGCCCTAAGCGCACCACATATCAGGCCTGTTTGGGATTGTTTTTTTAAATCTAAAAAACTATTTTTGGAGAATTTTTTAACTCTCTTTAATAAAATAACTTATTTGTTTATCTACCTGGAATCACTTTTAAAATTATTATAACGTGCAAAAGTTATTTGATAGAACTTTTACATTGTAATTTTTCTAAAAATTTGGTATCTTTCCTTAACTATCTCAAACTTTCATTTTATTTATTTATTTTCTCATATTTATTCTAAATTTTAACTAGTTCAAATTCTTATAACAATTATTTTTTAAAAAAAAATATATACTTCATATTTTTTTAATTAAACAAAAATGATTGCAATTCAATCATATATTTTTTCAAATAATTATATAACTCAATTACACTAATTTAGTATTAATTTACCAAACACCTTAACTAGTTATTTTCTAATTTAAAATTAAAATTTACCAAACACTCTTTTACTTCTATTCACAGCTGATTGTTCTATAAGCATAGCTACCAGCTATTACTTTAAAAGCTATAATAATCCCAAGCAAAGTCTTCACTTTGCTTATGCCATATTACCATCTTCCCACCCAATCACCCCGTTCAACTTGGAAATTTTCATAAAATAACCTAAAATCCAAAAACTTTTCTATGGATGACTCTTTCTAAAAACTTTGTTCTCATTGACCTTTTTCACATGTGAAATACCATTTTTACCCCGAACTTTAAATGTTACTCTCATACTCTTCTTCATCCTTTGATCTTCCTTTCCAACCACCGATTATTTACAATTTAATGCAACCATTTATTCTCAACCAACTTTGTACATTAGAATATAATGTTATTGGATTTTAACCATGGGACAAGTAAAAGAATATCATTTTCAACTCTTCAGTTTCACTCAAATACTATCATCTTCTTCATTACTCTATCGCTTTCAGTCGAACACAGATTGCTTTCAACTCCATTCAATTTTATTTTGTGGGTCTAGAGCAAGCATTCTTCTAAGAAAATCATTCTACATATCCAGAAACGAATACTATAAGTGTTAACCGGAAGTTTTAGAAGTTCATTCGCTATTATTTTTCTGATCATGTACCATTATATATTCAATCATGTACCATTGTATTTGCAATCATATATCATTAAGTACATGATTGTATATCACAACATACACGATCGTATACCACAACATATATGATCATATACCACTGTTGGGTTTTATGTCCTAAAAACTCGCGGTTTGTAAAATAATAAACATCTTCTATAATCACTATACTTATTATTGATTTCATAAATTGTACGAAAGTCTAAATCCAATAAACTAAAACTCATAACTATTGTATGAGTACTTGAACTTTATGTGGAGACATAAGAGTGGATTAGGTTCGAGTAGATAATCAAAATGATCTATGGTACATGAATAAGGTTGGGTACCTTATTCTGGTAATACCATTAGATGTAGCATACTCTGTAGTTGTTACAAAGAGTTGTAAAGTGCTACATACGATGTGATCCTAATTCGTACATGTTATGACATGAGGAGTGGGGGCGTTCTATGTAATGAGTTTGCATAAGATCAGAACCAAGAAATAAGTCACTCTTACTTTATAACGTTGTTTACTGTTTAAAACTGACTATTTCACCTAGATGACCTAGGTAACTCAATCTTAATCCTGAGCTAACTATGAACTCTTGTTTATTCAGGACTGCCCTTAGATTTGCATAGTTAAGGGTTGACTCAACAGCACTGGCTCAATAAAACTCCCATTTCAGGGGTAAGACCAAGTTGATAGCTGGAGACATAGGGTGCAAGACGGAGTTCACGCCTACCCAATTTAAGGATGAGAGAAAGGTTGTTCTCTCAAGTACTGAATCTAGGTCTTGAACAAGGGGCCCCACCTTCTTACTAGACTGAGAGAGTTTGGTTTAGTGATTGGATTACAAACCAGTTATTCATTAGAGGATCAGTAGGGACTTGATGAATAAGACGTAATCTCGAGGGTAAAACAGATATTTGACCCAGCCGTTATTACGAACAACCTATGAAGGGTCGACTTGTTGATTATGGTTAAATCATGTAGACATAATATATCTACAGTGAGGGGAGTGCAACTATGGGCTTTAGTGGAGTGGCCCATTAGTTAACGAATGGAGATTAATTTGGTCTAATGAGTTTAGCCAATTAATCTTGGATCGTTGGAACCCATGATCTGTAGGTCCGCGAGGTCCCCCTACTAGCTCGTAACGGACTAGCTCTAGAATAGCGTGATAAGTTAATTTGAAACTTCAAAATTAGAATTAAGAATTAGTAATTATATGAGATATAATTACATGTTTAATTTGAAAATTAAACGGATAGGAGAATTTATGTATATTTAAATATGATTTAAATATATGAAGATGGATATGTTTTTAAAATTAATTTAATATTTGATATTAAATTAATTAAGTTTTATTTAATAATTAATTTATGAAATTAATTAAAATTTTTATTTTTAAAATTAAATTAGATTTTATAAAATTGAGTTTTGCTTTTTGAGATAAAATTTGAAAATTAGAAAACAAAACACTTAAATGGAAAATGAAGATTTTCCATTATCCATCTTTGAAGTAGCTCACACATAATGTATCTTCTTGGCATTGTCTTCTCCAAGCATGAGCTGCAACTCATGCAAGCCTCTCATTTGCATGTTGATCTGTAATATAATGAAGAGATTGGAGTGAATATCGAGCATGCAATCTATAGAGAATTTCAGAGAAAATTTGGGTTGAAGAAAGAGTTCTTCAACAAGATTACTGCAGTGAGTATTTCTCCTTCATCCCTTGATTCAAATTTATTTTGAGTCCCACAACTCAATCTAGAGCACCAGAGAATAGTGAGGAAGATCTTGAGGTGGTCTACAACAAGATTTAGAGGAAGATAGTAGCCGGAAAAGGAGCTTTGAAAAAATTCTACAAAAGGTATGTCTTGAAATTCACTTGTTTTTCTACAAGAGTATGCTTAATATTTTGCCAAAATTAGTGAATTTAAATACTTAGATGATCCTTGTGCTTCTGCTTTTGCTGATACAATTCTACAATTGATATCAGAGTATCAAATATGCATTCATTTCGGTTTAATTTAGGTTTGGTGAGTGTTTTATATGAGAAATATGAAACGGATGCACTCATATGGTTTTTTGAGCTTTGGCATTTTAATTCTCTTTAATTTCTCATTTAAATTTGTAATTGCCTCTTGTTTGATGAGCTTTTATGTGTTAGCAAGAGTCTGTAATTTATTTGGAGTCATGAGAGTCGAAATTAAGATGTAATTGAAGAAACAAACAAAGGAGGCCGAGCTATTGTTCCAGTTTTCAGCTTCTGCTCAAATTTGTTGTTGAGGTTCCAGTTGCTAAGCGATCGTCTAATTCCAGACACTACATGATGTGAAAAAAAGCTAGACGATCGTATAGCAATGGATGCTAGTCGTTGTGATGTTGAATGCTAGATAATCGTGAACCTGCAGGAGCTAAACGATGCGTTCAATTTGTTATACGATAGCATTAAGCAATCGTTTAGTTTTGGCGTGGGAAATAAACAATATGTTGAATTTACTATAAGATGGTACTACACGATCGTTTAGCAACGATGCGCGCTAAGCGACGCGAGGAAGTGCTACGCGATAACACTAAGTGATTATTTAGATGCGGAGCTAAGCGATCGTGTAGATGAAGTGCTAAGCGATACGTTGAAGTATCTATGCAATGCGATCGCTTACCTATAATGTTGAACGACACGATGATGTTCTATACGATGGAGCTAAGTGATCATTTAGCTATGGCGGATACTGAACAATGACCTGAAGTGCTAGACGATGGTGTTAAGTGACAGTTATGCAATAGCTAAGCGATGGAGTTGAGCGATTGTGTAGTTCTATACGATAGAATTAAGCGATCGTTTATCTTCGGCAGACACTAAGCGATCGTGTAGTTCTATGTGATGGAACTAAACGATCGTTTAGTTGAGGCAAACAATAAGCGATCGTGTAGTTCTTCACAACAAAAGGCGATGGAGCTAGACAATAGACTTCAGCGTTACACGATCAGCCTTTGCAAGACTTTGAGGTTAGACTGAGAGCAGCCGGTTCGACCGGTTTTCTCAAGGTCCAATCTGGTTCAACCTCAAAATGTTTTTGGCTGGTCCGGTTCAGACTTTGATGGTCCTGTTCAGACTCATCCAGTCCAGTTCAAGATGTTTTGATTCGGTTTGGAGCGGTTCGAGCGGTTCAAAGACGGTTTTGAAGCTGATTTGTAATAGTTAGGCTTCTGTTTGCTTATTTTTGCCAAAACTAAAACCATATCAGTATATGTTTAATTTTTATGCATTTGATGTATGTTATAATTAAATAAATTTTGTATGTGCATATAGTGCGCCATTTAGATTTAAAATCCCACCATAGGAAGCATGTTACATGCATTAAAAGTATGTTATAATTGTTATAATATATAGTATGCATATTAGGGTTTCTTGTATTTAATATAAATGTTATATTAAATGTTGAATGCCTCATGTATGTTATGGATGTTTAGCATGTCCAAAATTTTATAAGTTGTTATAAAATTGGGTTAGACATTTAAAATCCATAATCAAAAGCTGCATGCTCATGTAGGTTGACCACCTATTTTAAATTGTTAAAACTTATAAAACCTAGGTCACAAACTCAACCGGTATATAATCCTGTCTAAGGCTGAGGGTACTTAAGTTGATGGTTTACAGAACACCTCCTACTTGAGAATTATAACCGAATTATTAAGCATTGGTAACTGGTTTTATGAGCACACGTGAGTGATGTGAGGTAATAAAATGGTTTATCACCTAGACATCGTAGGTTAAATCCAATTATAAGAGTTATACTTGGATAAACCACATAGACTTAGGGTTGTTTTATTAGCCAAAAAGAACCTAAGTATAAATCTACCAATAGAACACTTCAATGGAGTTTAATAACTTTTATATGATAGAGTTATTAGAAAACTTAAGTGGGAGATTAATAACATATACGATATGTTATTTTTAGCTCTCATGTCTCTAAGAGTTCACAATCTAGATTTAACCAGTACTTCGTGTCACCCTGGGAGTGACCTCCATTTGAAAAGTATTTTTTAGCTTAAATCTAGATTTCAATGAATAAAAGGAAGTTGTTCAAATATAAGTCTTTTATACGATATATAGATTTCAACTGTCATGTCTCCACATAGTTTACACCGTGAGATTCATACAATGCTTCGTGTCACCCTGGGAGTGACCTCCATTCGGAAAATGTTTTGTATGAGTCAATATCAAGGTAAATGAAAGTGGGTGAAGGATATGTGTCAATATATCCTACGGTCTCCTCCATTAGTCTAAATCATCAGATTCCTATGTTGCGCCTACTGGTTTGCTTTAGGCAGCCCTTTGCTAGACGTTTAGCGACGGCTATCCCCTCGGAGGGTTGTAACATAGGATTCGGAACAACCCAGGCTTCAGTAAAATGAATAGGGTTTTATAGTTTCGTCTTGGATATTGTCTTTTATTTTGGAGGCAAGTTCATACCGTTCTATAAAATCTGAAAATGGTGGGTCACACTTACAAGAATTACTAAGTTGTTAGTAAAGATCTTGACCAAAAACGATAACTAAACGACTATAGGAATAAGAGTTATTCCAGGGATAGTGTTTGGTCAAACTTGTTTGTTTTAGTGAAGAAGTATCTGTCTGCCCCTCGGTAGCACATATTCTGACTCACTAAAATATCGCTATAGATAAATAATGGTTATGGGTATATTATTACTTTTTTGCTAAAACTTTATTTTGAATTTAGTTACAATTTACTAATTAGAATTTGTTTGAATATTATCAGCATGTCGAATTCTAGAATACTCACTTCCAATGTACATAACAGCAAAATCAAATCAACAAACAAATTACTAGCGGTTAATTACACCAAAAGAGTTTTAACAGAGGATTGTCCTCTATCTCCCAGCTCATCTAAAATTATGAATTATATAGATGAGAATGTTGAATTAGAACAACAAGATAAATATGCTTTACTTGTTATTGAAGTATGTTTAGTGGAAAATGATAAAATCTGGATAATTGATTCAAGTGCCGCTAATCATGTATGTACTATCTCACAGGAAACAAGTTCCTGGAGACAGTTGACAGAAGGTGAAACAGTTTTTAAGGTAAGGACCAGGGAGATTGTTTCAGCCAAAGCAGTGGGAGATATGAAGTTATTTATAGGAGATAAGTACATTTATTTGAAAAATATATATTATATTCCTACTATGAAGAGAAATTTAATTTCTGTCTCCTGTTTGCTAGAACAAAATTATAAAATTTATTTCGAAAATGGTGAAGTGTTCATTCAAATGGGAAATAAACATATTTGCTCTGCAAAATTAGAAAATAACTTGTACATGTTAAAACCAACTGAGGTCAAAGCTATTTTGAACATAGAGATATTTAAGACTACTGGGACTCATAAAAAGAGGAAAATTTCTCCAAATGCCTATCTTTGGCACTTGAGACTGGGTCACATAAATCTCAACAAGATTGAGAGATTGGTTAAAAACGATCTTTTAAACAAGATGGAAGACAGTTCATTACCATATTGTGAGTCCTGTCTCGAGGGTAAAATGACAAAAAGATCTTTTTTCTAGAAAAGGTCTTTGAGCCAAAGAAACTCTAGAGCCGATTCACTCAAACCTTTGTGGGCCTCTAAATGTTAGAGCAAGAGGAGGGTATGAATATTTCATCAGTTTTATAGATGATTATTCCAGGTATGGGCATGTTTACCTAATGCGCCAAAAGTCTGAAACTTTTGAAAAGTTCAAAGAGTATAAGGCTGAAGTTGAAAACCAATTAAGTAAAAAGATTAAAACACTTTGATCGGATCAAGGTGGTGAATATATGGACATAGAATTCCAAAACTTTTTGATAGAACATGGAATTCAATCTCAACTCACAACCCTTGGCACACCTCAGCAAAACGGTGTGGCAGAAAGGAGAAATAGAACCTTGTTGAACATGGTTCGTTCCATGATGAGTTACGCTCAGTTATCAAATTCTTTTTGGGGACACGCAGTTGAGACTGCGGTGTATATTTTGAACATGGTTCCCTCGAAAAGTGTTTCTGAAATACCTTACGAGCTCTGGAAAGGACGTAAAGGAAATTTATATCACTTCAGGATTTGGGGTTGTCGAGCACATGTGTTGGTGCAAAATCCTCAAAAGTTGGAACACCGTTTAAAAGTATGCCTATTTGTAGGCTACCCAAAAGAAACAAAATGTGGTCTCTTTTATGATCCTCAAGAAGATAAAGTGTTTGTCTCGACAAATGCAACCTTCCTGGGAGAAGATTATATAAAGAACCATCAACCTCGCAGTAAGCTAGTAATAGAAGAAACGTCTAGAGAAACGACAAATGTATCAACAAGAGTTGTTGATCGAGCAGGTCCTTCAACAAGAGTTGTTGATAGAGCAGGTCCTTCATATCCTTCTCAAGAGTTGGGAATGCCTCGTCGTAGTGGGAGGGTTGTTCAACATCCTAACCGGTACATGGGTTTAACTCAAATTCAAATCATCATACCAGATGATGGTTTAGAGGATCCATTGTCTTTTAATCAAGCAATGAACAATGTGGACAAAGACCAATGGATTAAAGCCATGGACCCTAAAATGAAATATATATATTTCAATTCAATCTGGGATCTTGTAGATCAACCATAAGGGGTAAAACCCATTGGCTGCAAATGGATCTACAAGAAAAAACAAGACCAAGTTGGTAAGGTACAGACCTACAAAGCTAGACTTGTGGCAAAAGGGTTTACCCAAAGAGAGGGATTAGATTTTGAAGAAACCTTCTCTCCAGTTGCCATGATAAAGTCTATTAGAATACTCTTGTCCATAGCCACATTTTATGATTATGAAATATGACAAATGGATGTCAAGACAGCTTTTCTGAATGGCTATCTTGAAGAGAGTATCTATATGTCTCAACCAGAAGGGTTTATACAACAGGGTCAAGAGCAAAAGGTTTGTAAGCTTAATCGATCCATTTATGGATTAAAACAAGTCTCTAGATCCTGGAATATGAGATTTGATGCTGCGATCAAATCTTATGACTTTGAACAAAATGTTGACGAACCTTGTGTATACAAGAAAATAGTCAACAAAACTGTCGCTTTTCTGGTGTTGTATGTTGATGATATTCTACTCATTGGGAATGAGGTAGAATATCTTGTTGACGTTAAGAGAGGGTTGGCTTCACAATTCCAAATGAAAGATTTGGGAGAAGCACAGTATGTTCTTGGAATCCAAATAGTTCGGAATCGCAAGAACAGAACATTAACATTATTTCATGCATCTTATATAGACAAGATGTTGTCTAGGTATAAAATGCAAAATTCCAAGAAAGGATTTTTACCTTTCAGGCATGGAATTCACCTGTCTAAGGAACAAAGTCCTAAGACACCTCAAGTGGTTGAGGAGATTAATCGAATTCCATATGCATATGCAGTAGGGAGTTTGATGTACGCAATGATGTGTACTGGTCCTGATATATGCTATGTCGTAGGAATTTTCAGTAGATTTCAGTCCAATTCTGGTTATGACCATTGGATTGCTGTTAAAAACATTCTCAAGTATCTTCGGAGAACGAGAGATTATATGCTTGTGTATGGCACTAAGGATCTGATCCTTACTTGATACACTGATTTTGATTTTCAGACCGATATTAATTCGAGTAAATCAACTTCGGGGTCAATATTCACTCTTAACGGAGGAACAGTTGTGTGGAGAAGTATCAAGCAAAGTTGTATTGCAGACTCCACAATGAAAGTTGAGTATGTAGCTGCAAGTGAAGCAGCAAAAGAAGCAATATGGCTCAGAAAGTTCCTGATAGATCTGGAAGTAGTTCCTAATATGCATCTTCCTGTCACGCTTTATTGTGACAACAGTGGAGCAGTTGCAAATTCAAAGGAACCATGAAGCCATAAACGAGGAAAGCATATCGAACGAAAGTACCATCTCATCAGGGAGATTGTACACAGAGGAGACGTTATCATCACTCAGATTGCTTCCCAAGAAAACTTAGCTGATCCATTTACGAAGGCCTTCTCGGCTAAAGTGTTCGAGGGTCACCTAGTAGGACTAGGTCTACGAGTTTTGTATCACTAGGGCTAGTGAGAGAATTTGTGGGTATTTTGATGCCTTAGTTTATTGTATTTGTACATTTTATTCTCTCCATGTAAAATTAACATTGTATATATTTGTATATATTGATCCACTGGAGTTTTAGTCTAAGTAGAAATATTGTTGGGTTTTATGTCCTAAAAACTCGCAGTTTGCAAAATAATAAACATCTTCTATAATCGATATACTTGTTATTGATTTCATAAATTGTACGAAAGTATAAATCCAATAAACTAAGACCCATTACAGTGCAAATAAGTAAAACAATGAGAGAATGCGACGGTAAAAATATACAAAATCATGTCCAAAAGCGTTAAACTGAGAATATTGCGATCGCATGCGCCCATTGCATAAAAGCAGCTAATTTACTTATTTTGTGCAGCAAAAATGCGTTGGCGCAAGTAAAAGTGCGATCCAAGGAATTGGGTGTCCGCGCGCATTGAAAGATTACGATAAAAAAAGTCATGCGATCGTATGCGTTCGCGAAAAGTTACTCAAAAAGGTGGCCGCATAAAGACTTAAGGTGACAACATAATAAATCATACGGAAAGCTGATGACGATCGAATCCGAATTTAGTTGACAATTCGTTAAGCCACACTATAGCAAGTACACTCAACTTTCGATGACCATTAATCGGCGCATCAGAGCAGGAGATTTAATAACCGCCCATCATTGCAATCATTAGAAAGAAAAGATTCTTCACCTTGAGCTCTTTAAATACCGGAGGCCACCATTGTAAAGGGGTTAACAAGTTAGATTATATACAAGACAGATAGTCATTAGTCTGTTCATAGTCATTCTTATACTTAGAAGATGGAGACGATCCAAGAGAAGAAAACGTCAAGAGATCATTCCCGGACAGCTCGAAAGACTGCTGGGAAGCGCTACAAAAGGAGAGAGGGCCAACACTTGCGAAGGCAAGGATATTCATTTAGGCAGAGTTGGAGTGAAAATACAGTGTAAAAGGCCACGGGAAGCAAGACATTGCTACCGGGCTTTTTATCTCTACATTCTATTGTTATTTTATATTCTACATTTAATTTATAGACAGTGGAAATCTCATTTCAACTTATGTTCAATCTCTCCATACTTCGCATGAATAGCTAAATCTCTAAATGGGTTGAGAAGTGCTTAGCAAGCATGACCTAAGAGTTACACTTTATGCGATCATCTTGTCTTATGTATGCGACATTCACCCTTTAGAGATACTTGAGAGAGTAGTCTATAGAAAAAATCTAGACTTGAGAGAGTCAGATTAGAATCTAGGCATGAGAGAGTCAGATTAGAACCACATAAGCAAGAGATAGAAACTTAGACATAAGTTATGTTTGCTATTATGCATCGCATGCACCCTAGAGATAGGATATGAGAGTATGCGGTCACCTTGTGTATGTGTGCATCATTCATCATCACATAGACAAGAATAGAGACTTAGACATAAGTCCTATCGACATTTTCGTATACATTGCATGCGTCTTAGAAATAGGAAATACGAAATTTGCATTGAGAGATGACATGTTGTTTTTTATGTGTAGCATGATCGCATAACTTGAACGCAATCTTATGAAGTGTTAGCTAAACCCCTTCTCAACCTGTTCATCGCATACTCATTGTAATTCTCGATTTCATCAACTCTTTATTTGAATCTGTTACTTAGGAATTAAATTTACTGTCGCATATTAATTCAGTAGTCCCTGTGTTCGACCCTGGACTTACCAGGAAACCTAGTGAGGCTTATACTTGGGTTTTACTAGGAAAACTTGCATGTGCAACGCATAACACATCACCGCAATTCATACTATAATCACATCACATTTACAACGCATCAGTAACTCGATCTTAATCCTGAGCTAACTATGAACTCCTGTTTATTCGAGATTGCCCTTAGATTTGCATAATTGAGAGTTGGATTAACAGCGCCGGCTCAATAAGACTCCCATTTCAGGGGTAAGAACAGATTGATAGTTGGGGACATAAGGTGCAAGACGGAGTTCACGTCTACTCAATTTAGGGATGAGAGAAAGGTTGTTCTCTCAAGTACTTAATCCAGGTCTTGAACAAGGAGCCCCACCCTCTTACAGGGCTGAGAGAGTTTGGTTTAGTGATTGGACCACAAACCAGCTGTTCATTAGAGGATCAATAGGGACTTGAGAAATAAGACGTAATCTTGGGGGTAAAACAGATATTTGACCCAGCCGTTATTACGAACAACCTATGAAGGGTTGACTTGTTAATTATGGTTAAATCATGTGGACATAATATATCTATAGTGAAGGGAGTGCAACTATGGGCTTTAGTAGAGTGACCCATTAGTTAACGAATGGAGATTAATTTGGTCTAATGAGTTTAGCAATTAATCTCGGATCGTTGGAGCCCATGATCTGTAGGTCCGCGAGGTCCCCCTACTAGCTCGTAACGGACTAGCTCTACAATAGCATGATAAGTTAATTTGAAACTTCAAATTAGAATTAAGGGAATTAGTAATTGTATGAGATATAATTACATGTTTAATTTGAAATTTAAACGGAATAGGAGAATTTATGTATATTTAAATATGATTTAAATATATGAAGATGGATATGTGTTAAAATTAATTTAATATTTGATATTAAATTAATTAAGTTTTATTTAATAATTAATTTATGAAATTAATTAAAATTTTCATTTTTAAAATAAAAATAGATTTTATAAAATTGAGTTTTGATTTTTTGAGATAAAATTTGAAAATTAGAAAGCAAAACACTTAAATGGAAAATGAAGATTTTCCATTATCCATCTTTGAAGTAGCTCACACATAATGCATCTTCTTGGCCTTATCTTCTCCAAGCATGAGCTGCAACTCATGCAAGTGTCTCCTTTACATGTTGATCTGCAATATAATGAAGAGATTGGAGTGAATATCGACATGCAATCTATAGAGAATTTCAGAGAAAATTCGGGTTGAGGAAAGAGTTCTTCAACAAGATTACTGTAATGAGCATTTCTCCTTCATCCCTTGATTCAAGCTTGCTTTAAGTCCCACAACTCAATCTAGAGCACCAAGAGAATATTGAGGAAGATCTTGAGGTGGTTTACAACAAGATTTGGAGAAGATAGCAGCTGGAAAAGAAGTTTTGAAGAAGTTCTACAAGAATACGTCTTGAATCTCACTTGTTTTTTGTAAGAGCATGCTTAATATTTTGCCAAAATTAGTGAATTTGAATGCTTAGATGATCCTTGTGCTTCCGCTGTTGCTGATACAATCCTACAACCACAACGTACACAATATCATATTGTTAGTTATTAGATCGTATACCATTGTATATACGATCGTATACAACATGGAATATATTCGCGTAGTTTATAATATACAATCGTATACCATTTTATAGGTGATTGTTTGTCATACATATTTTTATTTATGTAATTTTAGTGTTTGATCGATTATTATAATTGGCATATTGTAGATCAATGACGTTACTTTGCATCTTTGTACACTATAGTGGGAGTGGGACCAGACCGGAAGTAACTATATTGGTGGTCACATGAAAGGTCTAAAGATTAGACACGATATATCGTGTAGTGAACTAGTAAGTCTTCTACACCAACAATTAAATATTGATCCAGATAGATTTCCATACATATTAAACTTCGTTACAATCTATGGTCCAAGCCGCGCCCCCCCCCCCCCCCCCCCCCCCCCCCCCCCCCCCCCCGATCAAGATAGTCGATGACGAAGATTTTAGTTATTTTTCTAAGGCAATGTTGCATCCCAGATGCCTCTATTTGTATCAGTCACACCACTTGATATTCATGGAACATACACTGAAAACATATACCATCAGCACAATCTGACCATTCTAACCATTCCAACTACTCACGACTTTGGCGTTCCAACTACATTTTGACATAACTTGTCTTCACTAGATGATAACATCAAACCATGTAACCTTGGAGACGATGGAAATGAAACTTGGATGGGTCACAACATCCAAACGAGATGCACCTTACAGACTCATACTGAATATGGGTATGGACAACCTCTAGGTTCACAATCAGTTCCAATACCTTTTATTTGTGTTCCAAACCCACCTACTCCAATCCTACCAATGATGATGCCCTCAGATCCAATACAACAAAGTGTTTATACCCAGTCATTTGTATATGTATATAGAGCATCCGATGGCCCATCTTATGATGAACTTATCTCAATACCTCACGATTGTCTGAATGAAAAGGATATAAAGGTTTGTCAGATTTTCTTTTCCAAGTATGATTTATTTGTTAAATTGTCAATGCTTGCAATAAGGAAGAATTTTGACTACTGTATAAAGAAATCGATGTAGAGATTATTAACCGTGCGGTGTTTAGTGGAGGAATGTATGTGGTGGGTCCGTGCAAAAAAAATTAGTAGGAAGTGATTTCTTTAAGGTGACAAAGTATCCAAGCAAACATGCGCACTTGAAATAAGGAGTGGTATATTGGGATTGGTGTCCTAATTCTCCTGGAGTCTCATTGTTTTGTAAAGATACATATTGTTCAATGAATAAAACAAGTGTTATTTAATTATGGTATTTACTCATATCCAATAAACAAAGCTCCTTGGTTATCTTATGTGAACTTATACATGTATATGTGATATACAAGTGGATCATGCCTCAAGTGATAACTTAAATAGATATGTAGTATAAAGATTAAGGTGGGATACCTGATCCTAGTGACACTATGGATACGACCCGCTTTGTAAAGGTTTGCAAGTGTTGTAAACTACTATAGATGGTTGATCCTGACCATTCATGTGGAGACATGCAAGCGGGGGTGTCCTATACAAAGAGTTTGTATAAGACCTAGACCACGAGATGACTAGACTCTGTATATAACGTCGTTGATACTAGATACTTACATCTCACTTAAACGACCATAGGTGACACGACCCCAATCTGAGTGTTTTGGAAACTTCTGCCTTTGAGAGCGGTTCTTTGATTAGTATGGGTGAGAGTGGCCAGATTGCCAACTCAACATGCCTACCTTTTTAGAGACTTTTCTGATCTGGGAGCTGGGAACTCAATCCACAAGATGGAATTCAATCATTTCCTGAAACAGGGATAAGTAGAGAGATTACTCCTTTAAGGACTGATTCCGGTGCTTGAACATAGTGGCCACAGCTTCTCTTTGGAAGAGAAGACTTAATCATAGTAGGACTATGACTCATGTTCATTAGAGGTATCAGTGGTACTTAAAGAGACAAATGTAACTACAGGGGCATAATGGTTATTAGCCCAGCTGTACTTACGAGCGACCTGTGAAGGGTTGTCGCACTGTTCATTGGTTAAGATGGACACATAATATATCTGTGGTAAGGAGAGTTCAGTTGTCGGTCTTTAGTGGAGTGCCTGACAGTTAACGAATGGTGGATCTCATGACTAAAGAGTTTAGTTAGTTATTCACGTGTCGTTGGAGCTTTGAGCTACAGGTTCATGAGGTCCCCTTGGTAGCTCAATGGATTCAGTTGAGGATCAGTTCTTGGTGTTGATTTGAAATGTTCAAATTGACAAGAGGTATTTTGATTATATATGATATAATCGGTATGATGTATGAGATACATCTAGTGGAGGATTGATGTAAATGAGATTTACATTAAGTACTGATAACGGGCAGAAATACACATTATCATAGTGATAAGTTATTAAACAATGTTGGATTGCTTGATGAAAAATGATAAATTGCATCCATTAAGCATAAAATCTATAATATTTGCGGTCGCGTGCGTCAGTGCATGGAAACTATTGATTTTTGTATTTTTGTGCAAAATATGCATTAACGCATTGCAGAGATTGTGATCATAGAAATTCATCGGTCGAGCACAACTTCACTGCAAGACTTTGCATTAATCGCGCTCGCAAATATTCACCCAATAATAATCACCACAACATGGTGGTCGTATCCAGACGAAAGGAAAATTAAGATCGATGGGACAAAAAGCTGATGACAGTTGGATCAAAATTAAGTTAACAGCCGATAACGGTCACAAAGTATATCCAGCTTTATCAATGACATTTATCTGGTGCGTCAGTCAGTAATTAAAGCTGTCCCATCTGTACAACCAGGAGAGAGAAGCCGCCTTTCACCTTTTGATGCCCTATAAATACCAAGTGCATTCTTTAGAGAAGGGGTTAAGCAGTTGATTAGTTCACCTTTTTTAGTTCATGCCTCTGTCCATAGTTTTCTTTCACCTTTTTAAGGCGGACGCGAGGAAGAAGTTGTGCCGGTAAATCGTTCCGACAAGCTTGGAAGAGCACCGGAAGGTATCAAGGCAGAGAGAGGGCCGACTTCTGTGGAAGCGGGAATATCTTTAGTTCAGAATAAAGATTCCAGTGTAAAAAGCCTCGGTTAGCAAGGAATTGCTACCAGGCTCTCTACCTTAACTTCCATTAGTATTTTGTACTTAACTTATATATATAAGAATGGAATTTCGTTCTCTATATCTGTCACTCTCTACCTTAACTTCCATGAGTAGCTAAATTAGTTGAATGGGTTAAGAGGCATTTAACTAGCATAATGAGGGAATCTTCATTCTTTGTGATTAGCTTGTTTGTGTATGTTTCATTCGTCTATTAGAGATACTCGGGAGGGTAGTCTAAGGACAGGATCTAGATTTGGGAAGGTCAGATCAGAATCTAGGTTTGGAATAACCAGATTAGAATGCATAAACGAGAGATAGGTGCTTAGGGATGAGCACTATTTGTTATCAACGCATCGCATGCATCTTAGCAATAAGATATGATTGTATGCGGTCATCTTACTTTCATGCATTTGCATCAACACATAGGACAAGAGTAGAGACTTAGGAATAAGCTCTATGGACATTTTGCATGCAACACTTGTGTCCTAGATTTAGGAGCATCGTATTTACATTGGAAAATGACTTGATGTGCATGGTAGTAACATGGTCACATAGTTTGACGCACTCTTTACATTTAATTTGCTCTGCTCCACATTTAATTTGTCAAAATTGTACAATAGAAAAGTTGTACAATTTCATAAGTCCTTGCGAATACGTCACTCTTTACATTCTAGCGATCGATCGTCTCGCATGCGATGTAAATTGCCTTTGGATCGTTTTAAATCGATTGTCACATGCGGTACAAATGCATTGATCGTTTGCATCCATGATTGATTGTCGCATGCGCTGCAATTGCATCGTTAATTTTCGTTCTCGATTGACCGCTGCATGCAATGTGAATGCATTGTTCATTTTTATCCTCGAGCGATCGTCGCATGGGGTGACATGTTTTCTGCAAAACAAAGACTTGGACATTCCATTTTACCATTGCAATGGGTTAGCGGGTGTGCTTCCGATACTTTACAATTTTCGTGTTTCTAAGCCAATTTCTATACGGTCGATGCAACTTTTCCTTCTTTTTGGCACATAATCTAAATAAAACGGTATAAATAACTTGTATTTCTACAAGTTATCAGTGGGTTATTTTTCTGCATTTTTCTTGAAAATATATGAGGTTTGCTTGATAGATAATTTCATTTATTGGCACCATAGATTGTAAACTTTTATGTTGATTTGATCAATGTAATGGTATATTGTTTGGGAATTTTATATTTTCAATCAAGTATGTATTTTTGGGTCATTCAGGGTCAGAAACAATGTTATCTAGAGCCCAATTTTTCAGAGAAAAACAAAGGATTTGCTTATGTCTCGTGGCACCTGGTATCTTAGCATGCGATGATAGCTTGTGGCAAGATAGCATGCGATGATGGCTTGGGGTGGGATGCATTCCATGCGATGGGGTTATGGTCTTGTAAAGTGGAGGATGTTAAAGGTAAGTGCGTCAATGCATACCATGCGTTAACACTTAAAGGGCGAAACGCAAACCCATGCTGCAAGTAGCATACCCATGCAGCAAGTCAATACCCATGCGGTGAAGGGACTTAGGCATGGTGGATGCAATGCTCACAGTCACATGTGGAGGGACGATGTCGTTGCATTGAGCTTCATTGTCTAATGGATGTGATATTCGCAACCCATGCATCGAGCGAGGCACCATGCATCGAGCACTTTGTCTGTCATGCGTGGAGTTCAGTGAAAATCCCTTGTCTTCCTCAATTTGTGTGTCATGGAAGGTACCTGGTAGATAGCTGATCGCATGAGTCTTTTCCAACAAAAAGATGATAGTTTTCCTTTGTAATTTTAATTTTGTTAAAATTAGGGTGTCAATATTTGGTCTACCATAGCTTTTATATAGTTTTATATGCATGTGATGTATTGTTTAACTATGTTGCATAATGTATGTCATATAGTTTTAAAATCCCACCTTAGGATAAACATGATCGTGCATCATATAAATGTTATACGGTTACATGATTAATATAAGCATGCTCATGCATTACAATGTAATTATTATATTTTTTGAATGCATGTTTTGAGTAAACATATACATGCATCATAAATGTTATCATGTATGTTGTAGAGAAATGAATATGTATATTTATTTTTCATGTATGATAATTATAAGTGTTATAATTAGATGAAAAATGAACTTTGCATTAAGCATGACATTACTTAGATTACTATAAATGTTATATTTAATCAAAGTCGTCATAATGCAAGCGAAAAAGGATTTTGACAAATTCATTATTTGTCAAATAATGAATAAGAAAGAACTTTGACTACCATGTAATATATTTAATCAAGGTATTATGATGACGTCATCACAATACCTCATGACTGTCTGAATGACGATGTTATAAATGTTGATCAAATTTTCTTTTTGAAATATTACTCGTTAGTTAAATTGTCGATGCTTGTAATAAGAAAGAACTTTGACTACCATGTAAAAAAGTTGACAAAGAGCTTGCTAGCTTTACGGTATTTGGTAGAGGAATGCAAGTGAAGGGTTCATGAAAAAAAAAATAGAAGGAAGTGATTCCTTCAAAATGACAAAGTATCGGAGCATCCATACATGGGACTATTATCAGATTTTGGTTTCAAACAGAAAACAATAGACATGTATTGTGACAACCAAAGTGCAATATGTTTAACTAAGTGTTGGGGTTTATGCCATAAATCTCGTAGGGTACTGTAGTTTGTAAACACGTGTATGAACAAACATTTATGATGTAATAATATGAGATATTTCCCTTTCTATTATCTATGAAATATGAGATATTTTAGTTGCATTAACCACAAACCAATAAACTAAGATCACTAGTTATCGTTGTAACTTAAGCATGTATGTGGAGACATACAAGTGGATCTTGCTTTAAGTAACAACCTAAATAGTCTGTAGTACATGGATAAATGAGGGAAACCTTATCCTAGTGAACCTTATCCTAGTGACACTACAGATGCGACCCACTTTATAGATATTACAAGTGTTGTAAGTTGCTACAAATGGTCTGATTCTGATCATTCATGTGAAGACATGCAAGCGGGGGTATCCTATACAAAGGAGTTTGTATAAGACTGGACCACGAAATGTTTAGTCTCATTATATAACGCCATTCATGACAGAGACTTTCATTTCACTAGGATGACTATAGGTAACATGACCTTAATCTTGAGTGAGTTGGGAACTCCTGTCTATGAGGGCGGTCCTTTGATTTGAATGGGTGCAAGTGGCCAGATCGCCGACTCAAACCTACTACTTCAGTGATTCGTCTGATTGGGGAGCTAGAAACTCAGCTACACAAGACGAAATTCACTTCTTCTTCGAAACAGAGGTAAGTAGATAGATTGCTCCCTTGAGGGCTGATTTCGGGGCTTGAACAATGTGATGCCACACCTTCTCATGGCCCGAGAAGTGTTCACTCATAGTAGAACTATGATGTATTGTTCATTAGAGGAATCAGTGGTACTTAAGGAGTTAGATATAACTATAGAGGCAAAATGGTAAATTGGCCCAGCTATACTTATGAGCGATTTGTGAAAGGTTATCGTACTATTGATTGGTTATATCCAATGGACATAGAAATATAATTGTAGTGCGAAGAGTGCAGTTATCGGTCTTTAGTGGAATACCCGGCAGTTAACGAATGGTCGATATCGTGATTAAAGAGTTTAGTCAGTTATTCACGTACCGTTGGAGCTTCAAGTTACATGTCTATAAGGTCCCCTTGGTAGCTCAATGGATTCAAGTTGAGAATCAGTTTTTGGGTTAATTTGAAATGTTCAAATTAACAAGAGGGAATTTGATTATATATGATATAATTAAATTGATTCAATTATATGTGATATAATTGATTTGATGTATTAGATACAATAATTAGAGGAATTAATATAAATATGATTTATATTAAATGTCATAAAAGAGAAAAAGAACTATGGTTTATATATTACATATGATGTGATAGTAAAACTATAGGTTATAAATATAATATGATAAATTAGTTATTATATTTATTTATAATAAAACGATTATTAGATAATTGTTGGTAGTTATTTATTTCTCCTTTAACTGATTGAGTGAGAGGTTTCTATCAGTCTTAATAACTGAAGAATAAAAGTGAAAATAGTTTTCATTTTTCTTTATCACAAAACATTTGATCGAGTGAAAAAAAAGCTATACGATAGCCTTTGAAAGTGTAAACAACAAAGCTTCTCGTTACTAGAAGATAGCTCCTCGTTTACTAGACGATCGAGTACCCAGTCTATACGATAGACTTAGCCTTTCTCCCATTTACTCGATCGTACACTTCCTCCTTCCCTCTACCAAATCCACAAAGAGCCCACACCTCCTGGATTCTCACAACGAGAATACCACGGCAACCGAGTGGTAGTGTGATGCGTTATTTTATGAGGTGAAATTATGGAATGAAATGCGATGATGGAAATGCGTTGAGCAACAAGTTTTCTCAACGGAATCAAAGTATAAACCCCACTGAGTTTCCTGGTAAGTCCAGGGTCGAACTCAGGGACTAGGGAAAACAATATGCGGTGATAATTTCTAAGAAGACTTTGCGGTAACCAAATAATCAAATAGTTGTTTTAAGTTATTGTTTATGGTATAAAATAAATGTATGCAGCGGAGTTATGAAAAGAGTTGATAATACGAAAGATGCGATAAATATGCGGGGAACGGGTTGAGAAAGGTTTCAGCTAACACTTCCTAGGTTGCGTTTATGTTATGCGATCATGCAACACACATATAATAGCAAATCATCTCCCGACGCAAATGCTACGGCTTTACTAGAACGCATGCGATATATGCAATGAGTCTATAGGACCTACACATAAGCCTCTATTCTTATCTATACGATGACAAAATGACACACACACAAATAAGGCAATCACATAATATAAAAACCTATCTCTAGAGTGCATGCAATGCAGGTTGGCAAATAAAGCTTATCTCTAAGTCCCTATCTCTTACTTATGCAGATCTAATCTTGCTCTCTTGAGTCTAGATTCTAACCTAGCTCTCTCAAGTCTTAGGTTCTTTCTATGGACTCTTTCTCGAGTAGCTCTAAAAGGATGTTGGGCACAGCATAAAACAAGATAATCGCATGCGATGAAGATCCTAGGTCATGTTAGCTTAGTTTTTCTCAACCCATTTGATAAATTTAGCTACTCATGCATGCTTTTAAGAGAGTGAATAGATGTAGATAAAGAAGTTCCATTGTATAGATATAGAGTTGAAATACAAAATAACAATGCAAGATGAGAATAAAGAGCCTGGTAGCAATCTCTTGCTTCCCAAGGCTTTTACACTGTCTTTTCTACTCTGTTCAAAAGATAGTCTTGCTCTCGCGAGAGTCGGCCCGCTCTCTGCTTTTTCACGCCTCTGGGTTCCCTCTCGAGCTGCCTAGAGCGATCTTCCAGTGTCTCTTCCCTTCTCTCGCTCCGCCTTCTAAATAAAAAGGAAAACTATGAACAAGGCTATTCTATCTAAGGGAAAATTCTTTAACTATCCGAACTCCTTCACTGAAGGTTGCTTTCGGTATTTATAGAGCTTCGGGTGAAATGGTGTTTCTCTCTTATGATTGCACTGATAGGATGACATTAATTCTCTGTCTGATGTGCCAAATATTTGTCACCGAAAAGTTAAGTGTCCTTGCTACAGTAGTTCGTTAGCGGCTTGTGAACTTAATTCAGACTCGATCGTCATCAGCTTTTCTGTCCCAACATGATTAATTATGCTTTTCACCCAGATGCGCCCACCAAGTTGTGCCGACTCTCTGCGGCAATCCTTCTTGAGCAGATACTTGCGAGCCCAAATCACCGGAAAGCCTTGCGGTAATGCTGCGTTCGATCGTTGATTTCTTGTGATTGCATATTTCGCCTTGCGTCAACGCATATTTTGCACAAAAATACACAAGTTAACTGTTTTCATGCGATGGATGCATGCGATCGCAATGTTATGAACTTAATGCTTTTTAGATGCAATCTTACATATTTTATCAACGTAAACTTTCATTGTTTAATAACTTAACACTGTAATAACGTGAATTTCTGCCTGCTATCACATCCCCAAATTTAAACAATGCTTGTCCTCAAGCATAAGCTAAAGATTTCCTTTAGAAAGTTGACCGCAATCTCTTTTCCTAGATTTCTCAAGGATACTTCATTCAAATCCTATACACCAAAATTTCCTTAATTCTTATTTAAGTCTCTTCTTAAAATATTTCTAAAACCTCGGGACTGCAAGTTTAACCAAAGATTTTACTAATCTTCGAGACATCGCATGATTTCATTTTCAAAAAGAAAAATTTTCCACCGGGTGTCAACTGGGATTTTAATCCTTGCATATTTCTGCCATTATTATTTTTTTCTGACCATTGCGCTGATGCCTCGCTTTCGTTTTGGCTTACCCCCACATGTGTCATGCGGACATCCAACTACGAGCAGGGTGCTCTTTCTCAGACTAAACTCATACTCATTCGGCAGCAGAGTTGCGGTCATTTATTTATGCGTTGATCCTGGCGACTTACTTTAGTTTTAGCTTGCCCCCACCTATGTCATGCAGACCTCTAACTATGGATAAGTGCCTTTCACAACTTAACTCTTATCAACATGGTTTTCCCCATTGTGTTGACAGTGGAGTTGTTATTCTCAAAATTTTCCCCCGTTTTTTTAGAGAGCTAAAAATAGCAAGGTCGAAAATGACTACCTCACCCCCAAATTTAAAATGCGGCAATGTCCTTATTGCCAAAAGATTGAAAGAAGTCATGCAATGTTCTTAGGACGTTTGGTAAAGGGTCAGTTTGAAAGAAAGCTAGCAGACCACTAACTTTTAGAAATATTTCATGAGGTAACTGTCCTATAATTAAGTTGACTCTAGTATATATGAAAAAATAGACGCATGTGTTTCATCATTGGAATCATAATTGGCAAAGAGAAAGTATGCGGTGACTTACTAAATTTATCAAAGTTAAATGATTGTGGTAATCAAAGACGATGCAGTGATAAAATGTTCAAAATTAAAATGCGACGCGATAGTGCATAATTTAGAATAAAGTCAAGGAAGAATACAACCCCCAAATTTGCATTGTCGCTCGCATTGTTTGTTGATGCATTCTGCTTTGCGGCGATCTTCCTCCTTTGGATTGCGGTGACGGAGTGAAGTAGTTGCGTCTTCATCTAGCGCCTCCGCAATCGTTCACCTCGATCATTGCAAGAAAAATATTGAGAGGGTCAAATAATATTAAACAAAACAAAATCTTTTACCGCAATCGTTCAGCACGATCGCAAATTTTTTTTTTAGAGAAATAAATATGCGATAAAAGATAACAACAAAGTGATGAAAGTTCATGCGGTATGGATGTAGAGAAAGGATATTCAAAAGGATTGCGTCCTAATGAGATTGAGTCATATAGTAACTCAGGGACTGCTTACTCGATCTTCCAGAATCTTGACTGCCTTAATCCAAACCTTTTCCCTATTGATGTTTATTATGACTTCCCCCTTGTGCACATCAATTTGAGTGCGACCGGTTGAGAGGAATGGTCATCCCAATATAATGGGCGTGTCTTCATCCGCTTTACAATCCAAAATGATGAAGTCTGCCGGCAAGATGAATTTGTCAATTGAGATTGTGGCATCTTTCGACTCTCCTTCAGGATGTATTCGGGATCTGTCCGCAAGCAGAAGAGTCTCCATTGTGGGTGCGAGTTTGCCCATATTCAATCGTTTGAAGATTGATAGCGGCATTATGTTTATACTCGCCCCAAGATCTAGTGCTTGGCCACTGTAGACCCCTTCAATGGAACATGGTATTGTGAAGATTCTTGGGTCGCACATTTTTGGTGGGATCATAGCATTTTGCATTACTGCCACTGTCGCGATCTTGTCTTCATCATTTGTTTCTGTTTCAATCCTTGCGGGACTGATGGTGGCTGGACTTCTTCTATCTCATGTTCTGAAGGCTTGAGGGTGGACGCAAGTTTGGGGTTCATCTTCTCGGGCTTTTTCGAATTATAAGTCAACGGGTCCTCGGTTGTACCGGCATTCGAGTTGGTCGTGATGGGTTCTTCCCCTACTTCCACAAGTCATTTGATCGCTTAGCAAGAGAGACTGCTAAAGCATGTGTTCCTTTCTAGTACCACCCAGCGTTGCGAGAAAACTCAGTTGAGCTCGGCAAGCTCCTTGCAGTCTATTTTTAAGCTCGCCTGGCAATTGTCCAGCTGAATTTCGAGATTCGATATGGACGTTGCTTGATTCTGAAGCACTCTGATTTTTTCTTCTCAATGTATTGGCTTCAACAAGCTCTCTAAGGACAAGATTGCAGTGATTGCGAGCTGCTATGCTGTGTCAGGCATTGAATCGTTGTTTGCGGAAAAATGTGGGTGGGTGCCTTTCTTTTTGCACCACTGGGTTTGAAAGCTTTGTTGTTGATTTTTTCACGCGAATTTGGGTTAGTTTCTCCACCCGGGGTTGTACGTATCGGAATAGGGTTGTTCTTTATGAAATACCACTGACTGCGGATTTTCTGGACTATTCTTTCCATCGGATGGGCATTTCTCCACAATGATGACACAACTTGCTGTCGTTTGAGCAATTGCATTGGACCTACCTTTTCTTCGCCCCGTGCTATTAATTTGCGATTGCCTTGTATTCAAAACTCATCATCGCAATTCATTTGATTCTGGAGGGATTGATAGCTCCGCAGCGAAGCAGGGTTCAATCCTGGTAAAACATCTCCATTCTGCAAGTAGTCTGGAAGCCGTTATATGGACAGTGGTTCTTACCAGCCTCTTGAACCTTGCCCAAGCATCACTGAGCGATTTGTCAGTTTCTTGTTCAAAATTCGTTATTAATTTCCTTCTCCTGGCATTCTCGGTTGGTGGGAATATTTCTTCATGAACTTTTCCACCACTTGCTCCCACGAAGTTATCTCTCCCGATTCGAGAGAATATGGCCATTTTCTTGCTTGATCGCATAAGAAAAATGGGAACAAAGTGAGTCGAAGTTCCTCGGTGGAGATATTCGGGAAAACAACACTGAAGCTCCGGAGGTGGCCATGCGGGTCTTCGCCATGCCTCCCTCCAAACTGCCCAGCAGTTTGGATCATCTGCAGCATTACCGGTTTCATTTGAAACCTCGATCCATCTAACGCTGGCCTCATGATTCCTGGAGAGAAATCGTAGAGGTTGAGTGACACATAGTCCCCAATGGTTCTATTGTGGTCATTCGACAGAAGGATGCGATTGGCCATTATATTGTTTGCGTTTGCGGCCCTTTCTTCCGGTTGTTCCGCGATTCTTGGGGTTCTGCCTTGTTATTGGCAGTTGTCTTTTAATCGTCGTCAAAACGTCCATTCAATCTTTGGGTCGTAATTCACCAGAGATTGAGATGTGCAAAGAAATCAAAAAAAATTACCATTAGTACACTGAATTGTCGAAGTCCACGGCAACGGCGCCAAAAACTTAATGCGTTATTTTATGAGGTGAAATTATGGAATGAAATGTGGTGATGGAAATGTGTTGAGCAACAAGTTTTCTCAGTGGAATCCAAGTATAAACCCCACTGAGTTTCCTGGTAAGTCCAGGGTCGAACACAGGGACTAGGGAAAACAGTATGCGATGATAATTTCTAAGAATACTTTGCGGTAACCAAATAATCAAATAGTTGTTTTGGGTTATTGTTTATGGTATAAAATAAATGTATGCGGTGGAGTTATGAAAAGAGTTGATAATACGAAAGATGCGATAAATATGCGGGGAACGGGTTGAGAAAGGTTTCAGCTAACACTTCCTAGGTTGCGTTCATGTTATGCGATCATACAACACACATACAATAGCAAATCATCTCTCGAAGCAAATGCTACGGCTTTACTAGAACGCATGCGATATATGCAATGAGTCTATAGGACCTACACATAAGCCTCTATTCTTATCTATGCGATGACAAAATGACACACACACAAATAAGGCAACCACATAATATTATAACCTATCTCTATGGTGCATGCGATGCAGATTGGCAAACAGAGCCAAAGAGGTGTGTATTTTGTATTTGAATATGAATTCGTTTTTAGAAAATAGCAGCAAATCTCGAGAACTCCTTCTTGAGTTTTCCAAGATCGGCTGAGGGAGCTGGTAATCCCTTTCCTCTCTAAGTCCCTATCTCTTGCTTATGCAGATCTAATCTTGCTCAATCGAGTCTAGATTCTAACCGTTCTTTCTTTAGACTCTCTCTCGAGTAGCTCTAAAAGGATGTTGGGCACAACATAAAACAAGATAATCGCATGCGATGAAGATCCTAGGTCATGTTAGCTTAGTTTTTCTCAACCCATTCGATAAATTTAGCTACTCATGTGTGCTTTTAAGAGAGTGAACAGATGTAGATAAAGAAGTTCCATTGTATAGATATAGAGTTGAAATACAAAATAACAATGCAAGATGAGAATAAAGAGCCTGATAGCAATCTCTTGCTTCCCAAGGCTTTTACATTTTCTTTTCTACTCTGTTCAAAAGAAAGTCTCGCTCTCGCGAAAGTCTGTCTGCTCTTTGCTTTTTCATGCCTCTGGGTTCCCTCTCGAACTGTCTAAAGTGATCTTCCGGCGTCTCTTCCCTTCTCTCGCTCCGCCTTCTAAATAAAAATTAAAACAATGAACAAGGTTATTCTATCTAAGAGAAAATTCTCTAACTGTCCGAACTTCTTTACTGAAGGTTGCCTTCGATATTTATAGAGCTTCAGGATGAAAGACTGCTTCTCTCTTATGATTGCATTGATGGGATGATATTAATTCTTTGTCTGATGCGCCGAATATTTGTCACCAAAAAGTTGAGCGTACTTACTACAGTAGTTCATTAGCGGCTTGTCAACTTAATTCGGACTCGACCGTCATCAACTTTTCTATCCCATCGTGATTAATTATGCTTTTCACTTAGATGCGCCCACCAAGTTGCACCGGCTCTATGCGGAAATCCTTCTTGAGCAGATACTTAGGAGTGTAAATCACTACAAAGCCTTGCAGTAATGCTATGTTCGATCGTTGATTTCTTGTGATCGCATTTTCTGTCTTGCATCAATGCATATTCTTCACAAAAATACACAAGTTAATTGTTTTCATGCGATGGACGCATGCGATCGCAATGTTATGAACATAATGCTTTTTGGACGCAATCTTACATATTTTATCAACGCAAACTTTCATTGTTTAATAACTTAGCACTGTAATAACATGCATTTCTGCCCACAAGGGCCAAGGATCAAGTCTTCCTCGATTGTGTTCGAGGATCAAACAGTTCGCGGAATTCACTAGTTGTTCATTGCGTTCGTGCTTTGGATCGAGTTTGCGTGGATGCGGGACTGGTGTTGATTAAGGGAATATGCGAAGAACAATTCTTCAAAGGTATGTCACTCGATCCTAGTTGGTTTTAACTTGAAAGCATGCTGTAATTTATTCGATGATGCATAATTGTGGTTGTATATTTGATAACTGATAGAAATACAAATTATTACAGCTCAAATTAGTAAAACAATGAGAGAAAGCGATGATAAAATAGGAAATATCATGTCTGAAAGTGCCAAACTAAAGGAATTGCGATTGCTAATGCTCATCGCATAAAAGCAGTTAATTTACCTATTTTGTGTAGGTACAATGCGATGACTTACATGAAATAGCGATCCAAGGGCACAATGTGACAACACGCTTGAAGTTGCGATCGCAAGTCATACGATCGTGAGAAGTTTCTTAAAAATTGATCGCATAAAGATCTCGCATCAAGGTGACAACATAATAAATCATGATGGGATGTAAAGCTGATAACAGTCGATTCCGAATTCAGTTGACAAGCCGTTAAAAGCCACACTGTAGCAAGTACATTGAACTTTCCGTGACTTTTAAACGGCGCAACAGAGTAGGGAAATTAATGCCGCCCATCATTGCAATCATTAGTGAGAAAAGTAGCTTCATCTTGAAATCTATAAATACCGAATGTCACTAGAGAGAGGGGGATTCACGCACATAATATACATAGAGGATGGAGAGAGCAAGGAGACAAGGCGAAGCCGAGAGAAATTTCTCCCAAACAGATCAAGAGATTGCCGGAAAGCAATACAAAGGAGAGAAGGCCAACCCTTGTGAGAGCAAGAATCCACAACTAGAACAGAGTTGAAGTGATAAAAAGCAGTGTAAAAGGCCATGGAAAGCAAGACATTGATTATCGGGCTTGTTACTTCTCGAATCCATTTGTTATTTTGTACTCAATACTTTATTTGCAAAAAATTGAAACTTCATCTTTACTTATGTTCAATCTCTCCACACCATGCATGAATAGCTAAATTTCTGAATGGGTTGAGAAGTACTTAGCTAGCATGACTTAAGATATACATTTTATGCGATCATCTTGTGTTATGTATATGTCATTCATCATTTGGACGTACTTGAGAGAGTAATCTAAAGATAGAATCCAAGCGTGAGAGAGTCGGATTAGAATCTAGGCTTGAGAGAGTCAGATTAGATCGCATAAGCAAGAGTAGAAACTTAGAAATAAGCTCTATCTGCTGTTTCTCATACACATTGCATGTGTCCTAGAAATAGGAATTGTGGCATTTTGCATTGAGAAATGTAGTACTGATATTTATGTATAGAATGATCGCATAACTCGTGCACAATCTTGGGTAATGTTAGCTAAACCCCTTCTCAACCTCTTCATCGCATACTTATTGTAACTCTACACTTTCATCACTCCGCGTTCGACTCCGTCGCATAGGAAAATCTAAATCAAAACACCATCCACCTCTTTTCCACCATCGTAGTAGAATCAAAGAGTCTGTCGCATATCTATTTAGTAGTCCATGTGTTCGACCCTGGATTTACCAGGAACCTAAGAAGGCTTATACTTGGGCTTTGTTAGGAAAACTTGCATCATCGCATAACACACATAATCACATACTCACGCCATCACATCATAAATCCGCGCATCAAGTTTTTGATTTGTAAATGCTTTATTCTTTCACAACGATCTTGCTTCCACTCACTAGCTTTCTTGTTCAAGAGTTCCTTCACTAAAAACCCTCAATTTCCTGACAGAATAAAACATGTAGTCATTTGAATGCATTTTATAATACATGAAATAGAAAAAGGCGAAATCAAAATAGAGAAAATCAAGACAAAAAAAAGAACTTATCTAATTGTTTGACTAAAGCTGTGACACATTCCAAACTCAAATACTGTTTAGGTCTACTAAAAGTAGTAGACCTCCAACCAAAAGTTGAAACTACAAAACAAAAAAAGGGTTTGAGGAAATTCTTTAGCCCAAGATGAAGAATTTGTAAAGAATATGAGCTAAGAATTACCTTAATCAAGAGCAACACCAATTGAACCATGCATTAGCTCACCTCACATCAGAAAACATAATTTGTTAAAGACCATTGAACAATAGAAAATAACTAACTACTCTTCAACTTTGTAAAATCTCTTTTAAATATTCAGAGAGAAGAAAATCAAAGAGAGAGAGTTCATAATTTTGAGAATTACGTAAAAGCTCTAAAACATCTTTAAACCTTTACATAAAAGAAAGAACTCATACTTTGGATGTAGGTCTATCTGATCGAACCACTTAAACCATTGTGTTGATCTTCCTCTTCTATTTACATTTATTATACTGCATGTTAAAGATCTTCATTCTCTTCTTCGATTTCACTAGAAAACCTCAAGAACACTCAAACAAAAAGATGATGGAGAGAGTTAGATCCTAGAGAGAGAACAAAAACATTCAGAAATGATAGATTTGATGAGATAAGTGAGATTTTACCCTTCTAAATGCTCTAACTACGTGGCTCGTTCTTCATCACACAAGTCACCTACCACTAAATTTTGATTTTGGGTCAAATCTGTTACTGAACATTTCAATAGGCCTACATTTAAAGTTAAGCTTTTATATCAATTAGCTCACTTTTAATACCCATCCTCCTCCTCCTCCTTCTCATTCTGCTTCATCATCTTCATTATCTTCTTCTTCTTTTTCTTTTTCTCCTCCTACTCCTTCTTTTTCTTCTCCTCCTTCTTCTTCTCCTTCGATTTGATCTCGGTCTCTCTTTCTAACCTACACGCTCTAACATCCAACAACCACCGTTCATGCCCAACCATTGATCTACTGTCGCTGTCGGTGAGCCAATCTTTCTCTCTCTACTCGATTCACTCTCTCTATTCCTCTAACGCTTAGATTCGTGCAACCCAATTCTCGTCACTATTGTCTTGTCGACACCAATGCTAGAGTTCGCCAGATTTTTGGCTGTTGGGGGTAATATTTTGGGTGTTTGGGGTTAATTTTGTTTGATTCTTGAACACACATTAAGTTTTGGTGTTAAAATTGATTTACCCAGGAAGTTGGATGCAAGATTTGAGTTTTGTTGCTTTTAGATAGTTATGATAAACATTGTTATCAATGTTTATCATAGATAGACGCTGATAAAAGTCTATCAGCGTCTATCTGTGGTAGAAATTGATATAAGTCTATCATTGATACTATTAGTAATAAAAACCGATACAAGTTTATCACTGATAAATACTGATAAAAGTCTATTGTTGTCTATTAATGATAGAAATTGATAGAAGTCTATAATTGATACTATCAGTGATAGAAACTGATACAAGTCTATCACTAATAGATGCTGATAAAAGTCTATCAGTGATAGAAACTAATAGAAATATATTGTATCTATCAGTGATAAAAACTGATAGAAGTCTATCATCGATACTGTAATGATAGAGACTAATACAAGTCCATTACTAATAGACGCTGATAGAAGTCTATCAATTTCTATCAATATTTTTTTTTTCTTTTTTTGCTTTTTCTATGAATAATTTGACATTTTTTCTATCTATGAAAATTTCCCAAACTTTATATTATTTTGTAATTATTTTTTCATTTTTTTAGATTTCTATTATACATCAATATTTACACATACATTTACAACAGACATCTATCTAAATATTGTCTTACTCTATAGAAATTGTGATTAAAAATGGCCAATTATAGTCTAATTAAGCCCCAATAAAAGTTTGATTAACTAATTATAACAATTTTTATCAATTTTCATTAATTTCCATAATTTTTCCCAAAATTTCCATCGATATTTCCACAAAATTGAGACTTTACCATTCCTATCGACATCGATATTTTGAATTTTGATCTCATCCAACATACATTAATGAATGAAATACAATAGATTAATCTTATCAGATGTTTAGATCACTAAAAAGAAAAAAAAATACATGTATTACAAGTCCAAAGTTTTTTGATACACTACAAAAGATAAAATTTTTCCCCTACATTTTCCTAATGTTGATTGATTAAAATATTGGTCCATTGAATTAATGATACAAAAAAATGTTGTAAAAGATTAAGACAAATCTTCATAATTGACTTTTGCATTGGATATCCGTCTTTTCCACCACGGCCATAAAAGAGAGATCGGGTTGCAAATGTGATTTTATACGTTATGGCTTCTGAAAATAAAATAAACTTGTTACGAGAAAGTACCTCCAAACATTGATTAGATATACAGAAAGGCGCACGAGACAGAAAGAAATCATCCAAACTTTGATTAACATTTCCATAATTAATGTTAATTATTTCAGAAATTTACAAGACAAAAGTATGGAAGCCATTTTGATCTTTTCCCACCCATGTAATGAATACAATTGCTTGCTCTTGGAGATATATGCTAAACTATTGGCTTAGCATGGTGAGTGATTTTAAAGCATGTAATATATACCCATTTGGACGATGTACACCTCATTCTCAAGAGTCAAGCCTAGCGTAAAATTGTTCAGCCACATTATCCATATTTCCAAATTGCATACTTTCAGATGGTTTCCAGTGCCGCTTTCGTTGATTAATAAACCAATTGTTAATTTGCTTCGGATCTAGTCCTGTTGTCTCTGCCAGCGCAACCTTATCAGCTTCCTGAACGATTGAGAAACACGCCATCAATAAAATAATTTTCATCACTATCACGTTAGTTAAACTCTTTCTAAAGACAAAATCTCAATGCAAATAAGTTTCAATCAGTAATTTTTACACAAAAACGCAGTTCCATGGGGCCTCAAGGCAGCCAACGAAACACCCTGCTTGTGTTGCGACAAGACATGAGCAGCACACTTGGAATTATCATTCAACAAATCACAAAATTAAAAGTTGGGATAGTTCAGGTTCACTATTGACAGAAATAAAATATCACGGCAGCCTACATTAAATGCAAACACAATGATAGATCACGATAACTAATAGTTACTGACATCAGGAGGTACTGAAAACTGTAAGTGCCAAAAATAGTTGGTTCGAGGAGTAGAAATATCACTAGGAATATTTGCTGGTGGAGAGAGAATATACCGTTGGATATGGCCATTTATAGTGAACATTCCACCAATCGAGCAGTACTTTCCTTCCTTCTTTAGGCAGTTTTCCTTTCTTCTTCTTCTTTGAAAATTCCAGCTTCAAGGTACCAATGTGGCTACCAAATCTACTTAAGAGCATATCTTTAAGACCTTTGTCTTCTAACCTCATTTGACCATCTTGCAATTCCCTCTCTCCCCAGTTAAGCTCATCGTCTGATGACATGGCATCCTCATCTGCAAAAATGAATGCGTAACCAAAAATCGATTTTCAGCCAGGCATACATCGAAAGGAGAGAACTGCCAAAAGACAGCCCAATATTTATCCAATGAGGCATCAAACAAAGATAAAGACTGAATCGTCTTAAACAGAACCACTATATGATATAGGACCGGCCATCCTATATCATAACACAAAGATTCGAGAAAATTCAAATATTCGATGGCCGGTTAAAAAGACCAAGTAGCCACCAATGTAGACACACAGCGGACGTCATATCTTCATTATAGATCATTTATAAGTGAGCACAATCACATGAGGTCTTCTGGGTGAAATCAAGATCAAAACCTTGAGTACTTATATCCAAAATGGACAATATCATATTGTTATTGTAGAGATTCATCTACCTTAACCAGGAATAGAATGGTATAGCTATATAATGATCATGTACAAATTCATGATAGTCATTTCAGGTAATGGTAAGTGTGACATCCCAAGCTTCTAGAAAATTTAGGATAATTATCTCGAATTATTGAATTCCAGTTTCCTTTAATTTTAGTAATTTGGGATTTAATTGAGATAATTGTAAAACCTCGTCGATTAATTTGCACTTAAAGGCTCAAAGGATTGAATTAATTATCTTGGAAAAATTGGATTTTAATTCCATTTGATTTTAGAGATAATTGATTTATTTAGTTTTAATTGATATGGATGTGTTAATTAAGAAGGTAGAGGAGAAGAATTTGGAATTATGAAAGGGTTTAAATCCAAAAAGGATTTTGGATTTTGGAATTGGATTTTATTAAGGACAAGGGAAAAGGTTTTTGTTTTTTTTTTTTAAATATATAATGTATTTGAATATCTTGAGTGGTTGAAGTGAAGATTAGTTTCATATTATTTAATGAACATCTTGTATTTCATAAAAATTAGGGACAATATAATCTTTATGTAAGGGCCATCCTACCCAACTTTCAGGCATTATAATAGACGTAAGTGCCTACGGTTAGAGAAAGGAAATTATTTAAGTTCTTCTTTTAAGCCTCGTTAAGCATGCGAGCATAAAAAAAAATGAAAAATAAAGGAAATCTTCTTGCGTGAAGAACCTCAGCCACAACTGTCTGCTCAACTTCTTCACTAGCCACCAAAGCACGCTACCGTCACCATCTACTGCCCGGCCACGCCGACATCTCCTCACGCCAGTTTCAAGCTGAACGTGCGCAATACCAATTCGGATTCATCTCCTCACGCGAGGTACCTTGTCGTTCCAATCCGCTCCGGTTCATCCGCGCGCAGGCCGAGCATCCCAGCCATTTTGCCGCGCTAGATCTAACATCCTCGCCGTCAGCCCCTTTTGCCCGCCGAATTATTGGATTTGTTTAGTAAGGCCTCTTTTCTTCAAGATTTCATGATTTTCTCTTGAAATCTTGGTTAGCTTTGCATGGCTATCAAGTTTTGGCATGAATTTTGATGTTACCCATAATGTTTTGGAGGTTAGATTGAAATTTCAAGGTGTTTAAGATTGCGACCCAACAAATTGAAGCGTTTTGGCACATTCTTGGAGGTGGGAGTTGAGATTTTAAGGCGATTTTTTTAGCAGGCTGTCCAATACGGTTAAGGGTGTTGGTAAGATTTGGGGATTATTGAATGAGTTTTGTTTGTTTTTGACCCCAAAAGTTGAAATTAAATGTTGTGTTTTGCATTAGGGACCTTGAACCAAGATTCCTAAGCCAAGAAAGGAATTATTTTGTCTGTTATTTGAGCTTAAGCCTTGATGTAAGTGACACTATTACCAGTACCTTCGTGCTAGGCGCTGTAATTTAGATTTATCAAGTTACTTAATGGAATCTAGAAGTCAGATTTGGAAGTTGTGATACCTTTTTGTTGTATGAATATTTTGGGGAGTTTGAGCATGTTTGAATCTGTATGTTATGTTATGATACGAATTGTGGGATTACTCGTGAAATTTATGTATGTGATGCATGATTAGACCAGTAGGGGTGATATACCGTCTCATCTCGATGCATGTTTTATTACAAGAGACTGACGGGTCTAGTTTCATATTTGACAGTGCGCCCTTGAGCCGCTAGACATGCGTGAATCAACAGGTTCATGTTCATGTTACTTTTCCATGTTTGACAGTGTGCCTTCGGGCTGCTAGACATGCGTGAACCGACAAGTTCACATTCATATTTCTTTTTCCATGTTTGATGGTAATGTCCATCAAGCTACTAGACATGCGAGTTAATAGGAGATAAGTTATCCCTTAGTTAGCTATTCAGAACAGTCGAATAGCTTCATTATGTATGTCCCACTAACCCAGACATTCATTGCATGTGAATGCATATCCTGATTCGGTAATGGGATCTCTTACTGATTATTTTATACTCATCCTTTATGTTTACACATTTTTTAGGTAAGAGCAAGAATACTCGGATGATTGAACAAGAGGAATCCGTGATAGTGTCAAAGGGCTAGAAAACGATTCCGCATTGGGTTCATATGTTTTTTTTTTCTTCATGTTTTACAATTTTCTTTTCATGAACTTGTTTGAAAGAATTTAGGTGTTAGAGATTTTCATTTTTAGTTAATTTTCCTTATTTTAAAATTTATGTTTTCGTATACCCCGAATCAAACGTATGAATTTTTAGTTGAAATTTATTCCCTTATTTAAAACAGTCCATTTTCCTTATTTTAAACGAAAATATTTTATGCATACATATAGTAATGGCCCTATGAGATGTCTTAGAAAGTCCAAAATTCAGAATGGTCAAAAGTTTACTCCAGACATCCATAGTAAATTTTTCTACAGCAGCTGCAAAAAAATAAATCAAGAGCCTCATATTTCGAAAAACCTTAATCCAAATTTTGAGGCTCTTGTCAGGTTAAACGACCTTACATTCATTTCCAGTCAGATTTTTCATGGTCTGTTCTTCAAATTTATCTAAAGCTCAGACCCTTGGGTTTTTTCTTTTTTTTTTTTTTTAAGCAAAAAAAAAAAAAGAAAAAGGAAACACCTAATTTTAGGAATATTAATCGGTTCTCTCTCTAATAAAGGCAAGAAGCATACCGCCCTTCACGTTGTAATAATTATCTACCATTTATAACAATATTTAACTCACTTGTGACACAATTAAATGGCTGGTTCCTAGGAGATTGAATGCATATAATCAAGCTTTGCTGTCTAAGTACGCCCTGTTGCTCAAATCACGCAAGTATTTTCCATTCATGCATCTAAGCACAGGGGGTCTAGTGATCAAGGCATCACAATCGTCCTGTTGATTCTTTGAGAGACCTTGAAGCTTTAGCAAATGTTCCAAAATCTACCTTATAATTCACAAATGGTTTGCCATTTCCACGAACGATACGACTAACTACTCTAAGCTCCAGAAGACAACCAACTATTTGTCTAAAATCTTGCAACATCCTTAAGCTAGGAAGATAAATAGGAATAAAATGTTTAACCATATTCCCTAATTTTAAATTATTACAAACAATTAAAGTTTCCAGATGCACATACTAACAGAACATAAGAGTTGAGAGAAATTACATATAACGTTTTGCATGTTTCTATGTTAATATAAAAACCGATATTAAAGATTATGAAACCAATAACTCTCTATATATCTGATATTAATATAATTCTATATGTAAAACATTTACAGAACATAGTTCGAACAAAATAATCTTGCAATCTCGAGAGTAACATGCCTAGATGTTAAACATTTCTAGAAATCAAGGTCATGCCAATAGACAATCAACTATTGTATTACAATAAGCCACAGAAGAAGATTTAAACCTCCTACGAGGCTCGACTAAACTGCTGACACTGTGCATTGATGGGTGAAAAGTTCAGAGGAAAAGTAATTATAGCCCTTCAAGTTTTACCCAGAATTTTATTGTTGTGCCAGGGCTTTTAAAGTTTAAAATTTTTATCTGCTGCCTTTTCTCAAACTTGAACTTGATCCCTACCAATAAACTGTGTTCCCAAATTAGCGTGGTATCAAAATTATTACCTATAAGTCATACCTAACTTACTTTTATTGTAATACTACAGGCCGACACTTTATAAATGTTCACAAAATTCTTCTTTTCACTCAAGGCTATTTTCTTTTATTCCTCTCATTTAAACCACAGACGGCCCATCAAAAAATTGACTAGAATTCCGTAATCATTCATTTTTATGGTTTGTAGGAAAGGACTAGACTTGGGTTTAAATACCATTTTTATCTTCTTGGTCTTTAAAATTCCTGAAAGATGAGGGCAAAAGATGACTAGCAGCCCTCAACATTTCTGAACGAAAGTACTCAATGTCCTTAGTGCATTCTTATTCTTCATTCCATAAGACAAAATACTAGAAATAAGCTCATACACGTTTAGTCTCTAAATTTTGAGGTTTGTGTCTCTTTGATTGAGGTCCCAAGTTTTTATTTTTATATCAAATAGGTCCATAAACTTTCAAATGTCTTCAATAGATTCTTACACTATCAAAGTTTTTGAATTAAAAAGTATCTAATAGAAGCTTAAGCTTTGAATTTTGTTTCCAGTGAATCGCTAAAATTTTAAATTTTGTATTTAATAAGTCCTTAATCTATTGGACATATTATTCTAAGTTTTAACTGTTAAACATAAATTTGAAATTTCAAGGTTTCCTGGAATATAAAATACAAATTTATGTATAATAAATCAATTATCAATAATTTTATATATATATATATATATATATTAAATGCATATTAGATACAAAATTGAAAATTAAGAACCCAATAGACACAAAATTTAAAAGGTTAAGGACTTATTGGACTCAAAATTGAAAGTTCAAAGACTTATTTTATTCTTTTGAATATTCAAATACCAAATATACACAAACCCAAAAGTTCAAACCCTAAACTTTAATTTAACCTAGAAGTAATCTACTTGTCATCGTTGGGTATTCAGGGAAAACAAATTAGTATATTGCATTATTTTACATTATTATTCATGAAAAAATAATTGTTTAAAACAGAAACCAACACTTCTATTTGCATCTTTAGTGGTCTCTTTCAGAAGTAATGAAATCTCAACGCATTATTTAGGTGGGAAAAAAGAGAGAGAGAGACAAACTCTAAGTTGTGGGTAAGTACAAGTTAAAACATCATTTATCCCAACCTTTAAGTAAGAGAGAGAATTGAATCAGAAAAAATAATGGCACTATATAAATTTATATATTTTTTAGTACTACTATATGTTATCATTCTCCTCACGTGTAACGTTTAATTCATATATTAATGCCAGCTTAACTAACTGACCTTAAGTTTACTAACCGTAACTAAAAGCTATGCAGTAACTGTATTACTAGTCCCGATAATATGACCAGATGTTATAATATAATAACCGTTACAATAGCGATAAGACTGACCATAGCCTAAACTGCAGAGCCAAGACGGAAAACCTTACTGCTAAATATCCGTTTTTAGATAATAATTCACATAATTACATTGGCCATCTCCGACAACAATCGAAAACAGAATAAATAATCAATGGGTTGAAGCTGGAAAGCGAGCAAATAAAGCAAAGTAAATCCTTCAAACAAAGCTATATTTTACGAATCTAGTTGACTATCTTGTCAGGGAGAATGGAAAAGGCGGACTCGCGGTCCAAAAGGACAAATTGGCGTGGTAACCAAAACTTGTCTTGGAAAGGGAGAAGATACCTACACCACACCAGATTAAAAAAAAGTTCAAGTACACTACGGGCTCGGGAGCAAAACCAATGAGCCTAATAGGACCCTGGATGAAATTTGATAGCATTTATTGTAGAAATCATCGAGAGCACTCTAGTTTGACAGGTATTTTTCTGACAAAAGACGGAACGGGATGTGCAACCAAGTTTTTCTCCAAAAATAATTAAAGCCTGTATCCTTGGACCGATCTGGGTCACTACAAACACCAATGGTCAAAACGACGCGACCAAATCAAGAGTCACAGCCGAGGCAGGGGGACACGGATTTGGCAGTAAAGGGCCCTCACGAATTCGATCACGATGCGCGAATTAATTTTTCTGATTAAAAGAAATAAATCCAAACGTGGGAATCTGGGACACCCGAATGACGAATCGGAGGATACAGATATGAAGCAGGCAGGTCACACGTGTAAGACACATTATGAAGCTGAAATAAAGACCCACACCAGACTATTTGTCAACAGAAAGTGGCAAGCACTAACCAACAGGAAGACTGAAGAGACAGTGCGTGGGTGAGAGAGAGGGAGAGGCCTTAAAGCTGCTTCCCAGCGCAAACCACGGGAGTCCATGTGATGTGAGACTGAGCTACACAAAACCTCCACACCCTTCTCCACCCGATACTTCTCCGACGCCCGAAGTTTTTTTTTTTTTTTTTTTTTTAACCCTCTGCCCCACCCATACCACAAAATACAGATGGACTATGGATATTTCCACATTCCTCTTATATCAATCGCTCTTCATTCCTTTCTAATGAATACCATCAATTTTCAATATCTTTACTATAACTATACTTTAATAGCATTAAAGTATACCCAAAACATCTCATTCTATTCCCAGACAAATCTTTTAATTTCTTGTATTGAAGTGACATAGAAATAAATTTGAAATTTCGAAAAAAAAGAAAATTCAACAAACTGAATTGAGTTAATATGTAAAAATAAACACTAAAATTTCGATCTAAATAATAACCCAAAAATACATTTGGTACTTAAGATGACGTCGGGGTTGAGGTTTTGTCTCGATTAAAAGATTAAAATCTTGACACACCATAAATTCACAAGTTTAACATCAATAATGATGATCCTTTGAAATCAAGATTTAAAATATTGTTATTAGTATCAATATCAAAATTTCAAAATTTAGAAATATATTGACATTGACACTTAATAGAGGAGTAACTGCAACAATCAACAAACTAAAAAAATTAAATTAAATTAATTGAACAAAAGTTCAATAGTGTAATTGTAGGAACCCACATAGTTTAGTAGTGAATAATCAAATTAAAAGCTTACAATTGAAACAAACTCCATAATTTTGGAATGGTTTGTCCAATCTTTTCATCTTTAATTAATTTCTAAATAGTAGTACTTAATAACATTTTGCCCAATCAAATTAGAAGTTATTTTAAAATTTTAAAAAATACACATGTTAATACAATGGTGGACTTAAAAGTCACCATTTTATTATAATCAAAGGTCAAGCATAATTTTGTTCCATATATTTTCACTTTCTAGCTTAATTATCCATAGTTTACATTAACTAAATAGCAAAAAATACACAGACAAAGTGTGAAAGTGAGCATAACTCAAGTCAGGCGCAATACAATATACAACATATGTTAGAAACTAAAAAAATCCATGCTCTGAATCCTCGATCCCTATTCTATTAAAAAATAATAAATCTAATTTTAATTAATTTAAAAAGCCAATTTTTCATTGCCCATCTAATTACATAATTAATACTAGATATTAATCAAACATATTCGGAAGAAAAAAACTAAAATAATAAAGTTTTTTTTTTTTTGTCAGAAAAGAAAAAGTTAAATAACAAAGACTAAAATTGTTCAGAGGTCAAAAAAGAATGTCTAAAACGAAGAGTACGAAACCAGAATTATAGATTCGCCTAAAGTAAAGAGCATTAGCTGTGGAAGTTTTTAGACTTATTTTCTTAGCTAGGCAATTAGGGTCTGCAGGATCACATAAGAACCATATCAAGAGCAATCTTCCCAAATTTGGTATCCGATAATAAAATGTTTTGGAGAAAGGAACACTAACGATATGTGATGGCTGTGTAAACTCTTGTTCGTATGCATGCTCTTAGTGCATGAATATATGACATAGGAAATTGAGGAATAAAAGAATCTACAGCTTTCTATCCTGACGAAACAGGTCATCAAAAAGACAAACTCAAACCGCAGTGTTGTGTAGCAATGGCAGATTTAAGTGAATATCTCGTGTAAAAAATAAATAAATAAAATAACATGAAAATTGATAATAACAAACCTAATGGATTATCCAAAAGGAGAAGATAATCTATATATTCAATGTGTACACCAAATAATTTAAAACCAAGTGATTTGAAATCAGAAAAATGATTTTAAATTAATTACTTTGTTGAAATGAGAAAGATTTGAAATGAATGTATTTAATATTTTGTGTTTGGATGTTAAAAGATTTGAAATGAATGTATTTAATATTTTGTGTTTGGATGTTAACTAAAAAAGAAAAAAAAATTAAGAATGTAGTGATATGGGCTTTTAACTATGATACATCAATTGAAATTAGAATTTGACAAAGATAATTAAGTAATTTACTTTCAAATCCTGCAAAATCCAAGTATTTTAGTCAAGAAAGTTTTTTTTTTTTTAAAGAAAACGGAATTTAAAATCACTTTAGATTTTAAAATCATTTTATTTACAATACCAAATAATGAAAATCATCTGAAGTCCATTATAAATTGAAATCTCTCTGAAGTTCCAAACAGACAAATAAGTAATAACAGTCCTAAATCGCATAATATAAAGAAAGCCGAAGGACCATGTTTAGCTAGTAGATAGGCCAAGCAATAACAGACTATTACAGTAGGAAAAATCAGAGATTTGAACCACAAAAAATTGAAAATGACACTTTTTCAAAACCAAGCTCATATATTGCAACTTGCAATGAAGTATTAGATTTCCTCTCTATCGGAAAATACTTCCTTAAATAGGATGGCTGGACAGACTTTTTATTGCAATATCTTATTGCACAAAAATCAGGCCAAAATATTGGGAAGATAACAAAATAAGCTGTATGAACATATCAACCATATCATACTAAGTTACTTAACAAATCTCGATCATTCACAGTATAAACCTAACTCCAATAAATTTCACAAATAAGACATTCCAAACAACACAGCTGGTTATTATGCCACGTACCCAACATAATAAGAAGAAAATAAAATTAAAACGATGAAACTCAATTGACATAAAGTTTATTTTATCAATCTCGATGTAGGATGTTCAATGTCCCCGTACATGTTATAATAAGATGATAAAATAAAATAAAGTTGTGGAAATTATTGTCAATGATTAAAAAAACAATAAATAATGTCCAGTTATACGGAAAAAAAACTCAACTATATCACATCATAGTCGCCAAGACAACACAACTCCGAGTGTATGCCAAAATATTAGACCTAATAAGTTCAATAAAATAGCTTAATATAAAATAGATTGATCTTCGCCGCAATCACATGACCATCGGATGTTTTTCTCCTTAAAATTTAAATCAAGTTGACTAAAGATGGTGGCGAGAAACAAGTAAAACAGTATGTTAGATCAAGATCACCCCCATTGAAGGCGCTGAAAGACGATCTAGAGGGGAGGAATATTTTAATTTAAAGATGACGACAAGACAGCATATCTGAAAAGGTAAATTGGACCTCTCAATAAATAATATTAGTTTCCGACTATGACCTATGAGATTGCTATTCCATGATCTAGTCCCTTTTGCAAAGCTACATCTTTAATCAAAGATGAAGTGAACACATAAAGCTGCCATATTCAGTCATTTGCACTTGCAGATTTCGCAAATAGCGGAAAAGGTGCGTGTGTGTGGGGAGGAAGCAGCCTTCCTCATGTAGAAATTCTTGATGAAGCTCTATAAGCCTTTGACAATGCATTTCTAGTCTAAACATTAAAAATTTATCGTATGAGCACAGATAAAAGTATTTTTAAGGGTATGGAAAAAGGATGAAGATGTGACTGTGATCCATAGAAAAGCAAGAAAGTAGCCTTGAAGAACACGCTTGTGTTTGTTCTTCGGGGAAACAAATCTTACTAATAAGATTATTTTATAAATACGAGTTTATTTTGTGTTCATAATCCTTAAATCTTTTATATTGGAAACTCTATATTCATATTCCATAACTTTTGTCACTCGCCAACATAAACATAGTTCAATTGTCTAACGATCTAATTTCTCATCCCAAGGACATCAACCACACAAATTTAGAATTTTAAAACTCCAACATTATGGATCCAAATTATCATAATCCTGAGAACCCTTACTAGAGAGATTTGAAACACGAATATATATATAAAAGATTTGAAAACATTTCTAGACAAGCACTCTAAATAAAAAAGAAAAAAAATCCAAATAAGCAAATATCATTAAAATATTAGGACTTTTTCGATACGTAATCTAAAAACAAAAATTTGAAAATAAGAGATTCAACGAAAACATAATTATATTTCATGTTTTTAGGTGAGAATTAAATTTTAACTTAATCAGTTGTTCAAAATGTGTTTGATAATATAATATATAAAGTACTCTTATTTTATGTAAAAAATTAGCATTATTATTATTATTTTGTAATATGTTATAGTTTAGGGAAATTATTTTAAATGTCAAACTGTTGAAAAATATTTTCAAATATAACAAAATATTATCGTCTATTAGTAATAGACACTGATAGACATCTATCACTGATTAATAATAGTAATTTATCAGTGATATCAATGTCCATCATTATTCATTAATAAATAATAACATTTCGCTATATTTATAAATATTTTGATTCATTTTTTTTATATTTGAAAACAGCCCTATAATTTATAATATATTAAATAAAAATATTTTAATCTAACAAAAAATAATTGAGCTTATAACATGTAATATTATATTTATTAATATTTTGTATTTTATAATATAATTTCACTTCTTAAATTACGAAATCAAAATCTAAATTCCCTGAAAACATTACTTCAATAATTTTCGAACCTAAAATCAAGACTGATTAACAAGTGCATATTCATATTCCTGAACTTTTAAAAATCTTCGAAGGGCTAGAAAACAACTTGAATGAATACCATAGCACTGGCAATAAAAGTTAATATATATGCACCACATGTCTCTTTAAAAGAATTCATATATACATATATTATATGACATACATAAATACATATATACACATATTATATATATACCACATGTCATGTCGTTGGTTGTAGACAAAACAAACACGATATTAAGAAAAAGAAAAACAAAAATCAACCTAGTTCTAGATTCTAGAATACCTACGGAACGATGACTATTAGTTTATGGGAAATGGAAATTGGCATTGGGAACCGTCTCACAGTAGGAATGCAGCTATGCAGGTGATTTTACAGATTTTTGCAGGTATCACCTTGAGAATCGCTCTATAATTTTTTTTTTCTTCTTTATATTAGTGTGTGCAAATAAAAAAATAGAGACATAACCGAATCATCAGCATTCACATTATATTCTTTGAAAATATGAATAATTAAATTTAAGACAAAAATATTTTCTTTATTAAGATAGTTTTAGACAATTCATATTCATAATCCATTTTTTTTAAAAAAAAAAACATTATGCTTCTATGTAGGTTTACTTACATCAAAACCTATTCTCAGAGAGAAAATCTAAAGAAAAAACCTATTTTTAATAAAATCAACAAAAAGAATGTTAAATGGTCTAAAAATTTAATAATATTATCAAAACAATACATTGTCAAAAATCTGCTGTATTTAGAAATGAAATTGTCTTAAAAAATAAAAGCTTATTTAACACTTTTGAATAGTTTATTTGAAGTCTAAATTAAGAATATTCTTTTCTATTGAAAAAGAAAAAAGATATGTCAGATGGAAAATGATTTGATCTCGAAACTCATAATATAAGTACTATGCCAATTTAGAATTATTCCAAACTCCAATAAACAGTTTTTTAAATAAAATCATCAAAAACATATCAAAGTCGAGAGCAATTACGGACTTTACCAAAAGTTTTGAACTTGTGGTAAATTTAGAATTTACACTTACAACCAGAGTCATTATTTTTACTTGAGGAAAAAAATCACAGTTAAAGGAACGGGGAGAGAGAGATAAAGCCCACGCTAGGCAACTATTGAGTGCTTGCTTGAGGAAATTAATAGATTAACATCTTCTGTTCTTTCTTGTTTTTTCCCAGTTCTATTTTCATCTTTGAATACCAGCTCAGAGCATTATTTTGTTTCGTATTTTTCTTTTAAGGAAAAAACAAAGAAAAGAAAATTCCACTGTGGTTCATCTCAAGCATGTATTCGTAGCGCCTAGTCTAATAAGATGAGGGAACTGTTTGACACAGTCCTACGAACATCTCAAGTATGGAAATTTTCAAGTGAAAAAACAACAGTAGAAAAGGGAAAGTTGAGGCGAAATAAATAGGTGATATATTTTTGTATTGTGCATACCTATTTTAACCCTCTAGCTAATGCAATAGGTGACAAAAAATACCCAGCATATAAAAGCAAAGATAACAACAATCTACACCACCTGCCACACTGGTGTGCTACGTGTGACTAATTCAACTCAACAAGCATGCACTAGGAGGAAGAGGGCCTTCCTGGTCCAGCCATTTATTGATGCCAGAGGGGTAGGTCAAAGTTGTGTAAGCTCTGCGCATATCTTAAATTTACCTGGTAAAAACCGTTTCATATTTTTTATGCAAACTATCGTGCCGATTAAAAGAAGAGGTCTAAACCAAAAAAGCCTCAACTCCACTTGGGTAGGCTTCCTCCGTATTTAATCATTGCTACCAACCAGCCCGACCATAAGTCTATACCATTACCCTTTCCCACTAGGACCAGAAGTCGAAGTCTATACCATTAATTACCATCCGGCAAAGTCATCCCCAATATCCAAGAGTCAAAATCAGAATCTCTAGTACGGAAAGCTGTTTTTATCCGCCTTACCCTCGAAAAGGATAAGAAAGATAGAAAAGGAAGATGAATGGAAAAAAAAAAAACAGTTTTAACCGTGGCTGAGAAATGATATTAAACCAATCACCAGCCCAGATAGCAACATTAAACTGAAAAGGAAAAGGTTTAGGTCACCATATGGAAGTTCCAGACTTCGGTTGCTGTTCTATTTAAAGTCCCCAAGCTTAAACAATGATATGTCCATTGTACAAAAGAAGAAAACACTGAGCAAGCAATAATCACCTCCAAAAACCGCGAGAATCGTGGGCAATCAAAGGCGTGGGTCTCTCTGTACTAGGGTTCGCTGTTTGTTCGTGTTTTATTACCCCCTCGCTCACGAAACCGTTTTATTATTCTTCCGAGTTTTTTTTTCTCTCTTTTTTTGGCAAATCAAAAGGAGTGACAGAGTAGATTGGATTAGGGAAACAAAGTGGTGGTTGCTTAGACGATAAACTGTACACGTTAAGTTAATCACGCGAAGGCCAGTATTTTTTGTTTTCCTCCCAAGTCATAAGAAAGAAAGTTTCAGATTCAGATGAAGGCAAAAAACTATACGCAGAAAAACGGATGCAAACTGAACAAGGAATAGAAATAAGTCGAAATAGAGTGCGAAAAGAAGCAATTATTGGATAGAATGGGAGAGAGAGACTGACTGGAAGGGCTTCTGGTGGAGGCACCAGCACAGAGGTTGCAAAGTTGCAGTTGAATGTTGTTCAAGAAGGAGGAAGCTTCATGAAAGGGCCTTGAGAGATCTGATTTATACTTGACCAGCATGTCACAGTACGCTTCCTATCCGAAGAGAGACAATACGAGTTTTCAGTTACACTAAATAGAATAGAATAAAATAGAACGGCACCATCGCCAAATTGGTTAGAGTCATGAAGTTTGCGTGTGGACGACTGGGGGGGGGGACCATTACCATGAACTCATCCAGCTCGGGATCGGCTCCAAAGCACGTGGTGATGCCGTTTTGTTTATGACTGTCGTTTTCTCGCCGGATTTCCTCCAACAAGCAAGCTATCTCCGGAGGAGCTCCAACCTGACCCCAAAATTAAATAATTAAATTCATTTAGTAGCCGGTTACTTTACGACGCACCTGGAAACCTTTTGGTTAAATCATCGAAGTTTCCATTAGAATTGTAGTGAAAACCAGACCTACCGAAGATTTTCTAATTTCTAGGGTTGATTAATAGTAAAAGGGAACGAAAAAAGACTATAACTATTTCTACTTTCAGTTTCAAGTTGAGCAAAAAATTGTCAGACGCCACCACTCTAATTCCATCTTCTTTCTTCTTCGGGAAAGAAGTGTCGGTTCTTGGAAAACCAAAAGGAAGACTGTAAAAAAATCGGTAATCGCAAAACAGTCGAGCGTCGTTTGTGTATTGTCTTCGAAACAATGGTAATTTCAAAATCAAAAGGCGAACATATTAGACTGGTAGTAAATCAATAGTTGGACGCAACGCAATTCGGACTCAGAGAAACAGCAAAGCGAAGAAATAGATGGTTGGGATCACCTTCTGGCAGTCAATATAAGCATGAAGCAAACGAGGATAGGCAGGATGAGAGAGAATTTTGGCCTTGGTGAGGCTGAGAACATGAACATCTTCTGGGAGCGGAAAATCTGGAGTAGTGGAAGGTGCTTCGGCTTCGGATATGGCGGAAGTAGAGGAAACCAGTTCATCGGATCCGAACATAGGAATCCGATCGCGGAAGTTGGAGGATGAAAGCAAGGTCTGGTAATCGAGGGGAAGGNATAGGAATTTCGAGGACAAAATTCTTAGAAATGTGGTATATTTGTAAGACCTACTTTACATCTTCTAGTATAAAATAATGATAATAATAATAAAAGTAATAATAATAAATTGATGAGGTAAGGAGGAGATGAAGCATGTAGCAATTTATATAAATGGACTTAGAATTTGGGATTCAATTTTTATTTGAAATAGTATTGTGGTTGAAGTTGAACAAATAATCGGAGATGCGCAGTGGGGATGGGAGCTCTATAATGTTACTGAATGAAGTGGGAATTTCTTCTTTTTCTTAATTTACTCCTCATATTTATTTTAATATTAATTACTTATCCAATCATCGTCCTCGCTCCCTTCCCACTGTAACATTTCAGCCACCGTCACCACTATTCTCTCCCAGCTTCCATATTCTCTTCTATATGCCCCATTTCAGCCACCTTATTTAACAATCATCCTAATTCTATATCTTTTAAAATAATTATGACGCTTAATTTGATTAATCTATTATATTATTCCATTTCCATCCAAATTTAATACTTTGTTCAACATTTAAATAGTTTTAAAATATGTAACTATATTAAAACAAGGTAAAAGTGAGTATAGTTCAACTTATATTAAGTATACACAACCAATTTCGATGTCAGAATTTCAATCCTCCAACTCACATATTGCAAAAAAAAAAAAAAAACAAAAGATTTAAATTAAAATAAGAGAATTGATTAGTATATTTTGGCATATCTTAAGAAATTAAATAAAATTTATATTACAGCAATTTAAGGAAATAAAAAAGTTTACAATCCAATATTTTTATTTTTGGTATTCAAAATTCATTTTCTTATATGGGTCACATCAATGTTGTCAGAAATATAACCTAGTTGTATTATTTTGAGAGAATGTATTGTGAAATTTGCATAGCCATCTTTTTTTAAGGGTAATTGGAAAGTTATAATTGTTTGTAATATACCCCTATTTACGTATGAATTATATTTACGATGCAAATTAAAACTTAAATTTAGCATCTGATTAATTAGAGCGAAAATTAACTTCTTTCATTTTTTTTTTAGTACAACAGAAATCACAAACAAAAAGAACAAATCACCGAGTAAAGCAGAATCCGCATATGAATGGTGGTTTTCGAGCTAGATCACCGAAAAACGGAAGTTCGAAGGTGGAAAGCTAAGTTATAAATGACATAATTACTCTTGCAATTGATCAAAAGAAAGCCTTTAAAACATTTTAATGTTGGGTTGATACCTTAAATCTCGTGGATCATGTAGTTTGTAATTATATTATACAAAAGAATTATTTATTTAATAAAATTTGAGGTATTTTATTCAATATTTAGTAGCATTAACTCACAAAACCAATAAACAAATATCCAACGTCATGTAGAGACATGTGAATGAGGGTGTTCTATACAGAATGGTTTGTATACTTACATTTCACCAGGATGATAATAGGTGACATGACTAATCCTGAGTGAGTTATGAACTCTTACCTATAAAGGCGGTCATTTGATTTGCATGGACGAGAGTGGTCAGTTCGCCGACTCGATATGTCTACCATTTTGGGGATTTATCTGATTGAGGAGTTGGGAACACAACTACAGTACATAAATTACTCCAAAAGGCTCAAACAATGTGGCGACACACCCTCTCTTGGCCCGATAGAAGTTTGGTCAACTATGACTTATTATTCATTAAAGGAATCAGTGATACTTAAGGAGTTAGATGTAACTATAGGGACAAAAATGTAATTTTGACCCAATTGTACTTACGAGCAATTTGTGAAGGGTCATCGTTCTGTTGATCGGTTATATCCAATGGACACAGAAATATATCTATAGTGCGTGCTACTGTCGGTCTTTAGTAGAGTGATCATCAGTTAATGGATGTTAGACAATTTAATTAAAATAGCTTAATTAATTATCTTAACTATTAGGCTTCGATCTACAGGTCTATAAGATCTCATCAACTGGGATTATTGAGAGGTAATTTGGGATTATTTTGAATTGTTCAAATTAATTGAGGGAATTAATTATATATGATATAATGTATTTAAATTAATTATATGTGATATGATTAATATAATGTATTTGATGCATTATAATATAAAGTTTATTTGAGAGAAAATAAATATTTGAATATGATTTAAATATTAATTGGACTCATATATTTAATATAAATTTGATTTATATTAAATTTCATATATTATTGAGAGAGTTTTAAACTATAGATTGTATTATATTTGATATAATGTAAACTATAGGTTATATGTTATATTAGATATAACATATAGTATAATATATATGTTATATATTAAGGTGATTAATGTATAATTATATATCAAATAGATTAAAATTAGTTTTTAATTTATTATTTAATTTTTAAAATTTGAAATTTAATTGGAGGGAGTTATTTTTAACTTCCTTCCTCCCTATTTTTTCTCTTAATAAAAATCGTGAATGGAGTTGGTTTTCAGACGCTTCTTCTTCTCCCAAAAACATACAGAAGGTCTATGTGAAAAGTGTGGTCAATATCCTCACGAAAGTTTCTCCCTCTCAAAATTCGTTTTCCCTCTTCCAAAACCAATAGAGTTCACAAAACTCTTGTAATTCTCAGACCCTAAGGAGAATACAGAGTTCTCTCTTTTGGTGGTGTCTATTTTTTAGACTCGTTTTACTGTTGTTTGTTGAAGTGTTCGTGACCAATTAGAAGAGGAATTCGTGAAGAATTTGTCTTCAAAGGTTAGTAAATCTAAACCCTAATTTTTCTCTTCTTTTCTTTGTTCTTAAGCATGTTGTAAGTCATTGTTAAAATGCATAATTTAGGATTCTGTATTTTTATGATACTGTAAAATTGGAAATTTGGATCGACTCCCGCTTCCTCATCGGACCTTACAGTCCTTCACTTAAAAGATAGAGATCACGCATAGAGTCAACAAAATCTTGAAACTCATTTGTACATCAAGTTTTGCCAACCAAGAGATTTCTAACCATAAAAGAGTCAATTTCAGCCCATAAAGGAAATAAGCCAACTTCAAGAACTTTAAAGATACCTTGACACAAATCTCAACAAGTTCAATGGATCCCATCAAAATGCAATGACATTCCACATCAAGCAATTGATAACAATAAACTTTGGAGTTATATCACAAAAATTCCAAACTATAATAATTTGTATCAATTAAAATAAAATTCTAACTATAATAATTGTGTCAATTAAAATCTTAAACTTTTCTAGGTGAATCAATTTAAACTCTCCATGAAGATTATGCATTAAGGGGGTGTTTGATGGTAGGCTTGAGTTAGGTTGGGTGGGCTTAAAAAAGCCCACTCGGTGGTTGATGGTGGTGCAACTTAAAACCGGTGGGTTTGAACTCCATCGTTTTACCCCCTCGTTTCACGTCTCATTTGCAGGTGCATTCTTCAGTCCCCCTCTCTCCTCCACTCTCTCTTTTCTCATTTTCTTCTTTCTTCCGCCGTTTGGTATCTCTTCTTCGTCTGATCTCTTCGTTCTGTGATCTTTTTGTTCACCCTCTGGTTGGAATGGGTTGTATGTCCTTCGTTTCTCCGGTTGGAATGGGTTGTGTTTCTCTTTTATCTCTTTGTTCTCTGCTTTAGTTCCTCCATGTATTTTTTTTTTGTTTCTCTGTACGTCTTTTCATTTTCCTAATTTCGATTGGGTTTTTTGGATTCTCTATATGTCTATTCTCCGATTTCGAACGATTTTATTGTAGATCTAATGATATTTTCATTTTTTTAATTTTATAGTAGATCTAGTTTTTTTTTTTGTTCAATTTTTTTTTTTTTTTTTTTTACCTTGTTCTACGTTGACGATTAGTGTTAAATCCATCTTGATTTCTTCATACATGTTTGATATTATTTTTTGATTCTGATTCCTGTTTTCCAAAGGAAAACCTTGATAATTTTTTTTTTTTTTTATCTATTTATATGTTATTAGATCTGTCTCTGTTCTTCCTCATGCATGTTTGATATTCTTCCTTAAAGAGGTTTGATGTTCTTTCTTCGTTGTTTGATATTCTGGTTTGGGACTATTTAATGTTTTATTTTGCGATTCTGATTCCGAACTATACAAATCAATCCTTGATGATTTTTATCTTCCTACTGTCTACTGTTCCACTTGCTTGAATGAGTTTTTTTTAATCAATTTATATGTTATTAAATCCATCTCTACTCTTCCTCATGTATGTTTGATATTCTTCCTTGCATGTTTGATGTTCTTCCTTCATTGTTTGATTTTCTGATTTGGGACTGTTGAATGTTCTATTTTGCGATTTCGATTCCAGACTGTCTACTATTCCACTTGCTTGAATGAGTTTTTTTTTAATCAATTTATATATTATTAAATTCGTCTCTATTTTTCCTCATGCATGTTTGATTTTCTTCCTTGCAAACCTCTATAATTTTTATAATCTTCTTCTTCCTCTTACAACTACTGTCTACTGTTTTAATCTGCTTCCTGACTGTTTTCTATACTTTTTATCTAGATTTTCTCTTGCCGCTTCAATATTAAATCATGTGTCCTCCCTTGTCCTTTTTCTTTTGCTTTTCCATGTAAATTGGAGGCAAAATTAACTCCTGGTAGAGGATGCAGACTGTGTTATTGGAGCTTGGTGGGGGTCAATCCACCCAAGAACAGGTCTATTTTCTATTTTTTTCCCCTGGAGGCTGATGATGAAAATTATTTTTTAGATTAAAAAAGGGCATGCATCTCTGGCTTTCCTTATTTTTTGAATGATTTCTCTTGTTTATTTCCTTTGAATTTGTTTTTCCTTATCTTTTGAGTATGATTTATGTTTTAGTTTTATTTCTTTTCAACCTATTTTCTGAGTGAATGTATTTTTTGCTTCATTTCATTAAATTTGTTTTCAGCATTCAAACGAATTTAATTATTGTACATTTTAAAATTGACTTCAATTTTGAAATTGTTGAAATTGTTTATTTTGTTTGCTTGGAGTTGGATTTGTGCCAATCAAATGGCTTTTTGAAATCATGAGGCCTTCTGATTCACATGATATATTATGTTATGTTGTATTTATGTTATTTTTTAGCTCAACTACTAAATTAACAGTGACCTGACCATTACTTTATTTATTTATTTTTTATTTGACTATCTTTAATATGGGTTTACTGTTTGAATATATTGAGTTAGGTGCACTTAAGTTTACCTTCCTCACCAACTCTACATGTTATTTGCTCTACTTATATCCCAATCTGTGTTCATATTTTTTTAGACTTCTCCACAGACTCTTTTATAAATTGTGTTGGTAAGTCCTTCAACCTTCCTTTTTATTTCAACTTTCTCTTAAATCTATTTTCCATTCTAGTATATGCTATTTGGCTATTGCAATATACTTTGTTTCCTTCTTCGACCTCTAACCTCAACTTATTCTATTCATATAAAGTACGCTTCCTTCTTTTCTTATAATCAAATTAAGATATGTTGCTAACATTTTCTTGTTTTTGTTAGGCCGTCAACCGATTATTCTGCCCCCTAGTTGTGGACTATCTTCACCATCGTTCACTCCAAACAAAAACAAAGGTATGATCTTCGTTACTGTCTATTCTTTCTTTCTTCTTGAATCGTATTAATATACATTATCAATATGGTCTAACTAAATTTCTTTTTCTTTCGTGTAGGGCCCAAACTAATCGAACATACTTTTCATAACTAGTTTAAGGTTCGTAAGTTTTAAATTTGGAATGATCTTCATTACTGTCTATTCTTTCTTTCTTCTACTTGTTGAGGATTGTTTACTTCAAATGTATCATTGTTACGTATTTTGAACTTGTATGTTGGACATTTTCTCCTTTGTGAGAATGTAGGATTTTTTTCCCTCTGTTTCTTGAAGAAGACTATGTCGAACTCAAAGTTATTAGAAAAATATTATATTGTATTGTTAATTTTGGTTTGTATCAATTTACATCTTCTATGAAATGAATTCATTTCAATCACAAGTTTTATCAAAATTATATTCATTTACATCTTCCATTATAAGAAATATATTAAATTATGAACACAGTATCAAACTTATAAGTTTGATGATGAAATCCTTACATTTTCACATCAAAAGAATTTGAACTTAGAACTTTGTTAATTACTTCCATTACAAATTCTAACTTTGTTAACTAATTATGATGTTTTCAAATATCGATCCAACATCAATTCTAATTGTTCACTTTATTAACCTAAACATAATTATATGCCTTGAGTGATTTTTAAAATAAGTCTAAGAATATTAAATAATACACTGATGAGAAGTCTTTTTTTTTTTTTACAACGTTATAAGTTTAGTAAGTTTCAAAATAAGTTTCCAAAATAAGTCTAATAAGTCTTTAAGTTTCAAACTATATTTTTACAAATGGTGAAATAAAAATTTGAAATGTACAAATGTATTATTTATTAATAGTCAAATAAGTATACTTTTATTGATAGTGAAATAAAAGTTTGAAATAAAAATTTTATTAATAGTGAAGTAAGTTAAAAATGTACAAACTGAAATAAGTTTATAAGTTTGAAACTATATTTTTATTTGTAGTGCCCTAAATGTTTCAAATGTACAAACATAATTTTTATTAATAATGAAATAATTATACTTTTATTATTAGTGCAACAAAAGTTTGAAATAAAAGTTTTATTAATAGTGAAATAAGTTAAAAATATACAAACTGAAATAAGTTTATAAGTTTGAAAGTATACTTTTATTTATAGTGCAATAAACGTTTGAAATAGCGAAATAACTATACTTTTATTTATAGTGATGTTTTTACTTATATACATTTTAAGTTAAAAAAAATGAAAAAGTTCTTACAATGAAATTTGAAAATTAACTTGGCACATGAAAATCCAATTATGTTGAGTACTATACTACTTAGTCACTAGTACGTTAGAGACATTTATAATGTGTCAACTACCATACCTAGTTGCACAATTTAGTTTTTTATAGGTAGTAATGGGTTGTATAAGGGGGCCCTTATACCATAACCTCTACATTCTAACTCCCCAAAAAAATCATTTACTTCAACGTTGATTACTGTATTGACTACCTATATCCTGAAATTATAGGTAGATGGGAAAACACAAATTCTATATCGTTTTCGTTGGTCGTATCCTAGGGATTTACCTATCCTGGCACGAATGTCATGGACAAGTTAGTGGGTACAAGGGGGCATTATACAAGTCCTATGAAATATTCGATGCAGTGGAGCATGTGTAGGTCTTACAGTACAACACACATTGGATAAGTTAGTGATCAGAGTGTAGGACAATGTAGTACAATTATTGCAACTATAATAGGCTTCGTTTTTTGGATGATCGTAATGTATACTTGGCTCGGGATAGTCGGATATGAGTGACGTACTGGGTTGTCACGACTTGTCATTTTATAACTAAATCGAAGTTTACTGATATAAGCATAATCATCTTTACAAGATCTACATATTTCCCTCATTGCCCTAGTAAGATGGAGATTGTTTATGAGTTGTTTAAAATCATAACAAGTATTACTAAGTCTCAAAGATTATTATTCTTCACTTTGGCAACACCGCTTAACAATAATAGAAGGATAGAACAACAACCAGTGAATGTTAGACACTACATTCGGCAATTTACGTTCTTCCGCCTCATTTACGAGAATGACTTGGTGTGTCGTGAGAGTACTCGGATGGATAGAAGGACGTTCATGATTTTATGCAACATGATTAGAACAACGGGATGTTTGAAGGCAGGTAAATATATTGGTATTGAAGAGATGGTGGCAATGTTCCTACATATTATTGCGCATGATGTGAAGAATATAGTAGTATGAACACATTTTTCGAGATCTGACAAGACAGTTTCGAGATATTTCAATGCAGTTCTTAGAAAAGTAATACAACTACACACAATATTATTGAAAACCCCCAAACCAATTACAAGTGCATGTACGGATGGACGATTGAAATGGTTTAAGGTAGAAAAAAGTTCTAGTACCGTCTTATAAATGCATCCGAAATAAATTGTGCTATCTTCTCGAATTGTCATGATTAAATAATTTGAACAGAATTACCTGGAGGCATTGGACGACATGTATGTGAAAGTGAATGTTAGTGTTGTAGATCAACCATGATATAGGACGAGGAAGAAGGAAATCGCCACAAACGTTCTTGCGGTATGTGACCAAAATAGAGAATTCATCTTCGTTATGCCAAGCTGGGAGGACTCGGTCGCCGACTCTAGGTTCCTAAGGGATGCAGTTGCACGACCACACAGATTTAGGGTTCCAAAGGATATAAAAATCACTACATAAGCAACATTCAGTTACTCCATTAAATAGATATGTATTACAATCCCGAAAAAGGTACAGGGTACTACTATCTATGCGATGCTGGCTACCCTAATGCGGATTCTTGGCCCCGTATAGAGGGGAACGTTACCATCTCTCAGATTGGCGTGGAGCAGGCAACGCACCAACAACACTGAGAGAATTTTTCAACATGAAGCATTCGTCAACAAGAAATATTATCGAGCGAGCATTCAAACTTCTGAAGGGTTGATGGGTAACTCTTAGGGGAAAATCCTACTACTTGGTACAAGTCCAATATCGAACGATAACTGCGCGTTTCCTGATTCACAACTTAATCACAAGGAAGATGGGGATCAGTGCTTCACTTGATGATTCGCTGTACAAGAGTTATGTGTCTACTATTATGAGGGAGAGAATATTGAATTTATTGAGACCTCAGACGAATGGAGCAAATTTAGAGATGATTTGGCTGTCGAAATGTTTTCTCAATGGTAAAGATCATGATTATTATTTTTTTTTTAAGAAAGACATATTATCTATCTGTTGAACAATATTCCTATGCTTCATTTATTTCGTAAACATTTTTAACTTGACTATTTCAATCCATGATTTTAGTTTTTTATTTTATAACATGTTGCACGAAGCTGTTTAATTTTTATTAATGTCTTTACGATGTATGCATGGATGAATTAGAATGACAAGCGATGGAAAACGATCGAAACATGCGTGGATAAAAGCTGAGGATGCTGGGTTGGTCAATGCCCTAACCTCTTTGGTGGAGTCCGATTGAAAGTCTGACAATGGGACCTTCCGGTCGAGATATCTACAACACTTGGAATGCATAATGGAGGAAAAGTTTCCGGGGTGTGGCCTAAACCATAACACTATCGAATGTAAAATTAGAAGTATGAAGAAACAATATTCGACGGTAACAGAGATGTTAAATCAATCAGGGTTCGGATGGAACGATGAGTTTAAGTGCGTTTAGGTGGAGAGGGAGATATTCGACGTCCGGGTTCGAGTAAGTTTTTTTAAAATATTAAACAATGTATACCGAACCTGTTTTTGTATAATTTCTAATATCACTCCCATATACGAATGTAGAGTCATCCTAACGCGAAGGGTTCGTGGAACAAGCCATTCCCTCATTATGATGAACTATCAAGTGTGTTTGGGAAGGATAGGGCAATCAGTCACTATTGCGAGCCACCAGTGGTGATGGTGTCAAATTTGTTTCGGTAAATAGAATACGAGATTCAGCTAGGATCACAAGAATACCCTACACTGATAATGAACAAACCCAACTGCCTGAGGATGCAATGGTAGAAGACCAAGGAGATAAGTCCACGGGGAGAACAAGTGTACCACATATTTCTACCGGCAGAGCGAGCGTATCAACGGAGACATCTATAGGGAGTAAGAGGAAACGACTCATCTTCCAAAATGAAATGATCGAGATCATGCGATCAAGCGTTGATATGTAGTCAGCGCATATGGGCAGACTTGTTGCATGGCAAGCCGAGAAATATGAGATGGAATTTGGTTGAAGGAGATAGTTTGCCATATTTGGTATTGAAGGGCTCACTGAGGATGATAGATGTGACCTGATTGATATCATTGGCACAGACATACAAAAAATAGATTTCTTCCTAGCTGTACCAGAAGACAAACGACTACGGTACTATATACGCCTACTTGCTCGGAACAATTAGATTGACCACCTAATATTTCAACCCTAAAAAACATATCTTTTGTGAATTTTTTTTAGAAACACCCACATGTTCAGTCGGTCATACAATATACAATATACTAAAAAATTGAGCAACAATATAAAATGTATTTTATTGGTATGTTTTATAGATTGAAGAGAATTAGAATTATTACAGTTTTTGAAAAGAATATATGAAAATTAATCTATTATGTTTTACAAATTGAGAAAAAAATAGAGAAAAAATTGAGATTGTCCGGTTTATGTCATTAACGATTCGAGAAAATACATGCATATTTGAAAATCAATCAACAATAGCAAATCATAAAACTAAAAAATAAAAAAATGAAATAAAAAACAAACAGAAAAAAAATTAAACCAATTTCATTCACAAAAAGATTGCATCAGATTCCCCAACTCAACTCTGTACTCAAACACAAACTTCCAAACTCAACTCAACTCAACTCTGCATAACAAATACAAATAATAATTATCAACTCAACTCAACTATGCAAACAAACATAGACAATTTAACTCTCGAGATAATTTAACTCTTTAGATGATAATTACCAACTCAACTCAACTCGACTCTCTGCTTTTATCACGCACCAAACAGCTCCTAAGAGTTTTTAAAACTCTTAATGTATAATTTTCACACATACATAATACTTCCTAAAATCAAGTGATTAAAGTAATATTAAAAAGTTCCTTACCAAAGAAAAAAAATATATTAAAAAGAAACATCGGGACTAGATGAATGGTAGCAAATTTTTTGGGTGGTTTTTTATCTTCTCATATTGCTCTATTTCTTGACTTATTTAAGAAGAAGTATTTCATACTATTTTTTTTTGGCAAATTTAGAGAGATTTTTGGAGAAATTAAGGTTACGTTTAATAATTATTTTGTTTTTTATTTTATAGTTTTTGAAAACTAAATCTATAAAATTATTTCCATTTATTAGTTTCAATGTTGTTTACATGTTAGGAATGTTTCCAATATCAAAAGTCAAATTTTCCAAAAAATTAAAAACTTGTTTTTGCATTTTGAAATTGGTTAACAATTCAAATGCTTGGTGCTTACATAGAAAAATATGAAAACCATGATTAAGAAATTGTAAGAAAAAAATCATAAAAAAAAAGAAAAAACCAAGACCCTTTTTGATAACCATTTGATTTTGTTTTTAGCTTTTGTTAATTAAGATTATAAACATCCAGTCCATCTCTAAATTTATTGTTTTGTTATCTACTTTTCGCCCATATTTAAAAAAAAACCAAAATAAGTTTTCAAAACTAAAAAAACAAGTTTTAAAATCTTGTTTTATTTTTGAGATTTGACTAACTCAACTACTTTTACTTAAGAAAAATATAAATTATTGTACGAAATTGAAAGGAAACATGCTTAATTTTTCAAAACAAATAGTTATCAAACATGATCTAAATAATTTAGAAAAGGAGACCAGATAAGCTGAGTAGGTGTTTTGAATTACACTTAGAATGGAAGAAGTTTCTAAGTGAGAGCGGTTTAAATTGAAAATTATGATTCTATTAAGAAAAAAAGTGGAAATTATTGTTACACTACACGTGAATGATAAGTGATAAGAACTATGGAGGAGGGTGCACATAGAAAAAAGTTTGTTATACGGTTTAGGGGTTTTTTCTCAATATTTTCAAATCTGTCCTACAAACAAAATATATAGACATTTTATATAATATGAAAATTACTATAATAACTTTTCAATATTTTTATCTATATTTATTTAAAATATATAATAATAAAAATATAGAGAAGAAAAAAAATGTCCATATCTTGAATTATTTAAAACATGTAATAAGTTAAAAACGAAGTGTGAAAGTACCATGATTTAACCAAAAAAAAAAAACAATAAATGTTAAAAATAAAATATATATACATGAAATAGAGACATACATACCTAATTAAACAAAAAGAAAAAAGAAAAAAGAAAAATATGCACAGAATTGAAAAATAGGAGACAAAA